>NC_140990.1:45308271-45332327 GCF_052327205.1 Somniosus microcephalus
ATTGCTGGTCGGGTAGGCCCCGAGATCTTAAAGCGAGACGTACGGAATTCCAGATGATACCGTTATACCTCTCTACCTGCCCATTTCCGATGGGATGGTATGGTGTTGTTTTGCTTGTAGCAATTCCCCGTTCTGAGAGGTAGTCCTTGAGTTCCCTCGACATAAAGGATGGACCCCGATCTGAGTGAATATAAGCCGGCATGCCACAGAGAGAAAATACCTGCTCAAGGCAGCAGATTACTGTGGACGCCAGCATATTGGAGCAGGGGAAGGCAAACGGAAAACGTGAATATTCGTCGATCATGGCGAGCAAATATGTGTTCCGAGTTGAAGAGGGCACTGGGCCCTTAAAATCGATGCTAAGTCGTTGCATCGGTTGGGTTGCATGTATGAGTATACCATCTGAGGGGCGGAAGAACTGAGGTTTTAATTCCGCACAAAGCCGGCATTCTGAGCATATTTTCTTTACATCTCCAGTGGAAAAAGGGAGATTCCGTGATCGTACGAAATGTAGCATGCGCGTAACGCCAGGATGGCACAAACCATTGTGGACATCCATGAGGGTGGAGGATGACATAGTGGAGCAGAATGCCCGTGTGAGGGTGTCCGGGGCCACATTCTCCTTGCCAGGCCGATAGAGAATGGTATAACCAAAAGAGGCCAGTTCCATCCTCCAAAGTTGTATTTTATTATTCTTAATTTTGGTTCGTTTTCGATTATCGAGCATGAAGGCGACTGATCGTTGGTCCGTGATCAATGTAAAGTGCTGGCGAGCTAGAAAATGGTTCCACTTCCGTACTGCCTCTATGATGGCTGTGGCTTCTTTCTCAACCGGAGGATAATGTAGCTCGGCACCTTGTAAGGTCCTGGACATAAATGCTACAGGACGACCTTCCTGATTCAGAGTAGCCGAGATCGCCACCTCCGAGGCATCACATTCAACCACGAAAGGGAGATTCTCATCAATGGAGTGAAGAGCCGCTTTCTCCAACTGTTTTTTGAGAAGGTTAAAGGCTGCAACAGCCGCTGTTTCCAGTGGAAATGATCTAGCATGCAGCAAGGGTTGGATTTTGTCCGAAAAATGAGGAATCCATTTAGCGTAGTATGCAAACAGACCGAGAGCCCGACGTAAAGAAGCTGGATTCTTAGGTGACGGGAGCTCTTGGAGCGGGCGAAGTCTTTCTGGGTCTGGCTTAATGATACCATTGCCTACGCAGTAGCCAAGGATGTTGATGGTCGGTTGCGACTCAACAGATTTGGATTCATTCAGGGTCAAATTACGGCGATGGAGGGCATCCCGAAATTTTTGGAGGTTGGAGTCGTGTTCCTGTTGATCGTGACCTGCAATGGTAATGTTATCAAGATAGGGAAAAGTGTCCCTTAGGTTTTCCTGCTTAACCAGGCCATCCATTGCCCGTTGAAAGACAGCCACTCCATTAGTAACCCCGAATGGGAGGCGACAAAATTGGTACAGCCGTCCATTAGCCTCAAAGGCTGTGTACTGCTTATCTGAGACCTTCAAGGGTAACTGATGATAGGCACTTTTTAAATCGTAAGTTGAGAACACTTTGTATTCGGCCAGTTTATTAACCATATCATCAATGCGTGGCAATGGGTAGGCGTCCAAGTCGGTATATTGATTGATGGTTTGCGAATAATCGATGCATAGTCGCTGTTTGTGAGGTTTTAGAGGGTTCTTGACAATGACGACTTGAGCCCGCCAGGGCGACGAACATGGTTCAATGATATCCCCTGCTAGAAGTCGAGAGATTTCAGCCGCAATAAAAGATTGGTCTTCCTGATTAAAGCGCCGCGATTTCGTTATTATCGGTTGGCATTGAGGCGGAATACTGGCAAATAATGAGGGTTCATCAAGTGAAGCTGCTGATAATGCACAAAATGGTAATTTAGACGGTATATTAGAAATAGTAAGTCCGGGTTTGGATCCACCAAACTCAATGGTGAGTTTCTTAGGACTGGACTTCCAAAAACAGCATAAGAGGAGATCACTACATAAGTCCTTGAGCACCGAAAGTCGGGTGGAGGGATACATCCGACCATGAAGTGTCATATCAACAACACAAAAGCCGGAGATTCTGGTATTAAGTGATGACTGGGCCATCGCAATTGCCTGGTCCGATGGGAAGACATGTAGTTTCAATTTCGCAACAATCTGTTCCTTAATGAAACTATCAGTACTTCCTGAGTCAATTAAGGCATCTAAGGTATGCCCTTTAATTGAAATTTTTGTGGCAGCATGAGACAGGTTCTGTGGGCAAGCAGCTGTAATTGGTGTCGTTGCACAGAGAGTGGCTAAAACTCTCGGTGTGCTTCTTCGGGAGAGAGCTCGAGAGGAAGCTTGATAGGTCCTAGCTGGAGCATCTTGATAGGCCCTAATTGGGGCAGTTCGGTAGGCCTTAGCTGGATTGGCCCTCGTAGAGGCCCTTGATAGGCAAACTTTAGCAAAGTGTCCTTTTTTCCCGCAATAACTGCAGATTGCATTGCGAGCAGGGCAGGTTTTCCTAGGGTGAAAAGCATCTCCACAAAAGAAGCATTCCTTCCTAGATTGCCAAGAGGCTGCTAAAGTGGGGTCGTCCTCCTCCTCTTCATCAGAATTATCAGAATTAGATTCCCCCATGATAGGGTTCACCTGAGACCGCTTGAATTGTCTGGTTGCAGCTACAGCAGCAGATCGAGATCTGGGCAGCTGATAGAGGTCTGCATTTCTCTTTGCCAAATCCAGTGAACAAGCTAGGTCAAAAGCTTTTTGTAGCTCAAGTGTTTTACTTTCTAGTAGACGCTGGCGTATAAATGGAGAGGCAATCCCGCAGATGAAAGCATCACGAATCATTTCTTGGCGGTACAGCTCAGCTGAGGCTGCCTGAAAGTTACAATCTACGCTGAGCCTGCGAAGTTCTTGCAGGAATTCGTCAATTGATTCCCCTGGCCCTTGTCGGGCTGTGGCCAGTAGATGTCTAGCATAGACCTCATTTGGGGTCTTGGCATACAGTTTCTTAAGTGCCCGAATCACCTCATCGTAATTATCCCATTCATCAACATATTCGAACACTTTTGGGGTCACATAATTGATAAGTATCTTCAATCTAGCAGGAGCATCCGCTTCACATTCATCCAGAAAATTCTCAAAAGTACGGTACCAATGCTTCCATACCCTGCCAGCTGCTGGTGCATTCGGGTCCAAGTCCAGACGAATAGGTCTAAGGATTTTCTCCATGATGGGTGGTTCCCTGGATCCTTAATTCCGAGTTTGTCCGAAGGTCTAGTATTCGTGAGTGTAAATACTAAGTTACTTAAATTGATGTAAGAAAAAGGAGGCTTACCATCAAGTAACTTTAAAGTAAGCTTTAAGTAACTTATAAACACACTATATACAAGAGAGGTCTTTACCATGCCTCTGGTAGAAGCCTCTTACAATACTGAACAGACCAGTATTTATACCAGTCCAACAGGAAGTGACACATGACAGGAAGTGAGGTATGTACACAGTTCATAGTTCATAGTTCACAGTTCACAGGAAGTGATGACATAACTTCCCGGAAGTTATTATTTTTATCACAGATTGTACAGCACAGAAACAGGCCATTCGGCCCAACTCGTCCACACGAGCCTCCTCCCATCTCTCTTCATCTCACCCTATCAGCATCTCCTTCTATTCCTTTCTCCCATGTGTTTATCCAGCTTCCCCTTAAATACATCCATGCTCTTCACCTCAACTACTCCCTGTGGCAGCAAGTTCCATATTCTCAGCACTCTCTGGGTGAAGGAGTTTAATCTAAATAGGACTTTCCTGGTCAGCCAATGAGAACTGCTGCCTCTTTTGTGCATTTCCCTGCGAGGCTAAACAGTTGATATTTTTGATCAGGAAGAGCTGAGCTCGGCAGCATTAGTCCTGTTTTGCCTCCTTTGGAGACCAGGTGTACGAGCAGAGTTAGCGCAGCCTTCACAGCAACTGTAACAAAATTGTTACAGTTGTGAAGGAACTTTGTGTCAGTGCACTGGGCCACAAACAAAGTATGTGTGTCGATTATTGTCTGACTGCGCTACTGTGATGTTTTAAAGGTGCTATATAAAGGTAAGTTGTTGGTTTGAGTTTGCGGTGTGTAAATGCTGCCCTTCTCACAGCCTGCAAAAGGAGTTTACAAAAGCCATCACTGTGAGTCCAGGATAGAAATGGACAAGATTCTCTCCTCCTGGTTCCTGGCCAAGGGGGCCGCACATGCACCCTGCTGCCCCCTGAGCCTCTCAAGATGGCGGCTGTTACCCTGGGCCTATCACCGGGAGAAAGCCCCGCAGCTACCGCCCCGCTCGGGGCAAACACCCGGCCCGGAGGCTCTTGTTCGGGGCCTGAGGCCCACCCCGGGTGTTTGTGAAGCGGATAATGTTGAGTGTTTTAATAATGGGGCCTGGGGCCGCAGTCGGGGTGTGAGCAGCCCGCGTCCCCCCGGGGTTCATTTTTTTCTCTTTTATTTAAATCTGGTAGTACTTGTTACAATTCATCAATTACATGATAAATCCATTACATTCATTAACCACAATAAGGCTAAGCCTTAGAAAAAACAGCTTTAGGATTAACAGTACAAATACAATAATACATTTTTCCAGACAAAACCAATGTCAACAATACAGGTACCCATAGTAAAAAACAATACATACCAGTCCTACTGGCAATCTAGTAACTCTTCATTTTTGCTTGGTATAATCTGTTGTCCTTTTTTTAAATTTTAACATTCAAGTACAACAGTACTTATACAACTCAACAGTTACATAGTAAATCCATTACATTCATTGACCAATTATGGTCAACAATATAAATACAACAATAAATTTTACAGGTAAATCAATAATGTTTACAGTACAAACTGCAACTATTTAATAAACCAAGAATCCGTACACGCCAGTCCAACTGGCATTGTTCAATCATTCAGTCATTCATTCGTCCGTTCGTTCGCTCAAGCGTAAGTTCCATGTGCATGACTGCGTACATGTGTGCCGTTTCTATCTGCGTGCATGCCTGTGTGTTCGTTCATCTGTCCGGCAGGCTTCACGTTCACCAAGCCGACTTTCACCTGGGGAGCGAGGGCCCTTCATTCGGTCGAACGTAAGTTCCATTGTGTAAGTGTGCGTATCATTTGTCTACCTGTGTGCGTTCGTTCATCCGTCCGGCAGGCCTCACATTCACCGAGTGACCGCCATCCTGGAGAGCGGGCCCTTCATTCGGTCGAACGTAAGTTCCATTGTGTATACGTGCGTGCGTGCGTATTATTTGTGTCCGCATGCGTGCGTTCACTAGAGCGTTCGTTCGTTCAATTAAGGAAGGCTTTAACACTAAATAACACCACAATATAGAAAATCCCACAACCATATCAAAAAATCACTTAAAACTTCAAGTAAACTATTTTAACCAGAACCCGAAACTTCTTCAAAAACAAGTAATACCAATTCAACGCCAGTCCTATTGGCACTCTAATAACTCCTCGCCTTCACTTGATGTTATCCAACCATATAATGTCATGATCCTTGTCCACAGTCTTCAACCTTTCCACAGAAAAGAAGCCGACCACTTTCTCAAATCCCGTAAAAGAGGAAAACGACTCCTCAAATCTCCTTCTTGCTGTTATCACTCACAGGATCCAGCCATCAAGACATTCGTTATTCCTGGCTGATATTACTTTGTTTTGTCTTTTATTTTCCTTTTTCACTTTTATCCCGTTCTCTTTTCTCATCCTATGGCTGTTCAAGCACCATACTATAGATGGGAACAGTCTGTCTTTCCTCCACCAAATGGCGGCGCACAAACCCGATCCCATCACCGAAACAAAGCCTCACAGCTGCCACCAGATAGAGCACAGGCGGGGCCGCTGGAACTCATTCGGGCCGGAGACTGTTCTTCACCTTTAGAAACCGTGCAGCATGCTCACCCACAGCATCTCCCGACTCCGCTTCTGTCGACCAGCCGCTCCGCCCTACACCCCCTGCCTGGGGTCCTCCGTGCTGGGCCTTCCGCCTAGGACACTCTCTTCTGGGTCATCCACCCTGGGCCTTCTGCACTGGGCCCTCCGCACTGGCGTTCCCCGTGAGCAGCCGGGGTGTGGAGCAGCCCGTTCACACAGCACCGAGCAGAGCTGAGCTGCTGAGAATCTCGCAGCCTCCCCCGGGGTTCATGAACCCGTTCCCTGAGCTCGGGGTGTGAGCGTCCCGCGTCCCCCCGGGGTTCATGAACCCATTCCCTGAGCTCGGGGTGTGAGCGGCCCGCGTCCCCCCGGGGCTCATGAACCCGCTCCCTGAGCTCGGGGTGTGAGCGGCCCGCGTCCCCCCGGGGTTCATGAACCCGCTCCCTGAGCTCGGGGTGTGAGCGGCCCGCGTCCCCCCGGGGTTCATGAACCCGCTCCCTGAGCTCGGGGTGTGAGCGGCCCGCGTCTCCCCGGGGTTCATGAACCCGCTCCCTGAGCTCGGGGTGTGAGCGGCCCGCGTCCCCCCGGGGTTCATGAACCCGCTCCCTGAGCTCGGGGTGTGAGCGGCCCGCGTCCCCCCGGGGTTCATGAACCCGCTCCCTGAGCGCTCTCACCTGATGTGTCAGCGGCTGCTGCCAAGGTCCGCGCATGCTCAGCTCACCTTCTGTTGTTCAGGTTTAAAGGTCAAGCCCCGCCCCTCACACACTCCGATTGGTTGGAGGACCCGCCGCCTGCTCGGTCCTCCAGCCCGCCCCGCTCTTCCTATTGGTCCGGAGCTCCCGTCAAGCACCCGGGCAGTGTGAGCTGAGCATGCGCGGACCTTGGCAGCAGCAGCTGACACATCAGGTGAGAGAGCTCAGGGAGTGGGTTCATGAACCCCGGGGGGACGCGGGCCGCTCACACCCCGAGCTCAGGGAGCGGGTTCATGAACCCCGGGGGGAGGCGGGCCGCTCACACCCCGAGCTCAGGGAGCGGGTTCATGAACCCCGGGGGGACGCGGGTCACTCACACCCCGAGCTCAGGGAGCGGGTTCATGAACCCCGGGGGGACGCGGGCCGCTCACACCCCGAGCTCAGGGAGCGGGTTCATGAACCCTGGGGGGACGCGGGCCGCTCACACCCCGAGCTCAGGGAGCGGGTTCATGAACCCCGGGGGGACGCGGGTCACTCACACCCCGAGCTCAGGGAGCGGGTTCATGAACCCCGGGGGGACACGGGCCGCTCACACCCCGAGCTCAGGGAGCGGGTTCATGAACCCCGGGGGGACGCGGGCCGCTCACACCCCGAGCTCAGGGAGCGGGTTCATGAACCCCGGGGGGACGCGGGTCACTCACACCCCGAGCTCAGGGAGCGGGTTCATGAACCCCGGGGGGACGCGGGCCGCTCACACCCCGAGCTCAGGGAGCGGGTTCATGAACCCTGGGGGGACGCGGGCCGCTCACACCCCGAGCTCAGGGAGCGGGTTCATGAACCCCGGGGGGACGCGGGCCGCTCACACCCCGAGCTCAGGGAGCGGGTTCATGAACCCCGGGGGGACACGGGCCGCTCACACCCCGAGCTCAGGGAGCGGGTTCATGAACCCCGGGGGGACGCGGGCCGCTCACACCCCGAGCTCAGGGAGCGGGTTAAATTATTACACCAAGAAAGCAGTGTGAGTGTCGGAGCGCACTGTGGACAGGCTCTGCCCAGTGCTCATGGTAAAATAGTGAAATCTTTGCTATTCCGATCTTCTACTTGATCGGCCCTTCCCTCAGACTGCTCAAGCAGGGCAGAGAGAAACAGAAATCTCTTGACAGAAGCAGCACCTGAAGTTACAGTGAGTGAAACACAGTCTGCCCACAAGGTCCACACACAGGCTTCGTTGCTATAGAAACGATCACAACATTTATATCGGACCCAATGAAAGGTCTAATCAGAAACTGCCCGCGGGCTCCTTTCACCAAGCTGCCGCCAATGACCTCACAGACAGGCAGCAAATTCAACTGAAACTATTGTATTGGCAAACAGGTGACAGAATGCTCATGTGTTTCAACTGCTATATTCCAGGATATGTGAAATATGTCTCAGTTTATATGAAGGTTTATACAGGGATCTTAATCTTCTCGCAAGTCAAATTATTTTCCCAATGCAATCGAGGGTAATCTTCAGGTAACTAGTGTATCTCTCATGGCGTTGGTTAGGGTGAATACAATCTGGTGTGGGGGTCAATGATTAATGTGATTGAAAAATGTTAAATGGTGATTTTATTATACACCATTATAGGAGTGTTAATATTATAGGGCTCAAATTCTATGAGCATGTGCAGATTTGCATAGAAGCTGTAATCAGTGGCCTTGATTATAATTAAAAGTGTGGATGAGGGTAGTGCAGTTGATGTAGTCTACATGGACTTCAGTAAGGCTTTTGACAAAGTCCCGCATGGGAAACTGGTCAAGAAGGTAAGAGCCCATGGGATCCAGGGCAATTTGGCACATTGGATCCAAAATTGGCTTAGTGGCAGGAGGCAGAGGGTGATTGTCAAAGGTTGTTTTTGTGACTGGAAGCCTGTGTCCAGTGTTGTACTGTCGGGATCGGTGCTGGGTCCTTTGCTCTTTGTAGTGTACATTAATGATTTAGATATGAATGTAGGAGGTATGATCAGTAAGTTCGCAGATGACACGAAAATTGGTGGAGTGGTAAATAGCGAGGAGGGAAGCCTCAGGCTACAGGACGATATAGACGGGTTGGTTAGATGTTTAGATGGGCAGAACAGTGGCGAATGGAATTTAACCCTGAAAAGTGTGAGGTGATGCATTTTGGGAGGACTAACAAGGCAAGGGAATACACAATGAATGGTAGGACCCTCGGAAGGACAGAGGATCAGAGGGATCTTGGTGTGCATGTACATAGTTTCCTGAAGGCAGCAGGTCAGTTAGATAAGCTGGTTAAAAGGCATATGGGATACTTGCCTTCATTAGCCAAGGCATAGAATATAAGAGCAGGGAGGTTATGATGGAGCTGTACAAAACGCTGGTAAGGCCACAGCTGGAGTACTGTGTGCAGTTCTGCTCACCACACTGTAGGAAGGATGTGATTACATTGGAGAGGGTGCAGAGGAGATTCACCAGGATGTTACCTGGGCTGGAGCGCTTCAGCTATGAAGAGAAACTGGACAGACTGGGGTTGTTTTCCTTAGAGTAGAGAAGGCTGAGGGGGGACCTGATTGAGGTGTACAAAATTATGAGGGGCATAGATAGGGTAGATAGAAAGGAACTTTTCCCCTTAATAGAGGGGTCAATAACCAGGGGGCATAGTTTCAAGGTAAGGGGCAGGAGGTTTAGAGGGGATTTGAGGAAAAACATTTTCACCCAGAGGGTGGTTGGAATCTGGAACTCACTGCCTGAAAGGGTGGTAGAGGCAGGAACCCTCACAACATTCAAGAAGCATTTAGATGAGCACTTGAAACACCATAGCATACAAGGCGACGGACCAAGTGCTGGAAAATGGGATTAGAATAGACAGGGCTTGATGGCCGGCGCGGACACGATGGGCCAAAGGGCCTCTTTCTGTGCTGTATGACTCTATGAGAAATGGGGACTGGTCAGGGAGCGTCTGCAAATGGAGGAGAAATGGTGACTGGTCAGGGAGCGTCTGTAAATGGAGGAGAAATGGTGACTGGTCAGGGAGCGTCTGTAAATGGAGGAGAAATGGTGACTGGTCAGGGAGCGTCTGTAAATGGAGAAGAAATGCAGACTTGTCAGGGAGCGTCTGTAAATGAAGGGGAAAGGGAGGTTGGTCAGGGAGCGTCTGTAAATGATAGAGAAATGGTGACTGGTCAGGGAGCATCTGTAAATGAAGGAGAAATGGAGACTGGTCAGGGACTGTCTGTAAATGACGGAGAAATTATGATTGGTCAGGGAGTGTCTGCAAATGGAGGAGAAATGGTGACTGGTCAGGGAGCGTCTGTAAATGAAGGAGAAGTGGTGACAGGTCAAGGAATGCCCCTCACCAAAATTGTGAGATATTATCGAAGAAAAGCTTATAAGGAAGGATTCGAGGGTTAGAGCCAGAATCAGCACCTTCAGGGGAGGAGAGGGAGGGGAACCGGTGAGTGTAGAACTGAACCCAGCCAGAGTCAGCACCTTCAGGGGAGGAGAGAGAGGGCAACCAGTGAGTGTAGAACTAAACCCAGCCAGAGTCAGCACCTTCAGGGGAGGAGAGTGGGGGGAACCAGTGAGTGTAGAACTGAACCCAGCCAGAGTCAGCACCTTCAGGGGAGGAGAGTGGGGGGAACCAGTGAGTGTAGAACTGAACCCAGCCAGAGTCAGCACCTTCAGGGGAGGAGAGGGAGGGGAACCAGTGAGTGTAGAACTGAACCCAGCCAGAGTCAGCACCTTCAGGGGAGGAGAGGGAGGGGAACCAGTGAGTGTAGAACTGAACCCAGCCAGTGTCGGCACCTTCAGCGGAGGAGAGGGAGGGGAACCAGTGAGTGTAGAACTGAACCCAGCCAGAGTCAGCACCTTCAGGGGAGGAGAGGGAGGGGAACCAGTGAATGTAGAACTGAACCCAGCCAGAGTCAGCATCTTCAGGGGAGGAGAGGGAGGGGAACCAGTGAGTGTAAAACTGAACCCAGCCAGAGTCAGCACCTTCAGGGGAGGAGAGGGAGGGGAACCGGTGAGTGTAGAACTGAACCCAGCCAGAGTCAGCACCTTCAGGGGAGGAGAGGGAGGGGAACCAGTGAGTGTAGAACTGAGCCCAGCCAGAGTCAGCACCTTCAGGGGAGGAGAGGGAGGGGAACCGGTGAGCGTAGAACTGAACCCAGCCAGAGTCAGCACCTTCAGAGGAGGAGAGGGAGGGGAACCAGTGAGTGTAGAACTGAACCCAGCGAGAGTCGGCACCTTCAGGGGAGGGAGAAAAGTCGACCAAAAGGAAAAATGTTGGAGATGGTGCGATGGGTTTGAATTTCAGCACAGAGAGGAGGGAGAGTGTGTGGGACGGGGATTTACAGCTTTGGGGGAACAAGAGAGGAAAGAATGTTCCATAGAAACTAGAATCGTCTGTTCTTAATTTCTATCCTACATAGAATGATGACTTTTGTAAACTCCTTTTTACAGGGTATTGGAAGGGGAGGATTTTCAGACTGGAAACTGAAACCAAACATCACGTCAAGATCTGACAGAGTCACTCGATTCATCAGGACCTGACTATCATCGGCCTTTGAATGTGGAAGGAGAAATGTTTGTCTGTTCTTTCTGTGGGAAAAGATTTCAAACATCAGTGTGACTGGAAAAGCACCGAGACACACACACCTGAGTGAGAGTGTTCCAGTGCACTGACTGTGGAAAGAGCTTAAACCAGTTACACAGCCTGAAAAAACATCGCACCATTCACAGCGGGGAGAAACCGTACACATGTTCTGTGTGGAGGCTTCAACTGATCGTCCAACCTGGAGAGACACAAGGACACCCGCACCATGGAGAAACCGTGGAAATGTGGGGACTGTGGGAAGAAATTCAATTACCCGTGAGCTGGAAACTCATCGACGCCTTCACACCGGGGAGAGGCCATTCACCTGCTTCGTGTGTGGTAAGGGATTCATTGATTCATCCAACCTGCTGACACACCAGTGAATTCACACTGGGGAGAGGCCGTTCATCTGCTCCGTGTGTGGGCAAAGTTTTGCTCATTCATCCAACCTGCTGACACACCAATGAGTTCACACTGATAAGAAACCTTATAAATGTTCTGACTGTGAAAAGAGCTTTAAAAGCACAAAGGATCTGCTGACACACCAACGCACTCACACTGGGGAGAGGCCATTCACTTGCTCTATGTGGAGAGGGATTCACTCGTTCATCCAACCTGCTGACACACCAGCGAGTTCACACTGGGGAGAGGCCGTTCACCTGCTCTGTGTGTGGGAAAGGATTTTCTCATTCATCCTGTAAAGTCTGTGGGTTGTGCAGTTAATAAATACACAGACTTCAGAAATAACAACAAACAGGTCTTTACTATTCGAAGGTCCGGGCGAATCTGCCCCAGCAATCCTGCCACAACACTTATATACTGGTGTGGTCACTATCGGTATTACAGTATACAGACGCCAAACAAATAGTGCCACCCCTAAAGTAGTTCTCTTAAAGGTGAACGGTTACATTCAATAGTTCCCTTAAAGGTAGACGGGTACATACACTACAATCCTCCCTTTTTAGCTTATTACTTACAGAGTCCCCGTTAAACATACATATCTTCAACTTCCTATAAAACAAATTACAGATATAATCTCGGTGGAGTCAACGTCATATAAAACAATTTACAGATATAATCTCGGTGGGAACAGTTCACAGGTTCAGTCTCTGCGGAAACAGTTCATAGATTCAGTCTCTGATCTTGACTCGTTCCGAACAACATTTCTTTGGTGTAGCCGGTTCACCTGGCTAGCGTGACTCCTCCATAGCCTTTTTCTTGACGTAACAGCTTGAACTTTCGTCCTGTTGAACCACAGTGCGGACTTTTACAACCAACTGGCTGTCTTGACATTTTCCAGTTTTTCAACTAATTTAGCTCCTTTCGAAGTGTTCTGCCTGAGATGGTGGAAGTGCTAATATTTTAGACAGTTATTATCTTCTGCTTCTTCTTTTTCTTTTCTGCCTTTTTGAAACTCTCGGAGCTCCTTTCTCGGCTGCCAGCTGTAGCGCCACCAACTCTCTATGTTCCTTAGACCTTAAGTGCTTCCTCCGGATTTCAGCACTTTGGGAGTTTTCATCACAAGCTGAGCAGACCACATCCTCGTAATATTCAGTGTCACTCAACAGGTCATGGTAATATTCGGGTTCATCCTGAGTTAGGCCAGCGAGAGAGCCTTCTTCTTCCTCTTCACCCGTCTGGACGTTAGCTGACGGTGGTTCCTTCCCTAGACATCTTTCTTGAAAAGACTTCTTCATGCATTCATATTCATCCCGCTCTTCCTGGGTTGTCTGCCATTCCTTCACTACTGACCTCATTTGTGAGTTCAATACCTTCCCTTCCACCGGGGATTGCGGTATCAGGCTATTTAATCCTTCTACTGAAGCAGCTGTTTCAACATTCTTCTGTTCACATTTACGTGATTCAACGAACTCTTCATAGAGTAGACTGTAACACAAAATCTGTGTTGCCACCTCAGTTATTTCCGTAACCTTTGGGAGCTCTGAATTCCTTCCCTTTGCAGATTGAAGCTCGTGTTCCCATTGTGGGGTCTTGTCTCTCAGCATGTGAAGGAGTTGGCTGACCGTTAACTCTTCCACGGGGACTCTGTGGATCAGAGTCTTCACCATTTCATCCACCTTTCCCTCCAATGTTTTCACCTTCCTTTCCTCTTGTACTTTGGTTTCCAGCGCTCGAAGAAGTTGCGCCTTGATGCTCTCTAGCTCATGTTCAGAGCCCATTCTTACAGTCTCTGTTTTTCTTACAGTTTCCTTCCCTTCCACTGAAAGGATTCCCAGTTGACTCTGCTCTTCAAGACGTTGAACCTCGGTCATTGCCGCCTCATATTTGTCTTGGGTTTCCTTCAATATTTTTATGAGTTCTTGGACATCTTGTCTTTCATATTCTAAATTCTCATCTATGGATGGAACTTCTACCGATGAGTCTGTCTTGGCCTTGAGCTCATCAAGAATTTCCTGCAGCCTTTGGACTTCTTGCTCACGTTCAACCTTTAGTTGTTCATATGCTTCTACTGAAACTAGCTTTTCGGAGGTTGCCGAGTTAATCCCCTCCAGAATTGTAGCCTGGGCCTGTTCATACTGTTCTTTCCACTTCTCACACTCTGCTTGTAAGGAGTCGTAGAGAAGAACTGGAATAAAATCCCGGCTACCTGAAGATTCCTCTTCATTTGCTTCTTTCGCAATTTCCTGTTGGAGTTCAGCCAAGGCTGCTATGCTATCTGCCTCTTGAAGTCTCACTGCCATCAAATCTTCTTCATTCTTGCAGTCTATCTCAGTCATTTTCCGTTTATTTTCATTTAACTGAGTGATAAGCTCCTCTTGCAACATGGCCACATTATTCACATCAGGTAAAGAAGCGTTTCTCTTTTCCATGTCCAAGATTTTTTTCTGCATCTCTTTAAGTGCACACTGCGATTCAGCTTCTCTTAACCTTGCCTGCACTAGCTCCGTCTCCAATTGCAGAACAAAATCCTCAGTGTAGCGTGGTTTGCTTTTATGCTGTATCTCTAGATCATGCAAATATTCTAACTCCTGAACATCATAAGGGAGGTGTGATCGGTAATTGGTCATGATGGCTCTATGGTCGCTCTCTGCTTGAGCCAGCAGGTTCTGCTGTCTTTCCAGACTCTCCCATTCGGTGTCATAGAACTTTTTCATTGTTTTCATCTCTTGTACGAGACGGTAACTTAATTGTTCGAATTGTTGTCGTACTTTGAAATAACGTTGAGTTCGAGCTCGGTGTTCCTCCGTAATGCATATGTCTGTGACTTGAACAGACTCAGAATTCTCTGTCTTTATGCACGCCATCGTTTTTCCAACCTTAGTCAGTGAGTTCATGTTAACCTTGTTTTTCATACGTGGGCTGGACTTATCGTCTTCTGGCTCAGAGTCTGAGCTGCTTGTCTGCACCGAGTCCTCACTCGTCATTGCTTGTAGGTAGAGCCATTCCATGTCTATTTTCTTGATCCACTCCCGTCCTAGAAGTGGTGGTCCTCCCTCATGTAGTACATACAAGTTCATTCTTGGGTGTTCTTTACCCCTATCTCTCACCTTGACTCTTATTTTTCCCATGGGGTATACTTTATGCCCCGTGTATGTCCGCAATACGAACTTGGTATCTCTTAAGGGTATGTGTGAGAATAGCCGGTGGTAATCCCCTTGATTTATGACTGATACAGCTGATCCAGTGTCCAACTCCATTTTCACTTGGACTCCAGCTATTTTTAGCATGACCCAGATAGTTTGTAGGTCAGCTTCCTTACTCACATGGTGGATACTCAGACTACTCAGCTCCTGGCCGTTTGGATCTGAGTCTGGATTCTGTTCGTCTGAACTCTTCTCAGCCCCCTTGTATACCTTGTTGTACTTTTCTTGTGATGGCTTCCTTTGGTTGTTGGTCTTCTTCCCTGACCGGCATACCTTAGCGATGTGACCCAGTTTGCCACATTTCCTGCATTCTTGGTTCTTAAACCAGCATTGATTCTGGTCGTGTGTTGTCTTCCCACAACGATAGCATTTTGTTGTACTCGAGGTAATTTGGTCCACCCCGAGCGCCGCCGCCTTTAGTTGCATTTCCGCCGTTCCTTTCGCTGCGGCTTCGTGTGATGCGGCTATAAGGACAGCCCTGTCAAGTGTAAGGTCGTTCTCTTCGAGTAGGCGCTTTTGCGTCCCTTCCTTGGACAATCCGCCTACGAACTTATCTCGCAGTGCCTCTGTCAGATTCCCTCCGAACTGGCAGTATTTCGCTAGCCTACGCAGTTCGACCAAGTATTCTGCGTTGTTTTCGTCTTTCCGTTGCGTTCTTGCATAGAATTTGAATCGTTCAGCCAACATCAGCGGTGTGGGGTTCAAGTGGTCCTTCAGAACAACCACAATCTCTTCGAAAGACTGATCCGCCGGTTTAGCTGGTGCTAGTAAATCCTTCAAGAGCCCGTATGTCTTTGCGCCCATCGAGTTTAACAATGTTATCGCCTTGTCGTCTTCCTCTATTTTGTTGGCTTCACAATAGATCTCGATGCGTTCCACGTACGTGGCCCAGTCTTCTATCTCAGAATTAAAATCATTAATATTCCCTCGCTTAGGCATCTTTCTTCCCTTGGGAGCAGCACCAGTATTTCTTTAAGTATTCTTATTTATTTGTTTATTTCTAAGATGGCAGTTTTCCCGCGAAAATGGCGGTTTCCCGCTCTTCCTTTCTCTCCCCGCCCCCTTCAATGGTGGTTTCCCGCTTCTGTCGTCTCCTCCGCCTAATGGCGGCTTCCCGCGTTTCTTCCTGGTGGAAGGGGTACGCTTTCCCCACAGCGGACAGGTTCAGCCGCTGGGCTGGCTCTCGCGCAGCTCCCCTTACTCGGCTCTGTCTTTTCCTCCCGCCCGCACGGCTCTACCGGCGCTGGGTACACCCCGTTAACGGAGGACAGTTCAGCCGCTGGACTGGCTCTCGCGCAGTCTCTCTCTCCCCGTGTTCGGCTCTGTCTCTCCCTCTCCCGCACGTTCGGTTCTACCGGCTCTGAGTACCCCGTTGGTGGAGAACAGCTCAGCCGCTGGACTGGCTCTTCGCAGTCTCTCTCTCCGCACCCGGCTCTCACCCGCACGGTTCCCGTTCGCCTCCCCAGCCCTCTCGCAGACCGGTGTTTCCCTCCCCGGCTGCGGCTGGGTTTCTCTTCCCGCGCCTACTCGCAGGCTCAGTGCTTTGTGGCTGCGGTCGCTGCCTGGATTTTTTTTTTTTTTTCGATCGCGGTCCGGCTGTCACCTGACGCCGTTGGACCCGACTTTTGGCCGGTACAGCTCCCCCTCGACCGAGGTCGAGTGCTCTGCCCTTATCCTCCGGATACTTCTACACCTTCCCCTACTCACAGTCTCTTCGGCCGCCTTGTTCCCTGCTGATCGGCTCACTCTGTACCGTGGTAGAAGGGTAGTCAGTGCCTGTTGCAGACGGAAGCTTTTGTTGCTAAAGTCTTCCACCTTTCTCCTGCTGCAGCCTTGTGTTTTCTTCCAGCAGCCCGACGAGGGTGGTTGCCTCTCTTCGACGCTCTTCTTGCTTTGGTAATCTTGCCGCAGGGTACGATCGGACTCGTCGCCACTGTAAAGTCTGTGGGTTGTGCAGTTAATAAATACACAGACTTCAGAAATAACAACAAACAGGTCTTTACTATTCGAAGGTCCGGGCGAATCTGCCCCAGCAATCCTGCCACAACACTTATATACTGGTGTGGTCACTATCGGTATTACAGTATACAGACGCCAAACAAATAGTGCCACCCCTAAAGTAGTTCTCTTAAAGGTGAACGGTTACATTCAATAGTTCCCTTAAAGGTAGACGGGTACATACATTACACATCCAACCTGTTGAGACACCAGCTTGTTCACACTGATAAAGAGACCTTTTAAATGTTCTGACTGTGAGAAGAGCTTTAAAAGCACAAAAGATCTGCTGACACACCAACACACTCACACTGGGGAGAGGCCGGTCCCCTGCTCCATGTGTGGGAAGGGATTCACTCGTTCATCCAACCTGCAGACACACCAACGTGTGCACATGTGACTGCGGGGGCTGGATTCTGCTGTTAATCACATCCAGGACTGAACCATGTTCATTCTGACAGTTGGGGTTTGTTTCAGCTGATGTTAGTAACGCCTATAACTGGGCTGGAGTTTAATCTGTATCAATGTCAAATAAATGAGCTTTGTTTCCCACACACGCAGTGTGTCGAGTCCTTGATATCTCGACAATAAGACGAGCTGATTGAGGACTTGTTACAAACTGAGTGGAATCCATCTGCGAACTGAGTTCTCACAACTTGTTAAAAGATGGATCTACAAGATGTCCAAGTCTGACAGGACAGAATATTCTATTATATCACAGGGTCCACTTCAACCCTCCAGGGCAGTGAGTCCCTGTAATATTGGATTTTAACCTATGGGAAATATTCTGATAATCTGTTATTGTCACGGGGCAAAGCAGCCTTGTTACTTTAACGTCAGTTTAATCAGACTCAATGGGCAATCCGATCTCCAAAGGGAAACGTCTCCTTAAAGCTGACGGTGTCGGCAGTTCTGCAGCTCATTTCGCAGTGTGAGCGTGTCAGAATGAAAAGCTTTAACAACAGCTGATGTTTCACAAAGGGAGACCTCACAAGACTAAAGGCCATTGGTGGAGTTTAATGGGCTGTTTGTGTCACTGGGCTACAGGAGGCCATTTTTAACAGAAGGAAAACTGGTCACAGCAAACAGAGAGTTTAACAGACTGTCCCTGGTCCACTCGAACCCCCACCTTCTCTCTCTCACTATTTATGGGCACTGCTGCAGTAATTGCTCCTCTGACCTTTCCTCTCTTGTCCCTCCTACACCCCTAATACACGGCCCGACACAATCTCCCTCCCCCGACATCCTCACTGTGCTGGAATCCACACCAGTCTCCCCATCTGCTCCTTGTTCTCTCCCTGGATCCTAAAACTACTGAACTCACTCTTCCCCTCCTGAAGTCTACAGGTTCTAAAACTGAAGCTTGGTGTCCCTCAGTCTCGACTCCTTGATTTACCTCCCCTTCTCTCCTCCTCTTTCCCCCTTGGTTGTGTTCCACACTCTGGGCCTTGGGCCTTCCCCGGGGATTCTCAGTATGAACAGGTGGGATGTGTTTGGAGACAGGGTGTCCCGGCTCTCCACCTTTAAAGGGACAAGGAGACGACCAGCTGGGCTGAATGGCCCTGCTTTATGACATCACTGCAGTGCCTAGCAACCAGCCTCCCTGAGCCCTGCTCATTATGGGCTGGGTTTAGCTCAGTGCTGTTACAGGAAGGGAAACAGGAGCAGGATTCGCCCCGTGTGGAGCCCAGGATTAATGGGGAGAGGTACAGGATCAATTTATACCTCATTGAGTGAGAAATGTCATTGTCCCGGACACTCCCTGTCCCTTGGTGTGATGTCCGTGTATCTTAATGTTGTGTCCTTCAATAATCAGACAACAGACTGCAGGGAACGATTCAACAGGTGTTTACTGAATGAGGGTTACTCTAGAACTAACTATACAGATCACTACTCGGTTTATATACAGGTGTGGTCACTGCCGGTACTACAGTATACAGGAGCTGTAAAAAGTAGTTCACTCCCTTAAGGTATATATGCATTATTACATACATTACAATTCCTCCCCTTTTAGATTAACAGTACCATAATACTCATTTAACAATTAACATTTTTAATATACAATGTTATATGAAAATAGTCCATTCATATATTCAGTCTCGGGGGAGGCTTCCTGATTCTTTCTGGATAACGCCTTTCCCGAGTGTCTTGCTCTTGGTGCGGAGGCGATTCTAGCACCCTGTCGTCAGTTGATTCATCAGCTTCCAATGCTATTGTTTCTGAGGTAGATGCGACCTGTACATCGGGTTCCTCACCAGGTACGTATGGCCGAGACATGGGGTTGACTCGTTCCTGTGACTCTAGGATCTGGTCAGCATGGCGTCTCATAATGTTCTCCCCAATATCCACTGCGTACATTAGTGGCCCCTGCCGTGTGCATATCGTTCCTGGTTGCCATTTCTCTGTTTGGTAGTCGCGGGCCAAGACTGGTTGCCCTACATTGAAGCTCCTTGTCGGCTTCTCATTGATGTGCTGGAATTGCTTACTCTCAACATCTCTTCGTACATTTGGTCTGAGCAAATCCAGACGAGATCTCAACCTTCGGTTAAAGAACATCATGGCCGGGGCCTGGTTGGTGACTGCATGTGTCGCATTTCTGTAGGCTAACAGGAAATTGTCCACCTTATGCTGCAGTGGAATGTCGTCATCGCACATGGCCTTTACTGCTTTTTTAAAGGTTTGTACGAACCTCTCAGCCAATCCATTTGTGGCTGGATGATACGGGGCAGATGTGTAATGCCTTACCCCATTCCTTTTCATAAATCTTCGAAACTCTTCGGACACAAACTGTGGTCTGTTATCAGAGCAAATCTGCTTTGGCAAGCTGTTCCTGGCAAAAATGGTCCGTAGGACTGCAATAGTTTTCTCCGTGGTGGTGGAGGACATTTTGATGACCTCAGGTCATTTCGAGTGCGCATCCACGGCTATTAAAAACATTGAGTCCATGAATGGACGAGCAAAATCAATATGCACCCGTTGCCATGGAGATGAGGGCCACTCCCATGGGTGTAGAGGGGCATGTGGTGGTGCATTTTGGACCTTCTGGCATCCTGAGCAGCTCTTTGTCAGGTCCTCGATTTGCTGATCGATCCCCGGCCACCACATATAAGCCCTAGCAAGGCTTTTCATTTTCACCCCTCCCAGATGTCCTTCATGAAGCTCATTGAGCACTCTCTCCCTTAACTTGGGTGGAATTACCACTCGGGATCCACACATCAAGGTCCCCTGGCATACTGACAGCTGTTCTCTTCTGGATGAGAATGTTGGCAACAGTGAGTCGCCATGTGCTGGCCATCCCTTCACCGTCAAATCATATACCTGAGACAGTGTCGGGTCATTTCGGGTCTCCTTCCCTATACCAGCGTTAGTTACTGGCAAGCATTCAATTATAGTCGAATGAAATATTTCGACAGGATCCACTGCTGGTGCTTCCTCCGCAGTAGGCAGTGGCAGGCGTGATAGCCCATCAGCGTTTCCATGCTGTTTCGTGCCCTTATACTCGATTTCATATTGGTGCGCCCCTAGAAAAAGGGACCATCTTTGTAGCCGTTGCGCAGTCATCACCGGAACGCCCTTCTTGGGATTAAAGATGGAGATAAGTGGTTGGTGGTCAGTCAGCAAGGTGAACTTCTGCCCGTGCAGATAGTGATTGAACTTTTTCACTCCCCACACTAGGCTGAGGGCCTCCCTGTCAATCTGGGCATAGTTACGCTCGGCTCAGGTTAGTGACCGAGACGCAAAGGCTACTGGCCTCTCTGAGCCGTCTGGGAATTTGTGCGACAGCACCGCTCCAATGCCATAGGGTGATGCATCACACACCAACTGAATTGATAGTGCTGGGTTGAAATGAGCCAACACCTCTTTTGATGTGATCAATGCTTTGCTCTTCTGGAAAGCTCATTTACATTCGTCACTCCACTTCCATGGTACCCCCATTTGCAGTAGGGTGTTCAGTGGGTGTAGTACGGTAGACAAATTCGGCAAGAACTTATGGTAGTAGTTCACCAGCCCGAGGAACGACCTCAGTTGTGACACATTTTCCGGTGCTGGAGCCTTGACTACTGCCTCAATCTTTTCAGGGGACTTATGTAACCCCTCTTTATCAATAACGTGGCCACAATACGAGATCTGCTTCTGGAAAAACTCGCATTTGTGGCGATTAGCTCGGAGCCCATATTCCTTCAATCTAGTGAGCACCTGCTCCAGGTTGGCGAGGTGATCACTGTCATTTTCGCCCGTGACCAGGATGTCGTCCAAATAACACTGGGTCCTTGGAAACCCTTGCAGGACTTGTTCCATTGCCCTTTGCCAAATAGCCGGAGCTGATGCTACCCCGAACACCAGCTGGTTGTATTGGTGGAGACCTTTATGAGTGTTGATCGTGAGGTACTGTTTCGAGGCTTCTTCTACCTCCATTTGCAGGTACGCCTGGGCCAGATCAATCTTAGTGAAGAGTTTCCCTCCAGATAGCGAGGCGAAAATATCTTCAATCTGCGGAAGCAGATATTGTACAGTGTGAAGGATTGGGTTCACTGTCACCTTATAGTCCCCACAGATGCGAACCTTCTTTGGTTCCCCAGGCGTATTACTCAACGACCTCTTCATTACAGGAACGATGGGTGTAGCCCACTCGCTCCAGTCCACTTTGGACAGTACTCCTGAATGTTCCAAACCTTCCAGCTCTGCTTCGACGGCTGGGCGGATCGCATAAGGTACCGGTCTGGCCTTAATAAACTTTGGGCTTGCATTTTCCTCTATTTTGATCATCGCTGTTATGCCTTTTAGTGTTCCGAGTCCCTGCTGGAACACTTCTTGTGCGTCAGTTAGCATTTTTGACAGTCGTCCAGGTGTGACGTCATCATCCTTTTTGGCATCTACAGTCAGTGCTTGTATGGAATGCCAATCTAGCTGTATCTTCCGGATCCATTCACATCCTAGTAGTGGTGGTCCTCCATCTGGCAATACATATAGGTCCATTTTTGGTGTTTCCTTGCCGTTATATATAACGTTCACCCTTATTTTTCCTTTTGGGTAGACTTTTTGCCCCATGTACGTCTTCAAGACAATCTTTGTATCTCTCAAGGGTATATGTGAGAATAGCCGCTTGTAGTCCCTTCGGCTTATGACTGTTAGGGCTGATCCTGTGTCCAATTCCATTTTCACTTGGACTCCTGCTATCTTGAGCGTGACCCAGATAGTTTGGTGATCCTCCGTTTTGATCACATTATGTAGTTTCAGACAACGCAGCTCCTTGCTTCTGGAGTCTGTATCACTCTTCTGTTCGTCTGAACTACTCTTCGTCACCTTATGTACCTTCTTGCACTTCCCCTGTGGAGATATCTTGCTGCTGGTTTTCTTTCCCGACCTGCAGACTCTTGCTATGTGTCCTACTTTTCCACACTGTCTGCACACTTTGTCCTTGAACCAGCAATCATTCTGGTCGTGTGTTGTTCTGCCGCAGCGATAGCACTTCACTGTTCCGTATGACATGTCATTTGTGCCATATTCTTGCGTTCTCTGTTGTATATCTGCAGCGCCCCGTGCTGCTGCTTCGTGTGATACTGCAATGCTGAAAGCCTTGTCCAGCGTAAGTTCCTTTTCTGATAGAAGCCGTTTCTGGGTTCCTTCACTTTGAAGCCCACACACAAACTTGTCCCTTAAAGCATCTGCTAGTCCCATTCCAAACTGGCAGTGTTTCGATAGCTTGCGCAGTTCTGTTAAATACTCAGCATTACTTTCATCTTTATGCTGGTTCCTTTTGTGAAACTTAAATCTTTCTGCTATCAGCAGCGGTGTGGGGTTTAAGTGGTCCTGTAGGATTGACACTATGTTTTCAAAATCCTTTTCTGCTGGCTCCTCTGGGGTTACTAGGTTTTGTAGTAAGCCATACGTTTTTGCACCCATTGAATTCAACAATACCAGCGCTTTCTTGTCACCTGGCACTTCATTTGCCTTGCAGTATACTTCTATGCGTTCGACATATGTCGTCCAATCTTCGACTTCATTGTCGAACGCTGTGATACTGCCACTCTTCGGCATTTTTGGGTGTGGTTAGACTGGCTTAAAATGGCGTCTCCCACGCTTTCCTTTCTTCCCCGCTGCGGCTTAAAATGGCATCTCCCGCGCTGCTGCCAACGCCGCTCTCTGCGGTCCTCGTGGCAATGGCAGCGCCTCGCGTTTTCCTGCGTGCCTCTCTCTCCCGTTGACGCTGCTCGGCCCTTGACCACCGGCTGCACTCTGCTCTCTCTCGTCTCTCTCCCCCGTTGACGCTGCTCGACCCTTGAACACCGGCTGCGCTCTGCTCTCTCTCGTCGCTCTCCCCCGTTGACGCTGCTCGGCCCTTGACCACCGGCTGCGCTCTGCTCTCTCTCGTCACTCTCCCCCGTTGACGCTGCTCGGCCCTTGACCACCGGCTGCGCTCTGCTCTCTCTCGTCTCTCTCCCCCGTTGACGCTGCTCGGCCCTTGACCACCGGCTGCGCTCTGCTCTCTCTCATCGCTCTCCCCCGTTGACGCTGCTCGGCCCTTGACCACCGGCTGCGCTCTGCTCTCTCTCGTCTCTCTCCCCCGTTGACGCTGCTCGGCCCTTGACCACCGGCTGCGCTCTGCTCTCTCTCGTCGCTCTCCCCCGTTGACGCTGCTCGGCCCTTGACCACCGGCTGCGCTCTGCTCTCTCTCGTCGCTCTCCCCTGTTGACGTTGCTCGGTCCTGCACACCAGCTGCGCCCTGTGCGCTCTGCTCTCTCTCGTCGCTCTCCCCTGTTGACGCTGCTCGACCCTTGAACACCGGCTGCGCCCTGTGCGCTCTGCCCTCTCTCTCTCCCCCGTTGACGCTGCTCGACCCTTGAACACCGGCTGTGCTCTGCTCTCTCTCGTCTCTCTCCCCCGTTGACGTTGCTCGGTCCTGAACACCGGCTGCGCTCTGTGCGCTCTGCCCTCTCTCTCTCCCCCGTCGATGCTACTCTGCCTTTTTCTGTGCCGCTTGGTCGGGCTCTAACCCGCCGCTGTCCGGGAAGGGTCTGCGCAGTACCTGTTGCCAGCCCGTTTTGCTGGACCACCGTGACTGAAAAGCCAAGCCTGGCTCTCGACAGCCTCCCCTGCGATGCTCAAATCTCCGCTGGATGACTGGGCGGTTGCCCGTGTCGACGCCCGTGCTTCTGGACTCGACCTTCTTCCACTGTTCTCCTGGAGTGAATCCCTGGGAGGTGATGCAGAGTTGCAGGTAGGTTCGAATCTGCCTCGTCGCCAATGTTATGTCCATG
>NC_140990.1:45332827-45379066 GCF_052327205.1 Somniosus microcephalus
CCCTCCCCTTTCCCCCCCATTCCCCCCTCCCCTTTCCCCCCATTCCCCCTCCCCTTTCCCCCCATTCCCTCCCTCCCCTCCATTCCCTCCATTCCCCCCCTTCCTCCCCCTCCCCTTCCCCCTCCCCTTTCCCCCCATTCCCTCTCCCCTTTCCCCCCCATTCCCTCTCCCCTTTCCCCCATTCCCCCTCCCCATTCCCCCCTCCCCTTCCCCCCCATTCCCCCCCTCCCCTTTCCCCCCTCCCCCCCTTTCCCCCCCATTCCCCCCTCCCCTTTCCCCCCCTCCCCTTTTGTCGAGGAAATTAACTATCAGACGGAGACCTCGAGGTTCGCTTTCGGAATTTATTACGTGATATCTCGGAGAGTCTGCAGCAGTCCCTACTGCTCACCAGCACTCTAAATTACTAATGTACAGCGCTCATAGTTATACAGCAAGGTAAACAACTTCATGTGATTAGCTTACATTACATTTCAACATATGGTTTCATAGGTTCCATTGTTCTCAAGAAACAGATTAACATGTTCACATTTTATCACCAGATGTCCTAAGCCAAAAGGTCAGCTTGACTTCATTATGGCAGTCAGCAGTTCTTTTAGTTTTAACCAGTTTAGTGTATTTGTTCAATTAGTAAAGTGGTCAAGTATCCCAGCATGCCTTAATGTTTAATACGTTTTCTCCCACAATTCCCTCCTTGTTGATCTTTACTGATCAACACTGCTTTACGGCATTGTATTCAGTTCGTTTTCATAGGGAGGATAATATCCCTTTGGGAAAGGACGCATTTTTAGACAATCTTCTTCATCATAGTCATCCTGGTTTGCTCTTTTTCTTTCCTTTCAAGTACTTTTGTAGCTCTTGTTACAGATGCTACTGATTCTACTGTTTGCGCTAACAGATATCTCACTCTTACCCACATTATACAAATTAATATAAATAAAACTCCTGTCACTACACAAAATATAACCATCGGGTGAACAAACAATTCCAGCACTGCGGATGCTTTAGGTGACCATCCGTTAAACACATCCCACCAGTGGTGTACCGTCAAATCTGTTATTTGTGTAGCTATTTGAATCAAACCTTGCTCATCATAATCCATCACTGCTTTTAAATGGTGCAGATCTCTTCCTCTTTTCGCTAAGGCTTCTGCTATCTTTTCATTGTTTTTCAAAAATTTCGTCAGATTAGCCAAATTAACTGTAGGGGGGGCATTTTCTATCCCCAATACAGTTCTTCTTTGCATTACCGTAGCCCATTTTCCCAACTGATATGTCTTGTTGGTATGTGGGTCAAACACAGTAACAACTTATGTTCACTCCTTTTTCCCATTTTATACTTAGAGTTATATTAGATCCTTGGCTAAATACTATTTTATCCATCCCAGATTTCATTTCGAACATCCCACAGGCTTTGCAATTAATCGTCCAATTAGCAAATGCACAAATGGTGCCATTGTTACAAGTGTAAGCTCCCTGTGATTGGTTACTGTCTCTCGCCTTCCACCCTAACTGGCCTGCCCATTCTGTTTTTTGTTTTTTTAGTAGGCAGGATGGTCCAGGCGGCTGTCCTTATTACACATAGGCCGATTATTATCATCTGGTTTAACATATTTCCTGATTTATCCTAGAAATCTTTAAATTTTCCTAATTATTGTTGTACAGCATTAAATATAAACATATATAGCAATCCGAAAGTAATCAGTCCTTCAGTGGAGTGCCAAATTATGGTGGGCACGGATCTTTTCCTGTTTCTGAAGTGGTGTCTGGTGCAGTATGTTTATACTCCACCTCCGGTGTTTCCTCCGGATGATGCAACTTGCACCTTGTAGCGTGTACCCAATCAGGTTTTTCTTTCAATTTGAGAGCTGTTCGAGTTGTAAGCAGCACCAAATATGGTCCTTTCCACCTAGGAGAAAAAGATTCTTTATTTAGCGCTTTCACATAAACTTGATCTCCGGGTTTAAAGGGGTGCATGTTTCCTTCTGTGGGGCGCGTCTGGGCCTGTCTCACTTTCTCATGTATTCTTCCTGCTCTTTCACACATGGCCTGAGCATATTTTAATGATTTTTCATCATTCCAAATTAATGCCACCTTCTCTGGAGTCATGGGTGGGCGTGTGCCTGTTGTCATAGGCCGGCCCATCAAGATCTCATGTGGTGTCAGACCTGTGTTTCTATTTTTCTGATTTCTCAGGGCATACATTACTACTGGCACGGCATCCGACCATTGCAACCCATTTTGCTGGCATACTTTGGTTAGGGCGGCCTTGATTTCCCCATTCACTCTTTCCACTATTCCTGAGGATTGTGGCTGGTAAGGTATGTGCAATTTCCATTGAAATCCAAGGGCTTCAGTTAAGTTTTTTATCAGTTTGCTGGTGAAATGAGTTCCTCTGTCACTGTTTATTCCCATAGGTATTCCAAATCTAGGTATTATTTCTTTTAGCAGAATGCTTACTACTGTTCTGGCATCAGCCCTCCTAGTGGGGTATGCCTCTAGCCATCTGGAGAACATATCTACTATTACCAGTATGTACTTAAATCCTTTTACTGCGGGCATATGTACAAAATCTATCTGTAGATTCTCAAAGGGCAGCTCTGGTTGGGGTAGGTGATCAAAATTTGCGGGCGATTTCCCTCTATTGTTCTGCTGACGTACTAAACACGTTCTGGCAACTTTTTCAATTGTTACCGTTATTCCTGGTGCATACCATTGTTGGGACAATGCAAGTGCCATCCCTCCTTTGCCCATGTGAGCCTGTCCATGTGCCAGGCGAGACAGGGGCAAAAACAAGCTTCGTGGGCAAACCACTCGGCCATCAGGATGCATCCATATATCATGATCTTGATAGCAACCTGCCTTACTCCAAGTACGTTTTTCTTGGACTGTTGCCTGACTTTGGGCCTGTCGTAGTAGATCAGCATCAATGCTACTAGGAAGTTCTGGAGGAAAGTTACTAACGGTATTTTTGGCGGCTTGAAGCTGTGGGGCCTGCCTCAGTGCGACCTCTTTAGCCGCACTATCAGCAAACCTATTTCCACACGAGACTTCATCACCTGCCATGGTGTGGGCCTCACATTTTAGTACTGCAATTTTGCTTGGCAACTGAATAGCCTCCAACAAATTTAACACCATTTGCGCATGCTTAATAGATTTTCCTGAGGATGTAATAAAACCTCTGTTTTTCCACAATTGTCCAAAATCATGCACTACCCCAAATGCATAACGGGAGTCAGTATAGATATTGACACTTTGATCTTTAGCCAAAATACAGGCTCTGGTTAATGCATATAGTTCAGCTGCTTGTGCAGATGTGCCAGGTGGCAACGCATAAGCTGCCAATAATTCATGAGGAGTCACCACCGCATAACTTGCTAATAGTTGATCATCACTGGGTCGATGCGAAGAACCATCCGTGAAGAGGATCAAGTCAGGATTATCAATAGGATCACTTAACAAATCTGGCCTGGGTGTAGTGGTGGCTTCAACAGTTAACAAGCAGTCGTGTTCTGGTTCACCTGGGTATTCTGTTGGTATTGGCACGAAGGTCGCCGGGTTGACAGCTGGTGATCGCTGGTAGGTATAATTAGAGTGTGACAAGAGGATTATCTCATACCCAGCCCTTCTTGCCACCGTAAAGTGCTGAGTAGCTGCCGAATTTAATAATAGCAGCACTGCGTGGGGAACAATTACCACACAAGGGTGATCAAGCACAATAGGGATGGATTTTTCCACTATTGTGGCGGTTGCAGCAATGGCTCGTAAGCAGGCTGGCATGCCTCTCACTACGGCTGGTAAGGCTACAGAGTAATATGCTACAGGCCTTTTTCCTCCCCCATGTTCTTGTGCCAGTACTCCTGTTGCAAAGCCTTCTCTTTCATTGACGTATAACTGAAAAGGCTTATTATACTTAGGTAGTCCTAATGCGGGAGCACTGACCATAGCTTTTTTTAAGATCCCTGAATGCCTTATCTCGTTCTGGCGTCCATTCGACTATGGGGGGCTCTGTCTGCAGCGTAGCTGATCGTAAGACTGCATCCATTTCTCTGTAGTCATATATCCATTGTCTACAATAACCCACCATTCCCAGAAACAACAAAATGTCTTTCTTTGTTCACGGGATCAGCACTTTATCCACTGCTCTTATTCTTTCCAGTCCCAATCTTCGCTGTCCATACTCCAACTGAAAACCCAAATACTGGACGGATGTTTGGCAAAATTGCAACTTCTCGGAGGACACCCTGTGTCCCCTGCTAGCCAGATGCTGGAGCAATTTTATAGTATCTTTATAGCAGTCTGGCCCCGTTCGGGAGGGAACCAAAAGGTCATCTGCGTACTGCATTAAGGTGGAATGATCCGATAACTGACATTCCTCCAAGTCATTTTTAACCACTGCTGCATACACCGCAGGACTTTCAGTATACCCCTGGGGCAACCTGCTCCAGGTATATTGCTGATTTTTATGGTGAACCAACATTCCCAGGCCTTTATCTCCAAAGAATAAATAAGGTGAAATCTGCAGCAATTCTGGCTGGTTTAGGTATGAGCAAACCAATTCTTGATAATTGGGTGTTTCTTTATGCGTGTACCATGCCGTACAATGGGTCCGTTTCTTTTCTCTACTGGTTTCAATTAGATATTGTAAATACTGCCCCTGAGGATCTTCCAATTCCTGCAAGGCTTGGTATACATTTTTTACCAATTGGCCATAAGGATTGCTATTCAGCTGCCAGCAGTACAAAATGGGGGCTCCTTCTACTTGCTTTTCCTCTATCGTTAAATTCATTAGCTGATGAGTTTGTATTTGAGGCAGTTCCATGAACATGCCGTCTCGAGTGCAGTATATAACTGCTCCCAATTTACATAAAGCCTGTCTTCCCAACATAGGGAGAGGGGCGGTCTGAGAAATTATGAGGGTGTCTGTGACGGATTGCCCGTGCACTTGAATTTCGGTAGGTTTGGAGAGGGGTTCTAATATAGGGATACCGGCTACTCCCATGCTTACAACGTTAAATTGACTGGCGGGTATACCCACGGAGGGGGGTACAGAGGACATTGTTGCACCGGTATCGACCAGAAGGTCCAAATGGCTATTTCCTATCCATATTTACCAGAGCAGTAACTACGTCCGCCCAGGGCTGAGTCTGCCAATTTAGATTAATCATTTTAAAGGCTTGAGCTTGAAAGGGTAACATGCGAGTAACTTCTCCTATGTCACTATGCTTTTTGGCTCCTCTCATTATAGCCTCTTTACCTCTATGTTCTAACCAGTGAGCAAAAGACTCATTTCCCTGGTCCAGTTGTACATCATCTTGTCGCCAATCTCCATTTTCTCCCGGGGGAGCAGCAAATCCGTCCCTTAGGGTCGACCATGAGGACCCATACGCACATTTTAGCAGCATTAGCACATCCCCAGGAAGAAGGCTGTAAATGGTACACATTTGTTCTAGCCAATTATGAAAGGCAGTGGGCTTCTTTAAGGGGTCTGGTGCCTCGGCTATCATAGCTCTAGCTTCCGCTGGGGACCATGGTTTTAACACTGCCACCTCTCCTATCATGACTCGAGGAAGTTGATGGGTAGTAGTGTCAGGTTCGAGCGCGCCTCTGTCTCTAGGGGCTGTTTCTTTTGTTTGTGACCTAGTTGTAGGTCCGTTACGTGAGGGTAGGTCCTGTACATTACTACCAGGCAGTGCAGCAGCTCCTGCTCCGAGTGCCTCTGCTGGAGGAGGAGGTTCAATTACGGGTTCATCTGCGGGTGGGGGTGGAGCTCCAGGCTGTGCCCCTGGTAGGGGTACAACTGGCTGTGGTGCCGCTAGACTTGCTGGATTGTATGGAGGCGGCGCCGGAAATCGTGCCGGTTGCAGTCTTAGAGCAGCCGCTATCATTAGTAAATTATTTAACTCTTCCCCCATCTCAACCGGATCTCCCGCTGGGGTTCGGGGATACATTCCCACAACAGGAGCCTTAGGCAGCACCTCTTCCTTTTTCTGACTAGCCTCAGCCTCTTCCTGTTTCCCCTTCTTCTTTGGGGGTTGGTGTCTCTTTGCTACTTCCATCCACCTAGCAAAGCACCATAACATATAGGGGGTGTCCCACTCAGGATCCCCTCCTTCATTTCTAGTAATTTCTTCCCATTCTTTTATTAAAGGTATTTTAAAACTTCCCCCATAAGGCCAATCTCCACCCGACCATCCATACAGATCACTACTAAAAGTTACTGCATACCGATCGTCTCCTGTTTCTTTTATTACAGTATCGGCTGGCGATCCCGGTGGAACGATGGGATCTCCTACCTTTTTTCGATGTTGCACGAGCTTTTTTATTCTGTCATTCGTTCTTTTACATATCTTGATTTTACCATTTGCAACCTCCTGTTTTACCTTGCCTCGGGCTCCTTTCTTGGCAGGATCGGACGAATCCGCTCGACTGCCGTTATTTCCCATCTTCTCCTTACTCCTGTAACTTAGTTTTAAACTTACTGGTTATACAACCGCGGGTTATTTTATATACACAAAATACAATGAGCGCTCACCGGTTTTTCCATCCGCGAGTCTCGAAGTCAACCCTTTATTTTCTTTGTAGCTACTTAATTCGGTGCCATAGTCTTTTCTCTCTTCTCAGCAGTCTTGCCTCAGCCCGACAGGATTCTTGGCTCAGCATGAGTCACCGGCCGGATAACTAGGCAACCGCGCACCGTCCCCCTTTCAGCTGGGACGCGCTAGGTGCTCTCCCCCTTTCAGCTGGGAGGCACCGGGCACTTTCCTTTTATTTTTAGGAGAGTCCCTTTTTAAATTTCCTTTGTCTAATTGGAGCCTAAGCGGGCCAAGTGATATACAAGGTCGACGCTATACCCAACTTAGACCTTCTTAGTTCTTTTGGATCCCGTTGTTAGGGATCCTGTACGACTACGCCAAATTCTGTCGAGGAAATTAACTATCAGACGGAGACTTCGAGGTTCGCTTTAGGAATTTATTACGTGATATCACGGAGGGTCTGCAGCAGTCCCTACTGCTCACCAGCACTCTAAATTACTAATGTACAGCGCTCATAGTTATACAGCAAGGTAAACAACTTCATGTGATTAGCTTACGTTACATTTCAACATATGGTTTCATAGGTTCCATTGTTCTCAAGAAACAGATTAACATGTTCACATTTTATCACCAGATGTCCTAAGCCAAAAGGTCAGCTTGACTTCATTATGGCAGTCAGCAGTTCTTTTAGTTTTAACCAGTTTAGTGTCCTTTGTTCAATTAGTAAAGTGGTCAAGTATCCCAGCATGCCTTAATGTTTAATACGTTTTCTCCCACACCTTTCCACCCCCATTCCCCCCTCCCCTTCCCCCCTCCCCTCACCCTCCCTTCCCCCAGTCGCGCTCTCTTCCCTCCCTTTCCCACCTTCCCATTCCCCCCTTCCCATTCCCCCCTTCCCCTTCCCCCCTTCCCTTTCCCCCTCCCTCCCCCCCCGCTTTCCCCCCTCCCTCCCCCCCGCTTTCCCCCCTCCCTCCCCCCCGCTTTCCCCCCTTCCCTTCCCCCCCCGCTTTTCCCCCCTCCCTTCCCCCCCGCTTTTCCACCTTCCCTTCCCCCCCGCTTTTCCACCCTCCCTTCCCCCCCGCTTTTCCACCCTCCCTTCCCCCCCGCTTTCCCCCCTCCCTTCCCCCCTCCCTTCCCCCCTCGCTTTCCCCCCTCCCTTCCCCCCCCCGCTTCCCCCCTGCTTTCCCCCCTCCCTTCCCCCCAGTCGCTCTCTCTTCCCCCCCCGTCGCTCTCTCTTCCCCCCCCAGTCGCTCTCTCTTCCCCCCCAGTCGCTCTCTCTTCCCCCCCAGTCGCTCTCTCTTCCCCCCCAGTCGCTCTCTCTTCCCCCCCAGTCGCTCTCTCTTCCCCCCCAGTCGCTCTCTCTTCCCCCCCAGTCGCTCTCTCTTCCCCCCCAGTCGCTCTCTCTTCCCCCCCAGTCGCTCTCTCTTCCCCCCCAGTCGCTCTCTCTTCCCCCCCAGTCGCTCTCTCTTCCCCCCCAGTCGCTCTCTCTTCCCCCCCAGTCGCTCTCTCTTCCCCCCCAGTCGCTCTCTCTTCCCCCCCAGTCGCTCTCTCTTCCCCCCCAGTCGCTCTCTCTTCCCCCCCAGTCGCTCTCTCTTCCCCCCCAGTCGCTCTCTCTTCCCCCCCAGTCGCTCTCTCTTCCCCCCCAGTCGCTCTCTCTTCCCCCCCAGTCGCTCTCTCTTCCCCCCCAGTCGCTCTCTCTTCCCCCCCAGTCGCTCTCTCTTCCCCCCCAGTCGCTCTCTCTTCCCCCCCAGTCGCTCTCTCTTCCCCCCCAGTCGCTCTCTCTTCCCCCCCAGTCGCTCTCTCTTCTCCCCCAGTCGCTCTCTCTTCCCCCCCAGTCGCTCTCTCTTCCCCCCCAGTCGCTCTCTCTTCCCCCCCAGTCGCTCTCTCTTCCCCCCCAGTCGCTCTCTCTTCCCCCCCAGTCGCTCTCTCTTCCCCCCCAGTCGCTCTCTCTTCCCCCCCAGTCGCTCTCTCTTCCCCCCCAGTCGCTCTCTCTTCCCCCCCAGTCGCTCTCTCTTCCCCCCCAGTCGCTCTCTCTTCCCCCCCAGTCGCTCTCTCTTCCCCCCCAGTCGCTCTCTCTTCCCCCCCAGTCGCTCTCTCTTCCCCCCCAGTCGCTCTCTCTTCCCCCCCAGTCGCTCTCTCTTCCCCCCCAGTCGCTCTCTCTTCCCCCCCAGTCGCTCTCTCTTCCCCCCCAGTCGCTCTCTCTTCCCCCCCAGTCGCTCTCTCTTCCCCCCAGTCGCTCTCTCTTCTCCCCCAGTCGCTCTCTCTTCCCCCCCAGTCGCTCTCTCTTCCCCCCCAGTCGCTCTCTCTTCCCCCCCAGTCGCTCTCTCTTCCCCCCCAGTCGCTCTCTCTTCCCCCCCAGTCGCTCTCTCTTCCCCCCCAGTCGCTCTCTCTTCCCCCCCAGTCGCTCTCTCTTCCCCCCCAGTCGCTCTCTCTTCCCCCCCAGTCGCTCTCTCTTCCCCCCCAGTCGCTCTCTCTTCCCCCCCAGTCGCTCTCTCTTCCCCCCCAGTCGCTCTCTCTTCCCCCCCAGTCGCTCTCTCTTCCCCCCCAGTCGCTCTCTCTTCCCCCCCAGTCGCTCTCTCTTCCCCCCCAGTCGCTCTCTCTTCCCCCCCAGTCGCTCTCTCTTCCCCCCCAGTCGCTCTCTCTTCCCCCCCAGTCGCTCTCTCTTCCCCCCCAGTCGCTCTCTCTTCCCCCCCAGTCGCTCTCTCTTCCCCCCCAGTCGCTCTCTCTTCCCCCCCAGTCGCTCTCTCTTCCCCCCCAGTCGCTCTCTCTTCCCCCCCAGTCGCTCTCTCTTCCCCCCCAGTCGCTCTCTCTTCCCCCCCAGTCGCTCTCTCTTCCCCCCAGTCGCTCTCTCTTCCCCCCCAGTCGCTCTCTCTTCCCCCCCAGTCGCTCTCTCTTCCCCCCCAGTCGCTCTCTCTTCCCCCCCAGTCGCTCTCTCTTCCCCCCAGTCGCTCTCTCTTCCCCCCCAGTCGCTCTCTCTTCCCCCCCAGTCGCTCTCTCTTCCCCCCCAGTCGCTCTCTCTTCCCCCCCAGTCGCTCTCTCTTCCCCCCCAGTCGCTCTCTCTTCCCCCCCAGTCGCTCTCTCTTCCCCCCCAGTCGCTCTCTCTTCCCCCCCAGTCGCTCTCTCTTCCCCCCCAGTCGCTCTCTCTTCCCCCCCAGTCGCTCTCTCTTCCCCCCCAGTCGCTCTCTCTTCCCCCCCAGTCGCTCTCTCTTCCCCCCCAGTCGCTCTCTCTTCCCCCCCAGTCGCTCTCTCTTCCCCCCCAGTCGCTCTCTCTTCCCCCCCAGTCGCTCTCTCTTCCCCCCCAGTCGCTCTCTCTTCCCCCCCAGTCGCTCTCTCTTCCCCCCCAGTCGCTCTCTCTTCCCCCCCAGTCGCTCTCTCTTCCCCCCCAGTCGCTCTCTCTTCCCCCCCAGTCGCTCTCTCTCCCCCCCAGTCGCTCTCTCTTCCCCCCCAGTCGCTCTCTCTTCCCCCCCAGTCGCTCTCTCTTCCCCCCCAGTCGCTCTCTCTTCCCCCCCAGTCGCTCTCTCTTCCCCCCCAGTCGCTCTCTCTTCCCCCCCAGTCGCTCTCTCTTCCCCCCCAGTCGCTCTCTCTTCCCCCCCAGTCGCTCTCTCTTCCCCCCCAGTCGCTCTCTCTTCCCCCCCAGTCGCTCTCTCTTCCCCCCCAGTCGCTCTCTCTTCCCCCCCAGTCGCTCTCTCTTCCCCCCCAGTCGCTCTCTCTTCCCCCCCAGTCGCTCTCTCTTCCCCCCCAGTCGCTCTCTCTTCCCCCCCAGTCGCTCTCTCTTCCCCCCCAGTCGCTCTCTCTTCCCCCCCAGTCGCTCTCTCTTCCCCCCCAGTCGCTCTCTCTTCCCTCCCAGTCGCTCTCTCTTCCCCCCCAGTCGCTCTCTCTTCCCCCCCAGTCGCTCTCTCTTCCCCCCCAGTCGCTCTCTCTTCCCCCCCAGTCGCTCTCTCTTCCCCCCCAGTCGCTCTCTCTTCCCCCCCAGTCGCTCTCTCTTCCCCCCCAGTCGCTCTCTCTTCCCCCCCAGTCGCTCTCTCTTCCCCCCCAGTCGCTCTCTCTTCCCCCCCAGTCGCTCTCTCTTCCCCCCCAGTCGCTCTCTCTTCCCCCCCAGTCGCTCTCTCTTCCCCCCCAGTCGCTCTCTCTTCCCCCCCAGTCGCTCTCTCTTCCCCCCCAGTCGCTCTCTCTTCCCCCCCAGTCGCTCTCTCTTCCCCCCCAGTCGCTCTCTCTTCCCCCCCAGTCGCTCTCTCTTCCCCCCCAGTCGCTCTCTCTTCCCCCCAGTCGCTCTCTCTTCCCCCCCAGTCGCTCTCTCTTCCCCCCCAGTCGCTCTCTCTTCCCCCCCAGTCGCTCTCTCTTCCCCCCCCAGTCGCTCTCTCTTCCCCCCCAGTCGCTCTCTCTTCCCCCCCAGTCGCTCTCTCTTCCCCCCCAGTCGCTCTCTCTTCCCCCCCAGTCGCTCTCTCTTCCCCCCCAGTCGCTCTCTCTTCCCCCCCAGTCGCTCTCTCTTCCCCCCCAGTCGCTCTCTCTTCCCCCCCAGTCGCTCTCTCTTCCCCCCCAGTCGCTCTCTCTTCCCCCCCAGTCGCTCTCTCTTCCCCCCCAGTCGCTCTCTCTTCCCCCCCAGTCGCTCTCTCTTCCCCCCCAGTCGCTCTCTCTTCCCCCCAGTCGCTCTCTCTTCCCCCCAGTCGCTCTCTCTTCCCCCGCAGTCGCTCTCTCTCTCTCTCTCTCTCTCTTCCAACAACAACATGCCCTCGAAAAAGCCTCGGCACCGTCGGGCACTCCAGCTAGTAAAGTATAAATTGATCCTGTACCTCTCCCCATTAATCCTGGGCTCCACACGGGGCGAATCCTGCTCCTGTTTCCCTTCCTGTAACAGCACCGAGCTAATCCCAGCCCATAATGAGCAGGGCTCAGGGAGGCTGGTTGCTAGGCACTGCAGTGATGTCATAAAGCAGGGCCATTCAGCCCAGCTGGTCGTCTCCTTGTCCCTTTAAAGGTGGAGAGCCGGGACACCCTGTCTCCAAACACATCCCACCTGTTCATACTGAGAATCCCCGGGGAAGGCCCAAGGCCCAAGGCCCAGAGTGTGGAACACAACCAAGGGGGAAAGAGGAGGAGAGAAGGGGAGGTACATCAAGGAGTCGGGACTGAGGGACACCAAGCTTCAGTTTTAGAGCCTGTAGACTTCAGGAGGGGAAGAGTGAGTTCAGTAGTTTTAGGATCCAGGGAGAGAACAAGGAGCAGATGGGGAGACTGGTGTGGATTCCAGCACAGTGAGGATGTCGGGGGAGGGAGATTGTGTCGGGCCGTGTATTAGGGGTGTAGGAGGGACAAGAGAGGAAAGGTCAGAGGAGCAATTACAGCAGCAGTGCCCATAAATTGTGAGAGAGAGAGAGAAGGTGGGGGTTCGAGTGGACCAGGGACAGTCTGTTAAACTCTCGGTTTGCTGTGACCAGTTTTCCTTCGTGTAGCCCAGTGACACAAACAGCCCATTAAACTCCACCAATGGCCTTTGGTCTGGTGAGGTCTCCCTTTGTGAAACATCGGCTGTTGTTAAAGCTTTTCATTCTGACACGCTCACACTGAGAAATGAGCTGCAGAACTGCCAAAACTGTCAGCTTTAAGGAGACGTTTCCCTTTGGAGATCGGATTGTCCATTGAGTATGATTAAATTGATGTTAAAGTAACAAGGCTGCTTTGCCCCGTAACAATAACAGATTACCAGAATATTTCCCATCGGTTAAAATCCAATGTTACAGGGACTCACTGCCCTGGATGGTTGAAGTGGACCCTGTGATATAATAGAATTTTCTGTCCTGTCAGACTTGGACATCTTGTAGATCCATCTTTTAACAAGTTGTGGGAATTCAGTTCTCAGATGGATTCCACTCAGTTTGTAACAAGTCCTCAATCAGCTCGTCTTATTGTCGAGATATCAAGGACTTGACACACTGCGTGTGTGTGAAACAAAGCTCATTTATTTGACATTGGTACAGATTAAACTCCAGCCCAGTTATAGGGGTTACTAACATCAGCTGAAACAAACCCCAACTGTCAGAATGAATATAGTTCAGTCCTGGATGTGATTAACAGCAGAATCCAACCCCTGCAGTCACTTGTGAACTCGCTGGTGTGTCCGCAGGTTGGACGACTGAGTGAATCCCTTCCCACACACGGAGCAGGTGAACAGCCTCTCCTCAGTGTGAACTCGCTGGTGTGTCCGCAGGTTGGATAAATGAGTGAATCCCTTTGCACACTCGGGTCAGGTGAACGGCCTCTCCCCAGTGTGAATTCGCTGGTGTGTCAGCAGATCCTTTGTGCTTTTAAAGCTCTTCTCACACTCAGAACATTTAAAAGGTCTCTTATTAGTGTGATCCCACACACAGAGCAGGTGAATGGCTTCTCCCCAGTGTGAACTCGCTGGTGTGTCTGCAGGTGGGAAGAATGAGCAAATCCTTTCCCACATACGGAGCAGGAGAATAACCTCTCCCTGGTGTGAGCTTGCTTGTGTGCCAGCAGGTTAGATGAACGAGTGAACCCCTTCCCACATACGGAGCAGGTAAACGACCTCTCCCTGGTGTGAACTTGCTGGTGTTTCGGCAGGTTGGATGAGTGGGCAAATGTCTTTGCACAGTGAGAGCACCTGAATGGTCTCTCATCACTGTGAACTCGCTGGTGTGTCAGCAGGTGGTTAGACTGAGAAAATCCCTTCACACACAATGAGCAGGTGAACGGCCTCTCCCCAGTGTGAATTTGCTGGTGTTTCAGCAGGTTTGATGATTCTTTGAAAGTCTTCAGGCAGTGAGAGCAACTGAACGGCCTCTCCCCGGTGTGACTGCGTTGATGAGTTTCGAGCTCAGACGGGTAATTGAATCCCTTCCCACAGTCCCCACATTTCCATGGTTTCTCCATGGTGCGGGTGTCCTTGTGTCTGTCCAGGTTGGATGATCAGTTGAAGCCTCGTCCACACACAGAACACGTGTATGGTTTCTCCCCGCTGTGAACAGTGCGATGTTTTTTCAGACTGTGTAACTGGTTAAAGTTCTTTCCACAGTAAGTGCACTGGAACACTCTCACTCGGGTGTGTGTCTCGGTGCTTTTCCAGTCACACTGATGTTTGAAAGCTTTTCCCACAGACAGAACAGACAAACATTTCTCCTTCCACATTCAAAGGCCGATGATATTCAGGTCCTGATGAATTAAGTGAATCTGTCAGATCTTGACGTGATGTTTGGTTTGACTTTGCAGTCTTACAGCCTGTAAACAGAGTTTACAAAAGTCATCACTGCAAAGCAAGGATAGAAAATCAGAACAGACAATTCTAGGTGCTGACTCTGGCTGGGTTCAGTTCTACACTCACTGGTTCTCCTCCCTCTCCTCCCCTGCAGGTGCTGACTCTGGCTGGGTTCAGTTCTACACTCACTGGTTCTCCTCCCTCTCCTCCCCTGAAGGTGCTGACTCTGGCTGGGTTCAGTTCTACACTCACTGATTCTCCTCCCCTGCAGGTGCTGACTCTGGCTGGGTTCAGTTCTACACTCACTGGTTCTCCTCCCTCTCCTCCCCTGCAGGTGCTGACTCTGGCTGGGTTCAGTTCTACACTTACTGGTTCCACTCCCTCTCCTCCCCCGAAGGTGCTGACTCTGGCTGGGTTCAGTTCTACACTCACTGGTTCTCCTCCCTCTCCTCCCCTGCAGGTGCTGACTCTGGCTGGGTTCAGTTCTACACTCACTGGTTCCCCTCCCTCTCCTCCCCTGCAGGTGCTGACTCTGGCTGGGTTCAGTTCTACACTCACTGGTTCTCCTCCCTCTCCTCCCCTGCAGGTGCTGACTCTGGCTGGGTTCAGTTCTACACTCACTGGTTCTCCTCCCTCTCCTCCCCTGAAGGTGCTGACTCTGGCTGGGTTCAGTTCTACACTCACTGATTCTCCTCCCCTGCAGGTGCTGACTCTGGCTGGGTTCAGTTCTACACTCACTGGTTCTCCTCCCTCTCCTCCCCTGCAGGTGCTGACTCTGGCTGGGTTCAGTTCTACACTTACTGGTTCCACTCCCTCTCCTCCCCCGAAGGTGCTGACTCTGGCTGGGTTCAGTTCTACACTCACTGGTTCCCCTCGCTCTCCTCCCCTGAATGTGCTGACTCTGGCTGGGTTCAGTTCTACACTCACTGGTTCCCCTCCCTCTCCTCCCCCGAAGGTGCTGACTCTGGCTGGGTTCAGTTCTACACTCACTGGTTCCCCTCGCTCTCCTCCCCTGAATGTGCTGACTCTGGCTGGGTTCAGTTCTACACTCACTGGTTCCCCTCACTCTCCTCCCCTGAAGGTGCTGACTCTGGCTGGGTTCAGTTCTACACTCACTGGTTCCCCTCCCTCCCCTGAAGGTGCTGACTCTGGCTGGGTTCAGTTCTACACTCCCTGGTTCCCCTCCCTCTCCTCCCCTGAAGGTGCTGACTCTGACTGGGTTCAGTTCTACACTCACTGGTTCATAAGAACATAAGTAATAGGAGCAGGAGTGGGTCATTTAGCCCTTCGAGCCTGCTCTGCCAGTCAATAAGATCATGGCTGATCTTCTATCTCATCTCCACTTTCCTGCACTGTCCCCATATCCCTTGATTCTCTTAATATTCAAAAATCTATCGATCTCTGTCTTGAATATACTCACCGACTGAGCCTCCACAGCCCTCTGGGGTAGAGAATTCCAAAGATTCACCGCCCTCTGAGTGAGGAAATTTCTCTTCATCTCAGTCTTAAATGGCCGACCCCTTATTCTGAGACTGTGACACGCTCCCTGCACCTACTCTGTCAAGCCCTGTAAGAATTTTGTATTGATCAATGAGATCACCTCTCATTCTTCTAAACACTACAGAATATAGGCCTAGTCGACTCAATCTGTCCTCATAGGACAATCCCCCCATCCCGGGAATCAGTCTGGTGAACCTTCGTTGCACTCCCTCTATGGCAAGGAGACCAAAACTGTACACAATACTCCAGGTGTGGTCTCACCAGGGCCCTATACAATTGCAGTAAGACGTCTTTACTCTTATACTCAAATCCTCTTGTAATAAAGGCCCACTTTTCGTGAAGTGCTCCAGCCACTTTATTAAACACACAGCAGAATCACATTAATCTGATAAGAGATCACTTACACACAAGCAGTCAGCGGTGTGGAGCGTCCTGAGAATCCAGCCCCTTTAAGAACATAAGAACATAAGAAATAGGAGCAGGAGTGGGCCATTCGGCCCTTCGAGCCTGCTCCACCATTCAATAAGATCATGTAAGAAGTCACACAACACCAGGTTATAGTTCAACAGCTTTATTTGAAATCACAAGCTTTCGGAGCGCTGCTCCTTCATCAGGTGAAGTAGAGAAATGCATAAAGACACAGCATATATAGTCAGAGAATCATGTCAGATGTTTACAGGTAACCTTTCCAACTGCCATTTATCACACCTCGGCAGAGAGATAATCACAGCAGTCAAAGGTGTGAATGGTGTCCAAACAGGTCAGTCAGGGAAACATTACATCAAAGAACAATGAGGTGGGGTCACAAGGGGTCAAATATTGCAGATGCTGGGGTATTTGCTCCACAGGGTTTCTTTTTTCTGTTCCAGCAATTTAAAAACGAACTGCTTTTTTTATGATCAGCCATGATTGCATTGAATGGCGGAGCAGCCTCGAGGGGCCGAATGGCCTACTCCTGCTCCTATCTTCTATGTTTCTATGTTTAAAACAAGCATCTTCTTGCTCCGCAGTCGATCTCTGGAAGCTCTTTGAATCGGAAGGGTTCTCTCCGGTTGGTGCTCTCACAATCCTGTGCTGGTTCACCTACTGTTGTTCCTCAGTCTACAATCCCTGTTCACTTTGAGCTGAGCACCTTCCTCAATCACACCATCATTCACTTGGAAAGGTTACCTGTAAACATCTGACATGATTCTCTGACTATATAAGCTGTGTCTTTATGCATTTCTCCACTTCACCTGAAGAAGGAGCAGCGCTCCGAAAGCTTGTGATTTCAAATAAAGCTATTGGACTATAACCTGGTGTTGTGTGACTTCTTACATTTGTCCACCCCAGTCCAACTCCGGCATCTCCACACAATAAGATCATGGTTGATCTTCTGCTTCAACTCCATTCACCGGCCCCATCGCCACATCTCTTGATGCCCTTACTGGTCAGAAATCTATCGACTTCTGTTGTGAATATACCCAATGACTGAGCCTCCACAGCCCTCTGGGGTAGAGAATTCCAAAGATTCACCACCCTCTGTGTGAAGAAATTTCATCTCATCTCAGTCCTGAATGGCCGACCCTTTATATTGAGGCTCTGGCCCCTGGTTCTAGACTCCCCAGCCAAGGGAAACATTCTCCCAGCATCCATCCTATCAAGCCCTGTAATAATTTTTTATGCTTCAATGAGATCCCCTCATTCTTCTGAATTCAAGAGAATGCAGGCCTAGTTTACTCAATCTCTTCTCATACGACAGTCCCGCCATCCCAGGAATCAATCTCGTGAACCATCGTTGCACTCCCTCTATGGCAAGTATATCCTTCCTTAGGTAAGGGGACCAAAATTGTACACAGTACTCCAGGTGTGGTCTCACCAAGGCCCTATATAATTGGAGTAAGACTTCTTTATTCCTGTACTCAAATCCTCTTGTAATGAAGGCCAGCATACCATTTGCCTTCCTAATGGCTTGCTGCACCTGCACATTCACTTTCAGTGACTCATGTACAAGGACACCCAGGTCCCTTTGAGTATCTGCATTCCCCAATCTTTCACCATTTAGGAAATACTCTGCCTTTCTGTTTTTTCTACCAAAGTGGATAACTTCACACTTATCCACATTATATTCCATCTGCCATGTTCTCACCCACTCACTGAGCCTGTCGAGATCCCCTTGAAGCCTCTTCACATCCTCTTCACAACTGACACTGCCACCTAGCTTTGTATCATCAGCAAATTTGGAAATGTTACATTTAGTCCCCTCATCCAAATCATTGATATAGATTGTGAATAGCTGGGTCCCAAGCACCGATCCTTGCGGTACCCCACTAGTCACAGATTGCCATCCTGAAAAAGACCTGTTTATCCCTACTCGTTGTTTTGTCTGTTAACCAATTCTCAATCCGTGCCAGTATATTACCCCCAATTCCATGTGCCCTCATTTTGTTCACCAACCTCTTGTGTGGGACCTTATCGAAGGCCTTCTGAAAATCCAGATTCACCACATCTACTGGTTCCCCTTTGTCTACTCCACTAGTTACATCCTCAAAGAACTCCAATAGGTTTGTTAAACAGGATTTTTCCCTTTCATAAATCCATGTTGACTCTGCCCAATCTTACTATTAGTTTCTAAGTGCCCAGTTATTGCATCCTTTAGAATAGATTCCAGCATTTTCCCAACTACTGATGTGAGGCCAACAGGTCCATAGTTCCCCGTTTTCTCTCTTCCCTCCATTCTTAAATAGCGGGGTTACATTTGCTATCCTCCAATCTGCAGGAACCGTTCCAGAATCTATAGAATTTTGGAAGATGACAACCAATGCGTCCACTATTCCAATGGCCACCTCTTTCAAAACCCTAGGATGTAGATCATCCGGTCCTTGGGATTTATCGACTTTTAGTCCCATTAATTTTGCTAGTACTGTTTTTTTTTACTAATAATAATCTCTTTAAGTTCCTCATTCTCGGAACACCCTTGGTTTTCTCGTATTTCTGGGAGGTTTTTTGTGTCTTCCTCTGTGAAGACAGAAACAAAGTATTTACTTAATTTCCCTTCCATTTCCTCATTCCCCATTATAAATTCCCCCGTCTCTGACTGTAAAGGACCTACATTTACCTTCGCCAGTCTTTTCCTTTTTGCATATCTATGGAAGCTTTTACAATCCATTTTTATATTTTTCGCTAGTTTGTGCTCATATTCCATTTTCCCTTTCTTTATCAATTTCTTGGTTCCCCTTTGCTGATTTCCAAAATGATCCCAATCCTCAGGCTGACTGCTTTTTCTGGCAACTTTATAAGTTTCCTCCTTTGACTTAATACTAGCTTTAATTTCTTTTGTTAGCCATGGTTGGATCACTTTTCCTTTTGGGGTTTTTATGCCCTAGAGGAATATATGTTTGTTGCAAATTATGCATTATTATCTTGAATGTTAGCCATTGTATGTCCACCTTCATACCTTTTAGTGTAGTCTCCCAATCTACCATGGCCAACTTGTCCCTCATACCCTTGTTGTTTCCTGTTTAGATTGAAGACCTTAGTTGCAGATTGGACTACATCACTCTCAAACTTAATGTAAACTTCAATCATATTATGGTCACTTGTCCCTAAAGGCCCCTTTTCCACAAGATTATTGATTAGCCCTTTCTCATTACACAGTACCAGATCCAGAATAGCCTGTTCCATGGTTGCTTCCTCCACATTCTGATCCAGGAAACCATCTCACATGCATTCCAAGAATTCGTCCTCCACACCATTAGTGGTAATTTGATTTGCCCAGTCAATATGTAGATTAAAGTCCCCCATGATTACCGTATTGCCCTTGTTACATGCACTTCTAATCTCTTGATTGATACTGTGCCCAACATTACCATTACTGTTTGGTGGCCTATACACAACTCCCACCAATGTTTTCCACCCTTTGCTGTTTCTTAGCTCCACCCAAACTGATTCCAGTTCTGCATCACGATCTGCCAAGCCAAGATCATTTATCTCATACAATAGCAAAATACTGCAGATGCTGGAAATCTGAAATAACAACAGAAAATGCTGGAAATACTCAGCAGGGCAGGCAGCATCCGGGGAGAGAGAAACATTCCAGCCAGTATTTACAGGAGCTGGGACACAGAAAAGCGTCTCATTAAAATCACGGATATATTTGTTCACACAAACCAATAGCCACAAAATACTGAGTAATTTCTCCTTCATTTACAGACGCTCCCTGACCAGTCTCCATTTCTCCTCCATTTACAGACGCTCCCTGACCAGTCACCATTTCTCCTCTATTTACAGATGCTCCCTGACCAGTCACCATTTCTCCTCTATTTACAGACGATCCCTGACCAGTCTCCATTTCTCCTCCATTTAGACACTCCCTGACCAGTCACCATTTCTCATCCATTTACACACTCTCCCTGACCAGTCACCATTTCTCCTCTATTTACAGATGCTCCCTGACCAGTCACCATTTTTCCTTCATTTACAGACGCTACCTGACCAGTCACCATTTCTCCTCCATTTACAGACGCTCCCTGACCTGTCTCCATTTCTCCTCCATTTACAGACGCTCCCCTGAGCAGTTACCATTTTTCCTCCATTTATAGACGCTCCCTGACTCACTTCCTGTCTGTCCCAGAGTTTGGCGCTTTGTTGAGATTCGGGCCGGAGTGAAACGTGAACCCGCGGGTGGGGGCGGATAATGTTCACTGCTCTTATAATCGGGCCTGGGGCCGCACTCGGGGTGTGAGCGGCCCCCCGGGGTTCATTAAGAAAGGGAAGATAGATTATGAAAGTAAATTAGCAAAAAATATAAAAACAGAAAGTAAGAGTTTTTATAGTTATATAAAAAGAAAAAGGGTGGCTAAAGTAAATGTTGGTCCCTTAGAGGATGAGACCGGGAAATTAATGGTGGGAAATATGGAGATGGCAAAAACACTGAATGAATATTTTACATCAGTCTTTACAGTAGAAGACACTAAGAATATCCCAACACTGGACAAACAGGGGGCTAAAGGAGCTAAACACGATCAAAATCACTAAGGAAGTGGTACTCGGTAAAATAATGGGACTCAAGGCGGATAAATCACCTGGACCTGATGGCTTACATCCTAGGGTCTTGAGGGAAGTGGCGGTAGGGATTGTGGATGCATTGGTAATAATTTTCCAAAACTCCCTGGACTCGGCAATGGTCCCGGCAGACTGGAAAACTGCTAATGTAACACCCTTATTTAAAAAGGGCAGTAGACAGAAGGCTGGAAACTATAGACCGGTTAGCCTAACATCTGTGGTAGGTAACATTTTGGAGTCCATTATTAAGGAGACAGTAACAGAACATTTGGATAATCATAATTTAATAGGACAAAGTCAGCATGGTTTTATGAAGGGGAAGTCATGTTTGACAAATTTGCTGGAGTTCTTTCAGGAAGTAACATATAGGGTGGATAAAGGGGAACCAGTGGACGTAGTGTATTTAGACTTCCAAAAGGCATTTGACAAGGTGCCACACAAAAGATTATTGCTTAAGATAAAAAAAATCACGGGATTGGGGGTAATATTCTGGCATGGATAGAGGATTGGCTATCTAACAGAAGGCAGAGAGTTGGGATAAATGGTTCATTCTCAGACTGGCAATCAGTAACTAGTGGTGTTCCGCAGGGGTCAGTGCTGGGTCCCCAACTCTTTACAATCTATATTAACGATTTGGAGGAGGGGAACGAGTGTAACATATCAAAGTTTGCAGATGATACTAAGATGGGGGGGAAAGTAGTGAGTGAGGAGGACATAAAAAACCTTCAAGGGGACATAGACAGGCTAAGTAAGTGGGCAGAGATTTGGCAGATGGAATACAATACTGGAAAGTGTGAGGTTATGCACTTTGGCAGGAAAAATCGTAGAGCAAGTTATTATCTTAATGGCAAGAAACTGGAAAGTACTGAAGTACAAAGGGATCTGGGGGTCCTGGTGCACGAAACTCAAAAGGTTAGTATGCAGGTGCAGCAAGTGATTAAGAAGGCCAATGGAATGTTGGCTTTCATTGCTAGGGGGATAGAATATAAAAATAGGGAGGTATTGCTTCAGTTGTACAAGGTATTGGTGAGACCGCACCTGGAATACTGCGTACAGTTTTGGTGTCCATACTTAAGAGAGGACATACTTGCTCTCGAGTCAGTACAAAGAAGGTTCACTCAGTTAATCCCGGGGATGAGGGGATGGACATATGAGGAGAGGTTGAGTAGATTGGGACTCTACTCATTGGAGTTCAGAAGAATGAGAGGCGATCTTATTGAAACATATAAGATTGTGAAGGGGTTGGATCGGGTGGATGCAGGGAAGATGTTCCCGATAATGGGTGAAACTAGAACTAGGGGGCATAGTCTTAGAATAAGGGGCTGCTCTTTCAAAACTGAGATGAGGAGGAACTACTTCACTCAGAGGGTGGTAGGTCCATGGAATATGCTGCCCCAAAAAGCTGTAGAAGCTACATCATTACATAAATTTAAAACAGAAATAGACAGTTTCCTAGAAGTAAAGGGAATTAAGGGTTACGGGGAGCGGGCAGGAATTTGGACATGAGTCTAGGTTCGGATCGGTCATGGCCCTGTGGGTAGCGGAGCGGGCCCAGGGGCCGTGTAGCCTGATCCTGCTCCTATTTCGTGTGTCTAATTCTGTTAGATGCAGAAGATGGTTCTGTGATAGTAGATTGGCAGTTAGGATCAGATCAGCCATGATCTTATTGAATGGCGGAGCAGGCTCGAGGGGCCGATTGGCCTACTCCTGCTCCTATTTCTTATGTTCTTATGTTTAACCCGCCTCCCTCTGACTTGCTGCAGCCTCGCCACCCGCGCATGCGCAGCTCACTCTGCCCAACACTCAACCTCTCCCGCGCATGCTCAGCTCACACGGCCCGACAATCAGCCTCTGCCGCGCATGCTCAGCTCACCTTCTGTTGTTCAGGTTTAAAGGTCAAGCCCCGCCCCTCACACACTCTGATTGGTTGGAGGACCCGCTGCCCGCTCGGTCCTCCAGCCCCGCCCCGCTGTTCCTATTGGTCCGGAGCTCCCGTCAATCACCCGGGCAGTGTGAGCTGAGCATGCGCGGAGCTTGGCAGCAGCCGCTGACACATCAGGTGAGAGAGCTCAGGTAGCGGGTTCATGAACCCTGGGGGGACGTGGGCCGCTCACACCCGGAGCTCAGGGAGCGGGTTCATGAACCCCGGGGGGGACGCGGGATGCTCACATCCCGAGCTCAGGGAGCGGGTTCATGAACCCCGGGGGGACGCGGGCCACTCACACCCCGAGCTCAGGGAGCGGGTTCATGAACCCCGGGGGGACGCGGGCCGCTCACACCCCGAGCTCAGGGAGCGGGTTCATAAACCCCGGGGGGACACGGGCCGCTCACACCCCGCGTGCGGCCCCAGGCCCCATTATTAAAACACTCAACATTATCCGCCTCCCCACAACTACCCGCCAGTTTAAGACACAAACTGCGGGACAACCAGGAAGTGCTGGGAAATCCCCAGGGAGTCAGGGACCGTCTGTAAATGGAGGAGAAATGGAGACTGGTCAGAGAGCGTCTGTAAATGGAGAAAAATGAAGACTGGTCAGGGAGCGTCTGTAAATGGAGGAGAAATGGGGGCTGGTCAGGGAGTGTCTGTAAATGGAGGAGAAATTACTCAATATTGTGGGGCTTGGTTTGTGTGAAGAAATATATCAGTGATTTTAATGAGACTCTTTCTGTGTCCCAGCTCCTGTAAATACTGGCTGGAAAGGGACCGGACTCTCAGGAGGCTCCACACCGCTGGCTGCTCGTGTGTCAGTGATCTCCCATCAGATTAATGTGCTTCTGCTGTGGGTGTGTTTAATAAAGTGCCCGAAGCCCTCACTGTATCACTCTCTCATATCCCACCTACAGTGTAATGTCCGTGCTGTGTGCTTCCTGTCCAATATCCCCCTCATCCCTAGCTCTCCTGTTGCACCAACTCGGTATAATGGGACAAGAAGTGCCAGCTCAAGAGATTCCCAAATCAGGGATGGAATGAAAGGTTCAGACATGTGGAATGTTAATCTTACACAATGTGTGAGATGCTGAGCACCCGCCCAACATTTCACCACCACACCGTCTTTCAAATAGTTTTATCAATCTCTCCTGCTCTGAAATCTTTGATTCGGGCCGGGGGTCCGGGTGCCAGAGGGACTGTGCATTCAGTTTAACTCCCAGAGAGTTTATACGTAGATGGGGCACACATGGCACACATGTCACACATTGGACAGCAACTGACGAGTGCAGAACGGAACCCAGCCAGAGTACGCACCTTCAGGGGAGGAGAGGGAGGGGAACCAGTGAGTGTAGAACTGAACCCAGCCAGAGTCAGCACCTTCAGGGGAGGAGAGGGAGGGGAACCAGTGAGTGTAGAACTGAACCCAGCCAGAGTCAGCACCTTCAGGGGAGGAGGGAGGAGAACCAGTGAGTGTAGAACTGAACCCAGCCAGAGTCAGCACCTTCAGGGGAGGAGGAAAACTGGGAGCAGAGGAAAAAATGTTGGAGATGGTGCGATGTGTTTGGATTTCAGCACAGGGAGGAGGGAGAGTGTGTGGGATTGGGATTTACAGCTTTTGGGGAACAAGAGAGGAAAGAATGTTCCATAGAAACTAGAATTGTCTGTTCTGAATTTCCATCATGTACTTAGTGATGACTTTTGTAAACTTAAGTTGTGGAGTATTTTAAACCAACACTCGACACAAGGTTTTAGATCGATAGTCAAGACCTTTCCAAATTGGTACAGCAAACACTACATTTTTATACATTACAATACACATGTCAAAATTCATTCCTGCCACCTGATTGGACCTTGGCCCGCATGCATCTTCACTGATTGGTTGCCTGTGCTGCGTTACATTAAACTACCGCCTTTATTATCGGCCGTTATCCCACAAGCTGTTGTGGCACCTCTGACCTTTGTTTATGCCAAATGGGTCTCGTACTTCTGGTTCATTGTCCTCTTTTCCTGCCTCTCTCGGCCTCTTTTACTTCCAACTCATTGTTTTACTTTCCTGCCAGAACAGAACTTACATCCTCTCGGCCTCTTATGGTTCCACGTCCGGCTATGTTATCAACTTAGAAAAAGCTCACTACTGAGATTATTGTCTTTATTACACCATTCATTGAAACTGCCAGCGATGTCTGTTTAACCCTTACCCTGTAAAAGGAGTGCAGTGGGGAATTAGAAGGGGAGGATTTACAGATGGGAAACTCAAACCAAACATCACATCAAGATCTGACAGAGTCACTTCATTCATCAGGACCTGAATATCATCGGCCTTTGAATGTGGAAGGAGAAACGTTTGTCTGTTCTGTCTGTGGGGAAAGATTTCAAACATCAGTGTGACTGGAAAAGCACCGAGACACACACACCCGAGTGAGAGTGTTCCAGTGCACGGACTGTGGAAAGAGCTTTAACCAGTTACACAGCCTGAAAAAACATTGCACCGTTCACAGCAGGGAGAAACTGTACATGTGTTCTGTGTGTGGACGAGGCTTCAACTGATCGTCCAACCTGGAGAGACACAAGGACACCCACACAACGGAGAAACCGTGGAAATGTAGGGACTGTGGGAAAGGATTCAATTACCCATCCAAGCTGGAAATTCATCGACGCAGTCACACCGGGGAGAGGCTGTTCACCTGCTCCCTGTGTGGAAAGGGATTCACTCAGTCAGCCCACCTTCTGACACACTGGCATATTCACACTGGGGAGAGGCCGTTCACCTGCTCCCTGTGTGGGAAGGGATTCACTCAGTCATCCAACCTCGCTGCACACCAACTTGTTCACTCTAATAAGAGACCATTTAAATGTTCTGACTGTGAGAAGAGCTTCAAAACAACAAAGGATCTGCTGAAACACCAACACACTCACACTGGGGAGAGGCCGTTCACCTGCTCCGTGTGTGGGAAGGGATTCACTAATTCATCCCACCTGCTGACACACCAGCGAGTTCACACTGGGGAGAGACCGTTCACCTGCTCCGTGTGTGGGAAGAGATTCACTCAGTCATCCCACCTCACTGCACATCAACTTGTTCACACTGGTAAGAGACCATTTAAATGTTCTGACTGTGAGAAGAGCTTTAAAAGCAAAAAGGATCTGATGCAACACCAACGCACTCACACCGGGGAGAGGCCGTTCACCTGCTCCGAGTGTGGGAAGGGATTCACTAATTCATCCCACCTGCTGACACACCAGCGAGTTCACACTGGGGAGAGGCCGTTCACCTGCTCCGAGTGTGGGAGGGGATTCACTCAGTCATCCCACCTGCTGAAACACCAGCGAGTTCACAAGTGACTGCAGGGGTTGGATTTTGCTGTTGTTGCTGCTGTTAATCACATCCAGGACTGAACCATGTTCATTCTGACTGTTGGGGTTTGTTTCTGCTGATCTTAAACTCCAGCCCAGTTATTGGAGTTATTAATATTCTGGATATCTGTCATAGAGTCATAATGGCACAGGAGGCCGCCATTTGGCCCATCCAGTCCATGCTGGCTCTCTGCAGAGCAATCAGTCCCATTCCCCCGCTCTATCCCCGTAGCCCTGCAAGTTTATTTCCCTCAAGTGCCTATCCCGTCTCTCCTTGAAAACATTGAGTGTCTCCACTTCCACCACGTCCGTCGGCAGCGAATTCCAGGTCCTCACCACTCGCTGCGTAAAATAGTTTTTCCTCACATCCCCCCGCCCCCCCCCCGTATCTCTTGCCAAAAACCTTAAATCTGTGTCCCCTAGTCCTTGTACCATCAACTAGTGGGAACAGCCTTTCCCCGTCTAGCCTATGCAAACCCGTCATAATCTTGTACACCTCTATCAAATCATCCCTCAACCTCCTTTGCTCTAATGAAAACAAATGCATCTTCTCCAACCTGTCCTTGTAGCTAAGGTCCCCCATCCCCGGAACCATTCTGGTAAATCTCCTCTGCACCCTCTCAAGGGCCTTCACATCCTTCCTAAAGTGTGGTGACCAGAACTGGACGCAAAACACCAGTTGTGGCCTAACCAGCGCTTTATAAAGGTTCAGCTTAACTTCTCTACTTTTGTACTCATTACCTCTATTTATGAAGCCCAAGATCCCATATGCTTTATTAACCACTCTCTCAATATGTCCTGCCACCTTCAGGGACCTATGCACATTAACTCCCAGGTCCCTCTGTCCCTGCTCTCTCTTTAAAACTGTGCCATTAATTGTATATTGCCTCTCCCTGTTCCTTCTGCCAAAATGCATCACCTCACACTTCTCTGTATTGAACTCCATCTGCCACTTGTCTGCCCATTCTGCTAGCCTTCCTATGTCCTGTTGCAGTCAATTGATGTCATCATCACTGTTTGCCACACCCCCAAGTTTGGTGTCATCGGCAAATTTAGAAATTCTACTCTGTATTCCAATATCCAGGTCATTTATATATATATCAAAAAAAGCAGTGGCCCCAGCACTGACCCTTGGGGAACATCACTGTCTACCATCCTCCAGTCTGAGAAACAGCCATTTACCACAACTCGCTGTTTTCTGTCCTTAAGCCAATTCCTTATCCAAGCTGCCACTGACCCACCTATTCCATGAGCCTCAATTTTTTTAACCATCCTTCTATGTGGTACTTTGTCAAACACCTTCCAAAAATCCATGTAGACAACATCCATTGCATTCCCTTCATCAATCCTCTCTGTTACTTCATCAAAAAATTCAATTAGATTAGTCAAACACGATCTGCCTTTTACAAACCTGTGTTGGCTCTCCTTAATTAACTTAAATCTCTCCAAATGCCCGTTAATATTTTCCTTGATTATTTTTTCTAAAACTTTACCCACCACTGATGTTAAACTGATCGGCCTGTAGTTACTAGGATTGTCCTTACACCCTTTCTTGAACAATGATGTCACATTTGCCACTTTCCAATCACCAGGCACCTCCCCCGCATCTAGGGAAGATTGGAAAATTAGGGCAAGCCCTTCCGCTATCTCCTCCCTCAATTCCCTTAGCAACCTGGGATGCAAGCCATCTGGACCAGGCGACTTGTCCACTCTAAGCATACCCAGCCTTTCTAGTGCATCCTGTCTATCAGTTTTCACCCCTTCCATTGCTTGTACCTTTTCCACCGATATTTTGTTAGCAGCCACCTCCTTAGTAAACACCGATACAAAGTACTCATTGAGTATTCTAGCCTTGCCCTGCGCCTCTAAGCATATATCACCTTCTTTGTCTCGATTAGGCCCCACCCCACTTCTTACTACCTGCTTACTGTTTACATGCTGGTAGAAGATTTTTGGGTTCCCTTTTATGTTAACCGCCATTCTACTCTCATATTCTCTCTTTGCCGATCTGATTTTCATATTCACATCCCCTCTCAATTTATTGTATTTGGTCTGGTTCTCCCTTGAAGAATTCACCTGACATGCATCAAACACCCTCTTTTTTTGTTTAATCATCTTCTCTATCTCCCTCATCATCCAAGGAGCCCTTGCTTTGGTTCCCTTACCCTTCCCTCTTGTTGGAATGTACCGAGCCTGTAGTTGGAACATCTACTCCTTAAAGATCACCCATTATTCCGTTACAGTTTTTCCTGTCAGTCTTTGGTTCCATTTTACCCTGGCTAGATCCTTTCACATCCCATTGAAGTTAGCCCTATTCCAGTTTAGAAGTTTCACTCTAGGTTGTTCCTTGCTCCTCTCCATTGCTAATCTAAATCTTATGATACAATGATCACTCGTACCCAAGTGTTCTCCCACAGACACTTGGTCGACCTGGCCCACCTCATTCCCCAACACCAGATCCAGTAATGCCTCCTTCCTAGTTGGGCCAAGAACTGTTCCTGGGACTAGGGACAGGGTCACTGGCAAGGCTTGGAAGCTAAGCAGAGCCAGGCCTGGTTAGTACCTGGAGGGGTGACCATCAGGGAAGACCAGGTGCAGAAGGTCAGGGAAGGAGCCCCGAGGAGGGGCGGTTGGTGAGAAGGTCACGGAAGGAGCCCCGGGAGGGGCGGCTGGTGAGCAGGCCCGGGTGTTGGGCTGAAGATTGTCGGACAGGAGGAATGGTGGAAATGGAATGGCGGCGCGCACAGACGCAGCGGCTTTGCTTCTCCCAGGACGGTGCTATTTACGTTTAATGTTAATGTTATTTGTACTGGACTCATGGGAGCTTGCAAGATCACATTTCGTTGTGCATTGTACAATGACAATAAAGTTGAATTATTATTATTAACATATTGGTCAAGGAAATTCTCCTGAACACACTTCAGAAATTCCTCCCCCTCCTTTCCCTTTACCCTAGCATTATCCCAATCGATATTTGGGTAATTAAAGTCCCCCAATATCACCACTCTATAGCTCTTGCATATCTCTGCGATTTCCCTGCAGATTTGCTCCTCTACCTCCCTCTCACTATTTGGAGGCCTATAGAATACCCCCAATATTGTGATCATACCCTTTTTGCTCCTCGACTCTAACCAAATTGATTCTGTCCTTGTCCCCTCAAGAACATCCTCCCTTTCCAACACTACAATGTCTTCTTTAATCAGCACTGCCACCCCACTGCCCTTTCCTCCTTCCCTATCTTTTCTGAACACCTTGTACCCTTATACTAAGTGCCCAATCCTCACCGTTTTTAAGCCACGTTTCCGTTATTGCCACAGCATCATATTGCCACACAGCTAATTGTGCTTGTTGCTCACCAACCTTATTCAGCTTTGCTTGAAATACACAATGTGTCGAGTATTTGATTTCCCCAAGATAAGAGGAGACTAATTGATGTCCTGTTACCGACTGCTCCATTTTTGGGCCTTTTCTCCTTTCTAACTCTAGATTATTTCAGTTCTCATACCTTCGGTTACTCTCATGGACAAGTCCCAGCTCCCCATACATTCCAGAGTGCCTCCCCTAGCCTTGGTATCCAGGGAAGGTATCGGTAACATGCCCGGGATCACTAAACACAAAACCGAGTCTGTTAATCACTTTCAGCTACTAGACTTAGCGTGTGTCCCACAGCATCTCTCTCACCTTCGATGTGTGAATAGGGCATCGCGCCTGCAAACTTCATTTTCATAGAATCATAGAAAGTTACAGCACAGAAGGAGGCCATTTCGGCCCATCCTGTCCGCACCGGCCAACAAAGAGCTATCCAGCCTAATCCCACTTCCCAGCTCTTGGTCCGTAGCCCTGCAGGTTAGAACATCCCAAGTGCACATCCAAGTACTTTTTAAATGTGGTTAGGGTTCCTGCCTCTACCACCCTTTCAGGCAGTGAGTTCCAGACCCCCACAGCCCTGAAGAAATTGCCCCTCAAACCCGCTCTAAACTTTCCACCAATTAGAAACATAGAAGATAGGAGCAGGAGTAGGCCATTCGGCCCCTCGAGCCTGTTCCGCCATTTAATGAGATCATGGCTGATCATCCCAATCCAGTACCCTGTCCCTGCCTTCTCCCCATATCCCTTGATCCCTTTAGCCTTAAGAAATATATCTAACTGCTTCTTGAATATATTTAATGAATTGGCCTCCACTGCCTTCTGTGGTAGAGAATTCCACAGGTTCACCACTCTCTGGGTGAAAAAATTCCTCCTCATCTCTGTCCTAAATGGCTTACCCCTTATCTTTAGACTGTGACCCCTGGTTCTGGACTCCTCCGCCATCGGGAACATCCTTCCTGCATCTAGTCTGTCTAGTCTTGTTAGAATTTTATAAGTTTGAATGAGATCCCCTCTCATTCTTCTAAACTCCAGCGAATACAAGCCCAATCGACCCAATCTCTCCTCATGCGGCATTCCTGCTGCAGTGGGGAAAGAGTTAAACTGACATCGCTGGCAGTTTCACTGAATGATGTAATAAAGACAATAATCTAATAGGTTTTTGCAGTAGTAAGCTTTTTCTAAATTGCTGAACTGGCAGTTGAGATAACCTAAGCAGTAGTGTTAGAATGACTGATGACTGCAAACTGTATAATGTGGAACCATAAGAGGCCGAGAGGATGTAAGTTCTGTTCTGGCAGGAAAGTAAAACAGGCAGGAAAGGAGGACAATGAGTCAGGAATACAATGTTGGTTAGACCACATCTGGCATAAACAAAGGTCAGAGGTGCAACAACAGCTTGTGGGATACCGGCCGATAATAAAGGTGGTACTTTAATGTAACGCGGCATAGGCAACCAATCAGTGAAGACGCATGCGGGCCAAGGTCCAATCAGGTGGCAGGAATGAATTTTGGATGAGATGGCCATGTGTTGTAATGTATAAAAATGTAGTGTTTGCTGTAACAATTTGGAAAGGTCTGGCTAAGACAGAGCAGACTGTTTCCCCACCGGTGTAATAAAGACAACTTGACTATCGATCTAAAACCTTGTGTCGAGTGTTGGTTTAAAATACTCCAAAGCAATTGGCGTCATGAACAGGTTTTTCACACGGATGGGAGGCACGGGCGAGTGAAGCTGAGCCAAAAATGTGAGTACTTTTAAATACCACGTACAGTTAGGGCAAGGCAACACTGTCTGGTGACCACCGCCCCCTTTGGAACCAAAGAACTAAAAGGTTTGAATCGATAAGTCAAGCGGTCTTGGGGTTAGGGTGAAACGCGGGGAAGAATAGGCGTGGTATGAGTTGCAAGTAGTGCGTTAACTTTGGAGTAAAAGTCTAAAGCAGACCTCTGACAACTCCAGTTGCAAGTAGTGCAGAAAGTTTAAGCATACCTCTGACAACAAATTACCCGAACAAAATTGTTGCAAGTACCGTCTCACTGTGAGAGTAAAGTAAGGGAGGTACCTCTGACAACTGGGGTTACAAGTACCGTCTCACTCTGCGAGAGTAAAGTAAGAGAGGTACCGCTGACAACTGTGGTTACAAGTACCGTCTCACTCTGCGAGAGTAAAGTAAGAGAGGTACCGCTGACAACTGTGGTTACAAGTACCGTCTCACTCTGCGAGAGTAAAGTAAGAGAGGTACCGCTGACAACTGTGGTTACAAGTACCGTCTCACTCTGCGAGAGTAAAGTAAGGGAGGTACCTCTGACAACTGTAGTTACAAGTACCGTCTCACACTGCGAGAGTAAAGTAAGGGACGTACCTCTGACAACTGTGGTTACAAGTACCGTCTCACTCTGCGAGAGTAAAGTAAGAGAGGTACCGCTGACAACTGTAGTTACAAGTACCGTCTCACACTGCGAGAGTAAAGTAAGGGACGTACCTCTGACAACTGTGGTTACAAGTACCGTCTCACTCTGCGAGAGTAAAGTAAGGGAGGTACCGCTGACAACTGCAGTTACAAGTACCGTCTCACTCTGCGAGAGTAAAATAAGGGACGTACCTCTGACAACTGTGGTTACAAGTACCGTCTCACTCTGTGAGACTAAAGTAAGGGACGTACCTCTGACAACTGTAGTTACAAGTACCGTCTCACTCTGCGAGAGTAAAGTAAGGGAGGTACCTCTGACAACTGCAGTTACAAGTACCGTCTCACTCCGCGAGAGTAAAGTAAGAGAGGTACCTCTGACAACTGTGGTTACAAGTACCGTCTCACTCGGCGAGAGTAAATTAAGGGAGGTACCCCTGACAACTGTGGTTACAAGTACCGTCTCACTCTGTGAGAGTAAAGTAAGGGAGGTACCTCTGACAACTGCAGTTACAAGTACCATCTCACTCGGCGAGAGTAAAGTAATGGAGGTACCTCTGACAACTGTGGTTACAAGTACCGTCTCACTCTGCGAGAGTAAAGGGAGGTACCTCTGACAATTGTGGTTACAAGTACCGTCTCACTCTGCGAGTAAAGTAAGGGAGGTACCTCTGACAACTGTGGTTACAAGTACCGTCTCACTCCGCGAGAATAAAGTAAGGGAGGTACCTGACAACTGTGGTTACAAGTACCGTCTCACTCTGCGAGAGTAAAGTAAGGGAGGTACCTCTGACAACTGCGGTTACAAGTACCGTCTCACTGCGAGAGTAAAGTAAGGGAGGTACCTCTGACAACTGCGGTTACAAGTACCGTCTCACTCTGCGAGTAAAGTAAGGGAGGTACCCCTGACAACTACAGTAACAAGTACCATCTCACTCTGCGAGAGTAAAGTAAGGGAGGTACCTCTGACAACTGCGGTAATGATGGGCCTTCAATAACCACAAAACTAGAAGTTATAGACTTAAACAAGTTGGCTTTTAATCACTAAGATCAGAGCTAACATCTCAACACGCCGACTGGTTCACAGGAATGAGTCATACAGATCCTGGGATCTTTATGTAAGAGAAGTCAGGGGCGGAGCCAAGAGCCAAGACCTGGAACCTCCCAGGTTAGTCGGGAAAGAGGAAGTGGAACTATACACTGTGGGGGAGGGTAATATACATGAGTGCAAAATGAATACAGGATCAAGACAAACAGATTTCATTACATTCACCCCTTCTATAGATTTAGTCCATCGGGGTGATGTTTCTTAAAAGTTGGTATAAGTGAGTCTGTCAGGAGGTTTTGCAGTTCTCAGTGATCGGCGCAAAGCCGGTTGGGGTGCCTCTAGGGGAGTGGATTCTGGTTCCTCCGCTGTCCGGGCCTCCGCAGTGTCTTCCAGGTTATCTGCAGTGTCCTCCAAGTTAAAGTTGGGTATTGATACCTCTGGGCGTCCTGTCTCTTTGTAGTGTAGGTCTTCATCGGGTAGTCTCCCATCGTTCTCTCCGCTCCCCGAGGGAGCGAGGTCTTTTATGGAAACAGTGTCCTCTCGCCCGTCAGAATATTTGATATAGGCGTACTGAGGGTTTGCATGGAGGAGCTGTACCTTTTCCACAAGGGGGTCCGTTTTATGGCCTCTCACGTGCTTCCGCAATAGTACTGTCCCCGGAGACGTCAGCCACGCGGGTAGAGATATGCCCGAGGTGGATTTCCGGGGGAAAACGAACATCTTTTCGTGAGGGTTAGCGTTAGTGGCAGTACATAACAGAGACCTTATGGAGTGGAGCATGTCTGGGAGGACTTCCTGCCAGCGGGAGGTCGGAAGGCCTTTTGACTTTAAGGCTAATGTGACAGCCTTCCAAACAGTAGCATTCTCCCTTTCCACTTGCCCATTACCCCGGGGGTTGTAGCTAGTGGTTCTGCTAGTGGCTATCCCCTTCGAGAGCAAGAACTGGCGCAGCTTGTCACTCATGAATGACGTCCCCCTATCGCTGTGTATGTAGTTCGGCATGCCAAACATGCAGAATAGATTACAGAGACACTTGATGACCGTGGCACTGGTCATGTCTGGGTAGGGAATGGCGAAGGGGAAGCGGGAATATTCATCAATGGTATTGAGGAAGTATACATTACGGTCGGCAGAGGGAAGGGGTCCCTTGAAGTCCAGACTTAGGCGCTCGAATGGCCGTGTGGCTTTGATAAGGTGTGCACGGTCAGGCCTGTAGAAACGAGGCTTGCATTCCGCACAGATGCGGCAGGCTCTGGTCATTGCCCTGACCTCCTCGATGGAGTGGGGCAGATTGCGGGACTTTATAAAATGGTATAGTCGGGTGACCTCTGGGTGACAGAGGTCGTTGTGGAGACCCTGTAATTTGTCCGTATGAATGCTGGCACACATTCCCCGCGATAGGGCGTCTGGGGGTTCATTAAGGGCTCCCGGCCTGTACATAATATCATAGTCAAACGTGGATAGTTCGATCCTCCACCTGAGTATTTTGTCATTCTTGATTTTCCCCCTTTGTTTGTTATTAAACATGAAAGCCACCGACCGCTGGTCGGTGAGCAGGGTGAAACGTTTGCCGGCTAGGTAGTGTCTCCAGTGCCGCACTGCCTCCACTATAGCCTGTGCCTCCTTCTCGACAGAAGAGTGCCTGATTTCAAGTCCCTGAAGGGTTCGGGAGAAGAAGGCCACAGGTCTCCCAGCCTGATTGAGGGTCGCAGCTAAGGCAAAGTCTGGCGCATCGCTTTCGACTTGAAAGGGAATGCATTCGTCCACTGCACACACTGCAGCCCTTTCAATGTCCTGTTTAATACTGGTGAAAGCCTCCCGAGCTTCAGCTGTTAGTGGGAAGGACGTCGATTTAATGAGGGGTCGGGCCTTATCAGAGTAATTGGGCACCCATTGGGCATAATACGAAAAAAATCCCAGGCACCTTTTTAAAGCTTTGGGATTGTGTGGCAGGGGCAGTTCCTTTAGGGGGAGTAATCGGTCAGGGTCCGGTCCAATTACCCCATCTTCCACCACACAGCCGAGGATACAGAGACGGGTTGTGTTGAAGACACATTTGTCTTCGTTGTAGGTTAGATTCAGCTTTAGGGCAGTTTTTAAAAATCGCGCAAGATTTAGATCGTGGTCTTGCTGGTTGTGCCCACAGATAGTGACATTGTCCAGATAGGGGTAGGTAGCTTGTAGTTTATTCTCGTCAACCATGCGGTCCATCTCACGTTGGAAGACCGAGACCCCATTTGTTAGCCCGAAGGGCACTCTGGAAAATGGTAGAGGCGCCCGTTCGCCTCGAAGGCGGTGTATGGGCGGTCCTCCGCTCTAATGGGGAGCTGGTGATACGCGGATTTGAGGTCGATAGTCGAGAAGACTCGGTATTGCGCAATCTGGTTGACCATTTCTGATATGCGGGGTAAAGGGTAGGCGTCCAGCTGGATATAAATATAAACAGTCTGGCTGCAGTCAATTACCATCCGTTTCTTTTTGCTATTTTTAACTATGACTACTTGGGCACGCCACGGGCTGGTACTGCATTCAATAATGCCTTCCCGCAGGAGTCTGTCCACTTCCGCCTTGATAAAGTGTCTGTCTTCCAGACTGTACCGTCTACTTTTGGTCGCTATGGGCCTACAGTTCGGAGCGAGATTAGCGAATAAAGAGGGCGGGCTGATTTTTAAGGTTGATAGGCCACAGACTGTGAGTGGCGGCTGGGACCCGCCATATGCTAGCGTGACACTTTCGTGGTGGCACTGGAAGTCCAGGCCCAAGATTACATTAACACAGAGTTCTGGCATCACGAGGAGTTTAACATCCTTGTAGTCCGTGCCTTTTACAGTCAGTGTTACCACACAGTAGCCCAAAATGTCCGAAGTGTGGGGCTTAGCAGCCATAGCAATTCTGCTCCGTGTAGGGGTTACCGTTAATGAGTGCCGCCGTACCAGGCTAGGGTGGATAAAACTCTCAGTACTCCCACAGTCAATTAAACATTTCGTTAAATTCCCGTTTACCTGTATGTCCATCATGGATTTTGTCAACGGGTGTGGCCTGAATTGATCCACCGTGATCGAAGCCACTGTTGGGCCCTGGGCGGCCGTTGAGTCGGGAAAAGATGGCGGATCCCAAGATGGCGGCCCACACGGCACGCACGAGGCAGTGACGGAGTTGGAAATCGGATTCCCCCTGCAGACTTTGCTAAAATGCCCCTTTTTCTTACATTGGAAGCATGTAGCGTCCTTCGCTGGGCATCGTTGTCTGGGGTGCTTGGCCTGGCCGCAGAAGTAGCATTTCGGGCCTCGAGACATTGCCGCTGTACTAGGACTCCTGGGTGAACTTCTGTGTGGGGACTCCGGCGGCGTAGAGCTGGTCTGAGACCTGGATGGGGATGATGGCTGATTCCAAGATGGCGGCCCCCTCGGCGCGCACGAGGTGGTGAGGGCCGCATGGCCGGAAGAATAAGAGTCAGAGTTTTTCTGGGCCACGTCCAGCGATCGCGCAGTGGCCACTGCCTTTTTTAAGTCCAGGACCTCCTTCTCCAGCAGTCTCTGCCGGATATAATTCGATTTGAGGCCCGTGATGAAGGAATCGCGGACCAATTCGTCAGAGTACGCGTTGGCCGTCACGGCCTTGCAGTTACAGTCCCGGACCAGGTCCTTTAGGCCCTGTAAGAAATCGTCCATTGATTCCTCTGGTCGCTGCCTGCGTGTAGCCAGCAGATGTCTGGCGTACACTTCGTTTACCGGCCTCTGGTATTGGGCCTTCAGGATAGTGATGGCCTCCGTGTAAGAGATGGCGTCCCGGATGAACGAATAAATCCGATGACTTACGCGAGTAGTCAGTAGACTCAGTTTATCTACCTCACTAGCGGATGAGGCCCCCGCGAAGAGTTCGAAGCATTTGAGCCAGTGTCCAAATTGATTTGATGCTTCAGCAGAATGTGGATCCAAGTCCAGACGCTCTGGTTTTAGGAGTCGATCCATCCTAGTATTCTTTAGTGATTAAAATTGATGGGCCTTCAATAACCACAAAACTAGAAGTTATAGACTTAAACAAGTTGGCTTTTAATCACTAAGATCAGAGCTAACATCTCAACACGCCGACTGGTTCACAGGAATGAGTCATACAGATCCTGGGATCTTTATGTAAGAGAAGTCAGGGGCGGAGCCAAGAGGTAAGACCTGGAACCTCCCAGGTTAGTCGGGAAAGAGGAAGTGAAACTATACATAGTGGGGGAGGGTAATATACATGAGTGCAAAACGAATACAGGACCAAGACAAACAGATTTCATTACAGGTAACAAGTACCGTCTCACTCTGCGAGAGTAAAGTAAGGGAGGTACCTCTGACAACTGCAGTTACAACTACCGTCTCACTCTGAGAGAGTAAAGTAAGAGAGGTACCTCTGACAACTGTGGTTACGAGTACCGTCTCACTCTGAGAGAGTAATATAAGGGAGGTACCTCTGACAACTGTGGTTACAAGTACCGTCTCACTCTGCGAGAGTAAAGTAAGGGACGTACCTCTGACAACTGCAGTAACAAGTACCGTCTCACTCTGCGAGAGTAAAGTAAGAGAGGTACCTCTGACAACTGCAGTAACAAGTATGGTCTCACTCTGCGAGAGTTAAATAAGGGAGGTACGTCTGACAACTGTGGTAACAAGTACCGTCTCACTCTGCGAGAGTAAAGTAAGGGACGTACCTCTGACAACTGTGGTTACAAGTACGGTCTCACTCCGCAAGAGTAAAGTATGGGACGTACCGCTGACAACTGCGGTTACAAGTACCGTCTCACTCTGCGAGAGTAAAGTAAGGGACGTACCGCTGACAACTGTGGTTACAAGTACTGTCTCGCTCTGCGAGAGTAAAGTATGGGACGTACCGCTGACAACTGGGGTTACAAGTACCGTCTCACTCTGCGAGAGTAAAGTACGGGACGTACCGCTGACAACTGTGGTTACAAGTACCGTCTCACTCTGCGAGAGTAAAGTAAGGGACGTACCTCTGACAACTGGGGTTACAAGTACCGTCTCTCTCTGCGAGAGTAAAGTAAGGGAGGTACCTCTGACAACTGTGGTTACAAGTACCGTCTCACTCTGTGAGAGTAAAGTAAGGGAGGTACCTCTGACAACTGTGGTTACAAGTACCGTCTCACTCTGCGAGAGTGAAGTACGGGAGGTACCTCTGACAACTGTGGTTACAAGTACCGTCTCACTCTGCGAGAGTAAAGTATGGGACGTACCGCTGACAACTGGGGTTACAAGTACCGTCTCACTCTGCGAGAGTAAAGTACGGGACGTACCGCTGACAACTGTGGTTACAAGTACCGTCTCACTCTGCGAGAGTAAAGTAAGGGAGGTACCTCTGACAACTGTGGTTACAAGTACCGTCTCACTCTGCGAGAGTAAAGTACGGGACGTACCTCTGACAACTGTGGTTACAAGTACCGTCTCACTCTGCGAGAGTAAAGTAAGGGAGGTACCTCTGACAACTGTGGTTACAAGTACCGTCTCACTCAGAGAGTAAAGTAATGGAGGTACCTCTGACAACTGTGGTTACAAGTACCGTCTCACTCTGCGAGAGTAAAGTACGGGACGTACCGTTGACAACTATTAACCATGGGAAGTGAAAAACTCCAGTGGGTGTCTCTGACTCGCTATTTAGTGACAAAAATAAAAGATTAATTGACAAAATGGTTAAAAACGATTGGCAACCGAACGACCCACTGGTAAACAAAGAGGATGGTGGGCTAAAGAAACACAATTAAAGGAAGAAAAGGCCATCATTTTAGTGGCTCGCACATATTATGAGTTGAGTAGACGTACTCGAATTTGGACCAAAAACGGTGCCAAAATTGTACCCGAGTACCAGTAATTTAAGAAAGGGAATAAGGAAAAAATTAAAGTTTTATCGACACAGATGCTATCAGCTTCTGTCCAAAACAAGTAAAATCCAGGATTTGCTGAGTGAAAGGAATCTTAAAAGGAATGCTGGAATCTCAGTTTATGTGAAAGTGTGTGTTAAAAGTGGGGAAGTTTTCTGTCTTTGAAAGAAAATATTTGTCATGTTTGTTTTAGCTCCACCCACTCTTTTGTACAGAGAGCTAAAAGCTGTTTAACCCTTTGAAGACTTGTCTTGAAGGATGGACAAGCGTGTGTTGTTTTAAGTTTGTTAATTGTTTTACAAAAGATAAGCTTCAACCTTGAAGTCACAGTTGCCAATGTGCCTGGAAGAAAACGAAGCTATGGTTTCTTTCTTTTCCAAGTGATACTGGTTAGTTAAAAAAAAAAATTGATCTGGATTGGATTGGAGTTATTGAGGTTAATTAACCTATTAAAACCAGACTTTTATTGTGGCCACGGTGAAATTCTGGTTGGTATAATTTTGTGTAGACCGCATTGAATAAGGTATTTATTGGTCTGAAACCAGACTTTAAAATATTTACAGTCTTGGATATAGCGAACGGGTATTGGTCCATACCATTGGCAGAGGAATCACAAGGGAAATTCGCCTTTACTGTCGGGGATAGACAGTACACATGGACCAGGGTCCCGCAGGGGTTCCACAACAGTCCAAATATGTTCCACCGTGTACTGAGTCAAGCCTTAGACGGGTTAGACCTATCAAAATACCAGAGCGCCCTACATGTCGATGACATAATGATTGCATCAGAGGATGCCAAAGACACATGGGAGCAGTACTGGCCACCCTCCAGACACTTAAGAAAGCTGGCTTTAAATTGAAACCCAAAAAGGCAAAGGTTGGACTGTCCAAAGTAAAGTATCTGGGGCACGAAATGAGCCAGGGGTATAAGGCACTCCCGCAGGAACGAAAGGCAGCCATAAAAGACATGCCAAGGCCAGTGACCGTCCGGGGAGTGAGGAAAGTGTTGGGACTATTTAACTACTGCAGGAATTTTATATCAGATTTTGCAGGGAAAGCAGAGCCGATTCAACGGTTAGTTGAAGGGGGAGACCCGCCACTGATAAGATAGAATGGGAATCGGAGCAGGACGAGGCTTATGCAAAATTAAAAGCAGCCCTGACGTCTGCACCCGCACTAGGATTGCCAAATATAGTCAAACCATTCCATATCTATATATATTTAAACGGATCGATCTGTCTGTCTGTCCTCCGGTGTGCGTCTGTCCGGCTATGCGCTCGAAAGTTATAGAGCGTACCTACGCGTGCGTTACGTCAAAAGAAAGCTTACCTTTCCAAAACGGTCGTAAGTGTATTTACGTTTCGGTCGGACAAAAATCGCACCCGCGGTATCCAAAAAACGTTCAAAATTCCGCTCATTAGCATCTCATTATCCGCTCATTAGCCAGCGTGACATCGAGGTCGACCAATCGTATGCCGGGTTCCTGGCGCGTGCGGGCAGGCCCTCCTACAGTCAAGTGACGGGATGATTGACCAATCCTACGCTTCGGTGACCTGACGGTCGACCAATCGGTGCCTGTGTGGGTGGGCCTTATCGTTCTGAACCGAGGTGAGTCGCCGCCATCTTGATTCCAAACTTTTCATTTCTTTTTCCTGCTTTCTGCGTGTTTCTTTTCAAATCTACATTTCCAGCAAAAAAAAAGTTGCTTTTAAAACACAAATTGTTTTTAAAAAAAGTTAATTAATTTGTAAATCTTTTGTCTAACCTCTATAATTCTCCTACCTTTCACCGTTTTTCCAGGCCCGGGGCCTAGGCTTCTCCAACTGCCAGCAGTGCAACTCTAGACCCAGGCTCCCAGCCTAGACAGAGACAAACACTGGCAGAGGGCAGAGGGTGTGCTGCCTCAGCTCCATTCCCGGGGTCAGTAGGTGGGGAGGCTTCATAAGCAACTGGGGTAGGTCGCAAGCCCCGAATAATAATCTGAAGATCCTGTGTTTGCAGCTGAGGAAATTTCTTCTGCTGACAGTCTCAGGTTAACGGCAGCCATCTTTGTCAAGGATGGCGAAAAGTTTCAGTGTGACACCATTTTGATTCAGTGTGTAACAGAGTGCATGCGCGGCCATCTTAGTACAGGAACATAGAGTGGGTGGGGCTTCTGTGCTCCAAATCAGTAGACAGAAGGCTGGAAACTATAGACCGGTTAGCCTAACATCTGTGGTTGGTAAAATGTTAGAGTCCATTATTAAGGAGACAGTAACGGGACATTTGGATAAACATAATTTAATAGGACAAACTCAGCATGGTTTCATGAAGGGGAAGTCATGTTTGACAAATTTGCTTGCGTTTTTTGAGGAAGTAACATACAGGGTGGATAAAGGGGAACCAGTGGACGTAGTGTATTTAGACTTCCAAAAGGCATTTGACAAGGTGCCACACAAAAGATTATTGCTCAAGGTAAAAAATCACGGGATTGGGGGTAATATTCTGGTGTGGGTGGAGGATTGGCTCTCTAGCAGAAAGCAGAGAGTTGGGATAAATGGTTCGTTCTCAGATTGGCAACCAGTAACTAGTGGTGTTCCGCAGGGGTCAGTGCTGGGTCCCCAACTCTTTACAATCTATATTAACGATTTGGAGGAGGGGACCGAGTGTAACATATCAAAGTTTGCAGATGATACAAAGATGGGACGGAAAGTAGTGAGTGAGGAGGACATAAAAAACCTGCAAAGGGACATAGACAGGCTAAGTAAGTGGGCAGAGATTTGGCAGATGGAATACAATACTGGAAAGTGTGAGGTTATGCACTTTGGCAGGAAAAATCGTAGAGCAAGTTATTATCTTAATGGCAAGAAACTGGAAAGTACTGTAGTACAAAGGGATCTGGGGGTCCTGGTGCACGAAACTCAAAAAGTTAGTATGCAGGTGCAGCAAGTGATTAAGAAGGCCAATGGAATGTTGGCTTTTATTGCTAGGGGGATGGAATATAAAAACAGGGAGGTATTGCTGCAGTTGTACAAGGTATTGGTGAGACCGCACCTGGAATACTGCATACAGTTTTGGTGTCCATACTTAAGAAAAGACATACTTGCTCTCAAGTCAGTACAAAGAAGGTTCACTCGGTTAATCCCGGGGATGAGGGGGTGGTCATATGAGGAGAGGTTGAGTAGATTGGGACTCTACTCATTGGAGTTCAGAAGAATGAGAGGCGATCTTATTGAAACATATAAGATTGTGAAGGGGCTTGATCGGGTGGATGCGGCGAGGATGTTCCCAATGATGGGTGAAACTAGAACTAGGGGGCATAATCTTAAAATAAGGGGCTGCTCATTCAAAACTGAGATGAGGAGAAACTTCTTCACTCAGAGGGTGGTAGGTTTGTGGAATTTGCTGCCCCAGAAAGCTGTGGAAGCTACATCATTAAATAAATTTAAAACAGAAATAGATAGTTTCCTAGAAGTAAAGGGAACTAAGGGTTACGGGGAGCGGGCAGGAAATTGGACATGAGACTAGGTTCGGAATGGTCATGGCCCTGTGGGTAGTGGAGTGGGCCCAGGGGCCGTGTAGCCTTGTTCTGCTCCTACTGTGTTCTAATTCTGTGTTAGATTTCAGGAGATGGTTTTATTCCTGTTCCTGTCTGGGGTGGAGATCACCTTTACAGAAGGTAAGTACTGTAGAAAATATAGGGACAGAGTGATCTCCTGGAAGAATTTCGATCGCCTAGATGGGTCGGAGAGGAATTTCCCAGATTTTTTTCTCCCAAATTGGCCATTGGGTCTTTATCTGGTTTTTCGCCTCTCCCGGGAGATCACATGGGTTCGGGTGGATGCAGAGTGATAGAAGATTTGAGGTTAGGATCAGATCAGCCATGATCTTATTGAATGGCGGAGCAGGCTCGAGGGGCCGATTGGCCTACTCCTGCTCCTATTTCTTATGTTCTTATGTTCTTAAATCGGGTGCTGGTGACCGAGACAGACAATCGACTGTGTGGGCGGGGCCTAATCTTTCCAACTGAAAAGCAAGCGGCGGCCATTGTTTGTGGTACAACACTGAGAGGTGAGGACCCCTTTTTTAATAAAAAGATTGGCGAGGTTGTAAAGTGTATGTTATAGAAAGATATACCAAAAATGTTTTATAAGTACAGGAAACTTTGTGCTATCCGGAGGTGAGCTATCTGGCAATCTGGAGCCACCGCAAAAATCAGCAGCTGTTTTTTATTCTTTTTTTTTGTTGCTTTGTTTGAACAGTCAAGCTGTGCAAGGTCTGTAGCTATAGCAACAGCTTTAGCTACAGAGCTTTAGGGCCACACCTGAGTGTTTAGAAGCTGTTGCTAAGCAACAGTGTTTGTTGTTAAATACAGAGATAAGAATCTCTGTATCTCTCATTAACTCTGGAGAGTACTTGAGGCAAGGCATCAGCTCGGTCCCCGTGGGTGCCGGACAGCACAAAGTTTCCTGTACTTTAAGTTTATCTCCCCCCTCCCTTTCCACCCCCCACCCACACCCCCTTCCCCCCCAACACCCCCCTTCCCGCCCCCCACACGCCGCTCCCCCCACACCGCCTTCCCCCCTCCCCCACCTCACCCCCCCCACACCCCTACACCCCCCCCCACACCCCCTTCCCCCCTCACCACCCCCCTTCCCCCCCCCCACACCCCCACTTCCCCCCCTCCCCACCCCCCTTCCCCCTCACCCCCCCACACCCACTTCCCCCGTTCCCCACACCCCTTCATCCCAAAAAACCCCACCCCTCCTTCCACCCCCTCCCCACCACCCGTTCCCCCCTTCCCCACACCCCTTCCCCTCCCCCCCACACCTCCTTCCCTCCCCCCCACACCCCCTTTCCCTCCCCTCCCCCCCACACCCCCTTTCCCTCCCCTCCCCACCTCCCCCATCCCCCCTCCCCCTCTTCCCCTCCCCTTCCCCCCTCCTCTCCCTTCCCCTCCCTCCCCTCCACCCCTCCCCTCCCCCCCGCTCCCCCTCCCCTCCTCCCTCCCTCTCCCTTCCCCCTCCTCACTCCCTTCCCCCTCCTCCCTCCCTCCCCTTCCCCCTCCTCCCTCCCCTCCCTTCCCCCTCCTCCCTCCCCTCCCCCCCACCCTCCCCCTCCTCCCTCCCCCTCCATCCCCCTTCCCCCCTGCCCCCTCATCGCCCCCCCTTCCCCTTCCCCCACTCCCCCTCCTCCCCCCTTCCCCCACTCCTCCCCCTTCCCCCACTCCCCCCTCTCTCCCCTTCCCCCACTCCCCCCTCCCCTTCCCCCACTCCCCCCTCCCCTTCCCCCACTCCCCCCTCCCCTTCCCCTTCCCCCACTCCCCCTCCCCTTCCCCTACTCCCCCTTCCCCCTTCCCCCACTCCCCCCTTCCCCCACTCCCCCTCCCTCCCCCCCACTCCTCCCCCTTCCCCCCCTCCTCCCTCCCTTCCCCCACTCCCTCTCCCCCTACCCCCACTCCCTCTCCCCCCACACCCTCTCCCCCCTCCACTCCCCCCTCCACTCCCCCGTCGCTCTCTCCCCCCGTCGCTCGCTCGCTCTTCCCCCGTCGCTCTCTCTCTCTCTACCCCCCCAGTCGCTCTCTCTCTCTCTCTCTCTACCCCCCCAGTCGCTCTCTCTCTCTCTACCCCCCGTCGCTCTCTCTCTCTTCCCCCCAGTCGCTCTCTCTCTTCCCCCCCAGTTGCTCTCTCTCTTCCCCCCCAGTTGCTCTCTCTCTCTTCCCCCCCAGTCGCTCTCTCTCTCTCTTCCCCCCCAGTCGCTCTCTCTCTCTCTTCCCCCCCAGTCGCTCTCTCTCTCTTCCCCCCCAGTCGCTCTCTCTCTCTCTTCCCCCCAGTCGCTCTCTCTCTCTCTTCCCCCAGTCGCTCTCTCTCTCTTCCCCCCAGTCGCTCTCTCTCTCTCTTCCCCCCAGTCGCTCTCTCTCTCTTCCCCCAGTCGCTCTCTCTCTCTCTTCCCCCCAGTCGCTCTCTCTCTCTCTTCCCCCCCAGTCGCTCTCTCTCTCTTCCCCCCCAGTCGCTCTCTCTCTCTTCCCCCCCAGTCGCTCTCTCTCTCTCTTCCCCCCCAGTCGCTCTCTCTCTCCTCCCCCCAGTCGCTCTCTCTCTCTCTTCCCCCCCAGTCGCTCTCTCTCTCTTCCCCCCCAGTCGCTCTCTCTCTCTTCCCCCCAGTCGCTCTCTCTCTCTCTTCCCCCCCGTCGCTCTCTCTTCCCCCCAAGTCGCTCTCTCTCTCTCCTCCCCCCCAGTCGCTCTCTCTCTCTTCCCCCCCAGTCGCTCTCTCTCTCTCTCTTCCCCCCCAGTCGCTCTCTCTCTCTCTCTTCCCCCCAGTCGCTCTCTCTCTTCCCCCCCAGTCGCTCTCTCTTCCCCCCCGTCGCGCTCTCTCTTCCCCCCGTCGCGCTCTCTCTTCCCCCCGTCGCGCTCTCTCTTCCCCCCCAGTCGCGCTCTCTCTTCCCCCGTCGCGCTCTCTTCCCCCCAGTCGCGCTCTCTTCCCCCCAGTCACTCTCTCTCTTCCACCCCAGTCGCTCTCTCTCTCTTCCCCCCGTCGCTCTCTCTCTCTTTCCCCCCAGTCGCTCTCTCTCTCTTCCCCCCCGTCGCTCTCTCTCTCTCCCCCCCAGTCGCTCTCCCTCCCCCCCAGTCGCTCTCTCTCCCCCCCAGTCGCTCTCTCTCCCCCCCCAGTCGCTCTCTCTCCCCCCCCAGTCGCTCTCTCTCTCCCCACCCCCCCCAGTCGCTCTCTCTCTTCCCCCCCCCCGCCAGTCGCTCTCTCTCTCTCTTCCAACAACATGCCCTCAAAAGACCCTCAGCACCGCCGGGCACTCCAGCTAGTATATATATATAAACGGATCGATCTGTCTGTCTGTCTGTCCTCACGTGTGCGTCTGTCCGGCTATGCGCTCAAAAATTATAGGGCGTACCTACGCGTGCGTTACGTCGAAAGAAAGCTTACCGTTCCGAAACGGTCGTAAGTGTATTTACGTTTCGGCCGGACAAAAATCGCACCCGCGGTATCCGAAAAACGTTCAACATTCCGCTCATTAGCATCTCATTATCCGCTCATTAGCGACAGAGTGACCTCGAGGTCGACCAATCGTACGCCGGGTTCCTGGCGTGTGCGGCCGGGCCCTCCTACGGTCGAGTGACGGGACGATTGGCCAATCCTACGCTTTGGTGACCTGACGGTCGACCAATCGGTGCGTGTGTGGGCGGGCCTTATCATTCTGAACTGAGGTGAGTCGCCGCCATCTTGATTCCAAACTTTTCCTTTCTTTTTCCCGCTTTCTGCGTCTTTAAAAAAAACGTTGCTTTTAAAACACATATTGTTTTTAAAAAAAGTTAATTACTTTCTAAATCTTTTATCTAATCTCATTAATTTTCCTACCTTTCCCCGTTTTTCCAGGTAGGCCTCGAAGCCTCGGCCTCTCCTCCTCACCCACGCCCGAGCTAGGCACTTCCCGGCCCCAGTCAACAAGCGGCCCCCGATCGCCGCCATCATTGTGAAGGCTGGAGGGGCATATTCTTTTAAAAAAGAAACAAATTTCCGATGTTGTACTTTGTAGCTCCTTTTTTTTTTTTAAAAAGTAAACAAATTTTGCAGTTTCTTATTTAAAAAAAAGACATTTTGCCTGCTTCCAACCGACATGACAAAATGGCCTCCGGCTTCTTCACCCGCCCTGAAGGCTGGCCGACAACTTTTTTTTCTTTACTTCCCCCCCGCCCCCATACCCGTTGCTCGCGTGTCCACTGACTCAAGCCGGGAGCACGGGGTCTCCTGGGCGGTTGCGCCCGCAGCGCGATATCACGAGCGGCGCCGGAGGGAGAGGGGGGGAGGGTACCCGTTGCCGGGAGCACGGAGTCTCCTGGGTGGTTGCGTCCGCAGCACGATATCACGAGCGGCGCCGGAGGGAGAGGGCCGGGGAGGGGGAGGGCCGGAAAGACTGAGGGGTGGGTGGGAGAGGGAGGGACGGAAGGAGTGAGGGGTGGGAGAGGGAGGGTGGGAGAAAAGGAG
>NC_140990.1:45379566-45448337 GCF_052327205.1 Somniosus microcephalus
TAATCAGCTATGTTGTATTGTCTGTTTAGGGCCAAGTAGCAATTGAGTTTGCTTTGGGTTTTTGTTGTTTCTGCCCAATATGTCAGATATTTTTCCTTTTGCTTAGCGACGATTGTGTTGGGTCGAATTCTTTGTGTTACCCTGTCACTGTCCTGGGGCTGGTTATTGTTAGTATTGTTAGTAGTTACTTCACTGGGTCCCAGGACTAGTTGACTGAGGGTATTCTTCTTTATGGTCAGCTCTTGGCATTTCAGGGCGTCGTAGTGATAGCATTGGGGATTGCTCATTTGTAGGTGATTCCAAAATTTGGTGGCTCTTTTTTGGATAGTGATTATTAATGGATATTGGCCTAGTTCCGCCCTGCATGCATTGTTTACTGTTTTCCTTTGAGTCCGGAGGATACTTTTACAGAATTCTGCATGTAGGATCTCAATTGGGTGTTTGTCCCATTTTGCAAATTATTGTTGAGTTAGCGGTTCCCATACCTCACTGCCATAGAGTGCAATTGGTTCAATTACTGATTTGAAAATTTTGAGCCAAATGCTAATTGGGATTTCTATTTGGATTGATTTTTTGATGGCATAGAAAGCCCTTCTTGCTTTCTCTTTCAGTTCATTCACAGCCAGTTTGAAGTTTCCCGTAGAACTGATTTTTAAGCCCAAGTATGTGTAGTTAGTGGTTTGTTCAATTTTGGTTGTTCCTACTGTGAAATTTATTTTGGGTCCCTGATGTTTGGATCTTTGCTGGAACACAAGGACTTTGGTTTTTTGGGGATTTATTGTCAGGGCCCAAGTCTGGCAGTACGACTCCAGCAGGTCCAGGTTTTGCTGTAGCCCCTCTTTAGTAGGTGACAGCAGAACCAGGTCGTCTGCATAGAGGAGGAATTTAACCTTGGATCCATATAGGGTGAGGCCGGGTGCTGTAGATTGTTCAAGTAGTTTTGCCAATCCATTTATGTAAATATTAAAGAGTGTCGGTGAGATTGGCGAGCCCTGCGTCACCCCCCGCCCCTGTGGGAAGTATTTTGTTTGTTTGTCTCCAATTTTAACTGCACATTTGTTGTTTGTATACATTGATTTAATTACATCATATGTTTTCCCTCCTACCCCACTTTCGATAAGTTTCAGGAATAAACCGTCATGCCAGATGGAGTCGAAAGCCTTCTGGAAATCTACAAAGCATGCATAGATTTTGCTTTTGTTATGGTGAACGTGTTTGTCAATTAGGGTCTGTAGGGTGAAGATATGATCGGATGTTCTATAGTTTGGCAGGAATCCAATTTGGCTTTTACTCAAGACATTGTGCTCCTCAAGGAAGTTTATAAGTCTTTTGTTTATGATGCTACAGAATACCTTCCCCAGGTTACTGTTTACACAGATGCCTCGATAGTTGTTTGGGTCGATTTTGTCCCCACTTTTGTATATGGGCGTTATGAGTCCTTTGTTCCAGATATCAGGGAAATAACCGACACTCAGAACCAAGTTGAAGAGTCTTAGGATAGCCAGTTTCATTTTGTTGTCTGTGTGTTTAATCATCTCGTTTAGTATGCCGTCTGTCCCGCAGGCTTTTCCTGGTCGCAGGTCCTTGAGTTTTTCAAGAAGTTCTTTTTCTGTTATTATGGCGTCCAGCGGGTTTTGGTTTTCTTTTATGGCCATTTCTAGCTTTTCCAGTTTTTTGCATATTTGGTGTTGCTCTGGTCTTAGTGTGTTTTTCTGGTATAATTTTTCAAAGTGGTTTACCCATGTGTCCCCATTTTGAATGGCCAAATCGTCGTGTTGTTTTTTGTGTAGTGTTTTCAAGTTTTCCCAGAAACAATTGGACTCAATGGATTCCTCCATGGAGCTGAGTGTATTCTTAATATATTGCTCTTTTTTGGTCGCTCTCTCTCCCCCCCCAGTCGCTCTCTCTCCCCCCCAGTCGCTCTCTCTCCCCCCCCAGTCGCTCTCTCTCCCCCCCCGTCACTCTCTCTCCCCCCCCAGTCGCTCTCTCTCCCCCCCAGTCGCTCTCTCTCTCCCCCCCAGTCGCTCTCTCTCTCCCCCCCCAGTCGCTCTCTCTCTCCCCCCCAGTCGGTCTCTCTCCCCCCCCAGTCGCTCTCTCTCCCCCCCCAGTCGCTCTCTCTCCCCCCCCAGTCGCTCTCTCTCCCCCCCAGTCGCTCTCTCCCCCCCAGTCGCTCTCTCTCCCCCCCAGTCGCTCTCTCTCTTCCCCCCCGTCGCTCTCTCTCTTCCCCCCCGTCGCTCTCTCTCTTCCCCCCGTCGCTCTCTCTCTTCCCCCCGTCGCTCTCTCTCTTCCCCCCGTCGCTCTCTCTCTTCCCCCCGTCACTCTCTCTCTTCCCCCCAGTCGCTCTCTCTCTCCCCCCCAGTCGCTCTCTCTCTCCCCCCCCAGTCGCTCTCTCACTCCCCCCAGTCGCTCTCTCTCTCCCCCCAGTCGCTCTCCCTCCCCCCCAGTCGCTCTCTCTCCCCCCCAGTCGCTCTCTCTCCCCCCCCAGTCGCCCTCTCCCCCCGCAGTCGCTCTCTCACCCCCCAGTCGCTCTCTCTCCCCCCCAGTCGCACTCTCTCCCCCCGTCGCTCTCTCTCCCCCCCAGTCGCTCTCTCTCCCCCCCCAGTCGCTCTCCCTCCCCCCCCAGTCGCTCTCTCTCCCCCCCAGTCGCTCTCTCTCCCCCCAGTCGCTCTCTCCCCCCCCAGTCGCTCTCTCTCCCCCCCAGTCGCTCTCTCTCCCCCCCAGTCGCTCTCTCTCCCCCCCCAGTCGCTCTCTCCCCCCCCAGTCGCGCTCTCTCCCCCCGTCGCTCTCTCTCCCCCCCCAGTCGCTCTCCCTCCCCCCAGTCGCTCTCGCTTCCCCCCCCAGTCGCTCTCGCTTCCCCCCCCAGTCGCTCTCGCTTCCCCCCCCAGTCGCTCTCGCTTCCCCCCCAGTCGCTCTCGCTTCCCCCCCAGTCGCTCTCGCTTCCCCCGCAGTCGCTCTCGCTTCCCCCCAGTCGCTCTCGCTTCCCCCCCCCAGTCGCTCTCGCTTCCCCCCCGTCGCTCTCGCTTCCCCCCCCAGTTGCTCTCGCTTCCCCACCAGTCGCTCTCGCTTCCCCCCCGTCGCTCTCGCTTCCCCCCCCGTCGCTCTCGCTTCCCCCCCCGTCGCTCTCGCTTCCCCCCAGTCGCTCTCGCTTCCCCCCCAGTCGCTCTCGCTTCCCCCCCCCAGTCGCTCTCGCTTCCCCCCCAGTCGCTCTCGCTTCCGCCCCCAGCCGCTCTCGCTTCCCCCCCCCAGTCGCTCTCGCTTCCCCCCCAGTCGCTCTCGCTTCCCCCCCCAGTCGCGCTCTCTCTCTCTCTCTGTCTCCCAGTCTCTCTATCTCTCTCTCTCCCCAGTCTCTCTCTCCCTTCCCCTGTCTCTCTCCCCCAGTCTCTCTCTCCCTTCCCCTGTCTCTCTCCCCCAGTCTCTCTCTCCCTTCCCCTGTCTCTCTCCCCCAGTCTCTCTCTCTCTCTCTCTCTCAGTCTCTCTCTCTCCCGTCTCTCCCCCCCAGTCTCTCTCTCTCCCCCAGTCTCTCTCTCTCCCCCAGTCTCTCCCCCATCTCTCTCTCTCTCCCCCATCTCTCTCTCTCTCCCCAGTCTCCCTCTCTCCCCATCTCTCTCTCTCTCCCCCAGTCTCCCTCTCTCCCCCATCTCTCTCTCTCTCCCCCAGTCTCCCCCTCTCCCCCATTTCTCTCTCTCTCCCCCAGTCTCCCTCTCTCCCCCAGTCTCCCTCTCTCCCCCAGTCTCCCTCTCTCCCCCAGTCTCCCTCTCTCCCCCTCAGTCGCTCTCTCTCTCCCCCCTCAGTCTCTCTCTATCTCCCCAGTCTCTTCCTCTCTCTCCACATCTCTCTCTCTCACCCCTCAGTCGCTCTCTCTCTCCCCCTCAGCCTCTCTCTCTCTCCCCCTCAGTCTCTCTCTCTCTCTCTCCCCATTCTCTCTCTCTCTCCCCAGTCTCTCTCCTCTCTCTCCCCCAATCTCTCTCTCTCACACTCCCAATCTCTCTCTCTCACTCCCAATCTCTCTCTCTCTCACTCACAATCTCTCTCTCTCTCTCACACTCCCAATCTCTCTCTCTCTCACAGTCCCAATCTCTCTCTCTCACACTCCCAATCTCTCTCAGTTCAGTTCAGTTCAGTTCAAATGCTTTATTGGCATGAAAGTTTACAGAGAACCATATTGCCAAAGCTTACATAGCAAAAAGGTACAGTTTTCCAACATTCTGTAGGTGTCAATCGATTTGACATTTGTTGGGTATATACAATATTACTTTTAAAAAATATTAATTTTAAACAGTCTTTCTACTTCATTTGGTACGTTCAATATTAATTTTAAACAGTCTTACTTTTAAACAGTCCTCAGGTTGTGACATGTTGTTACATATTTAGCCCCAAGGTATGGTCTGTCTCCTTCTCCTAGGACTAATCTCAATTTTGACAGATCATCCAATTCCTTGAAATCTGGGGTTGTTTGGCTTAGCTTGTTGAATAATATGTTTCTTGATGTGTTGAATTTTTCGCATTTTAGGAGGAAATGCATTTCTGTTTCAACCTCGCCAGCCAGACATTGATCGCATATTCTATTCTCTCTAGGCTGCCAGGATTTCTTGTATCTGCCTTTTTCAATTTTCAGTTGGTGGTCGCTTAGTCTGTACCTGGTGAGGGTCTGTCTCTGTTTTGTGTCTCTGATGGTCGTGAGGTAGTCTGCCAGTTTATATTCTCTTTTTAGGGCCCGGTAACATTCTAATCTGCTTTGGCTTTCGGTTATTTTGTTCCAATGTTCCAGGTAGGTTTCTTTGCATTTTTTAATGATTTGGTTCACTCGGATTGGTGTTTGGACGGCTGTGTTGGTCTGGGGCTGGTCAGGGTCCGGCTGAGTATTTAGTTTCAGTAGCAGCTGACTCAGGGGACTCTTTTCTGGGTTTAGCTCTTGGGTCTGAAAGGCTTTGAAATGAAGGGTGTCTGGGGAGCTAGATTTGAGATGATTTAGGAAGTTTAGTGCTCGTTTTTGGATGTTTATTATCAGTGGGTATCTGCCTAGTTCGGCTCTGCATGCATTTGTTGGCGTTTTTCTTTGGGTGCGAAGGATGCTTCGGCAGAATTCTGCATGTAGGGCTTCTATTGTGTGTTTTTCCCATTTAGTGTAGCTTTGGTCTCTCCCTCACACTCCCAATCTCTCTCTCTGACACTCCCAATCTCTCTCTCTCTCACACTCCCAATCACTCTCTCTCACAGTCCGAATCTCTCTCTCTCTCACACTCCCAATCTCTCTCTCTCCCAATCTCTCACACTCCCAATCTCTCTCTCTCTCTCTCACTCCCAGTCTCTCTCTCTCACACACTCCCAATCTCTCTCTCACACTCCCAATCTCTCTCTCTCTCACACTCCCAATCTCTCTCTCACTCCCGATCTCTCTCTCTCACACTCCCAATCTCTCTCTCTCACACTCCCAATCTCTCTCTCTCTCTTACTGACTCGACGATTGACCAATCCTACGCTTCGGTGACCTGACCGCTCGACCAATCGGTGCGTGTGTGGGCGGGCCTTATCCTTCTGAACCGAGATGAGTGGCCGCCATCTTGATTTTCACAATTTTTCCCCCCACACTTTCTGTGTGTTAGGGAACTAAGGTAAATATTTTAATGATGTGTTAGGGAATTAAATAACAATTTAATAGGGGGGGGAGAGCCTCGGGAAATCGCGGGGGGGGGGGAGAGCCTCGGGAAATCGCGGGGGGGGAGAGCCTCGGGAAATCGCGGGGGGGGAGAGCCTCGGGAAATCGCGGGGGGGGAGAGCCTCGGGAAATCGCGGGAGCGGGGGAGAGCCTCGGGAAATCGCGGGGGGGGAGAGCCTCGGGAAATCGCGGGGGCGGGGGAGAGCCTCGGAAATCGCGGGGGGGCAGAGCCTCGGGAAATCGCGGGGGGCTCGCGCCGCCCGCACTGACCGCGCATGCGCCGCCCGCCCGCCCACAGCAGCCGTCCATCAGCCGCGCGATACGCGGGGGACCTCAGCTCCGGTCCGGCCGCTATCGCAACGGCACCGGACCTCAGGCGCTAGGCAGGGGGAGGGGCCGGAGAGAGGGACAGAGGGGACCGGGCGAGGGGAGGGGGTGGGCGAGGGGAGGGGGTGGGCGAGGGTAGATGTGGGGGTGGGGGTGGAGGAGGGGAGGGAGGGAGACGGGAGGGAGGGAGAGGAGGGGAGGGGAGAGGAGGGGAGGGAGAGAGGGGAGGGGAGGGAGGGATAGGACAGGGAGAGGACATGACAGGGAGAGGGGGGACACACAGCGGCAGGGAGACCAAGCGCCCCAAAATTGCCCTCGCAACGCGGGGCTCCCCAGCTAGTATTTAATAAATTGGCCTCTACAGCCTTCTGTGGTAGAGAATTCCACAGGTTCACCACTCTCTGGGTGAAGAAATTCCTCCTCATCTCTGTCCTAAATGGCTTACCCCTTATCCTTAGACTGTGACCCCTGGTTCTGGTGTAGGAACCGCGGAAGTCAATAAGCGCACAGCAAGCTCCCACAAACAGCAATGTGATAATGACCAGATAATGTATCTTTTTGTTGTATTAATTGAGGGATAAACATTGGCTCGGACACCGGGGATAATTCCCCTGCTCTTTCCCACATTACAACAGTGACTAACTCCAAAAGTACCTCATTGGCTGTAAAGCACTTCAAGACATCTGCTGGTCATGAAAGGCACTATATAAATGCAAGCCTGTCTGTCTCGAAATAGTGCCATGGGATCTTTTATATTCACCTGAGAGAGCAGACAGGGCCTCAGTTTAATGTCTCATCCAAAAAACAACACGTCTGACAGTGCCGCACTCCCTCAGCACTGCCCTGGAGTGTCAGCCTGGATTTTTGTGCTCAAGTCTCTGGGCTGGGACTTGAACCCACAACTTTCTGACTCAGAGGTGAGAGTGCTACCAACTGAGCCACTGGCTGACACTAAAGAACAAGCAGTTCTGACGAAGGGTCTTCGACCTGAAACGTTAACTCTGTTTCTGTCTCCACAGATGCTGCCTGGCCTGCTGAGTATTTCCAGCAGTTTCTGTTTTTATTAAAGAAACGAGGGAGTGATTGCTGATAGGAAGAATGTTGGGTCGTCCTGCACATGCGCACCTCACTGGCGGCTGAGGTGAAACACTGACTCGCCCCCACCTGAGCCGTGCACATGTACCAGATGTTGCGGCTCCGCATGCGCGCCCGATGTTCCAACCGCGGGGTTTTGTGTGCTGAGCATGCGCGTTGTGGACCGATCGGGACGGGCGATTGTGGAGCAGGAGGGAGAACGCGGGGGCCCATGAGCACATGCGAGGGACTCAGCGTCAACAGAGCGCATGGGACGGCGGGAAGTGATTCAGTTCCCCGTCTGCAATAGACGTTCAATGGCACAGTCACACCATGGACAGTCCGTTCACCTGCTCTGTGTGGGGAAAGGGGTTTGTTTGTTCATCCCACCTGCAAACACACCAGCGAGTTCACACTGGGGAGAGACCATTCACTGTTCTGACTGTGGGAAGAGCTTTAAAAGCCCCCGTGGATCTGAAGAAACACCAGCTTGTTCACACTGATGTGAGACCCTTTAACTGTCCTGACTGTGGGAAGAGTTTTAAAAGCCCCCTGGAGCTCAAGCAACACCAGCGAGTTCACACTGGGGAGAGGGCGTTCACCTGCTCCGATTGTGGGAAGGGATTCACTCAGACAGCCAAACTGCAGAGACACCAGCGCCTCCACACTGGGGAGAGGCCGTTCACCTGCTCCATGTGTGGGAAGGGATTCAGTGAGTCATCCAACCTGCAGACACACCAGCTTGTTCACACTGACGAGCGATCATTTAAATGTTCTGATTGTGGGAAGAGCTTTAAAAGCCCCCAGGAGCTGAAGGGACACTGGCTCCTGCACACTGGGGAGAGACCGTTCACCTGCTCAGTGTGTGGGAAGGGATTTGTTCGGTCCTCCAACCTCTTTTCACACCAGCTTGTTCAAACTGATGAGAGGTCGTTTAACTGTCCTGACTATGGGAAGCATTTTAAAAGCCCCGGGGATCTGAAGGGACACCAGCTTGTTCACACTGCGGAGAGGCTGTTCACCTGCTCTGTGTGTAGGAAGGGATTCTTGAAGTCCTCCACCCTGCTGAGACACCAGTTTGTTCACACTGATGAGAGACCATTTAACTCTTCTGACTGTGGGAAGAGCTTTAAAAGCTCCGGGGAGCTGAAGGGACACCAGCGAGTTCACACTAACGAGAGACCCTTTAAATGTTCTGAGTGTGGGAAGAGTTTTAAAATCCCTGGGCAGCTCAAGCAACACCAACGAGTTCACACTGCAGAGAGGCTGTTCACCTGCTCCGTGTGTGGGAAGGGATTCACTGTGTCATCCAACCTCCTGCCACACCAGCTTGTTCATGCTGACGAGAGACCCTTTAAATGTTCTGACTGTGGGAAGAGCTTTAAAAGCCCCCAGGAGCTGCAGAGACACCAGCTTGTTCACACTGGGGAGAGACCATTTAACTGTTCTGACTGTGGGAAGAGCTTTAAAAGCTCCTGGGAGCTGAAGAGACACCGGCTCCTCCACACTGGTGAGAGGCCGTTCACCTGCTCCGTGTGTGGGACGGGATTCACTCAGTCATCCACCCTCCTGTCACACCAGCTTGTTCACACTGACAAGAGACCCTTTCAGTGTTCTGACTGTGGGAAGAGTTTTAAAAGCTCGAAGAGCCTTAAGAGTCACCAGCGTCTTCACACTGATCATAGAATCTAACAGCACAGAAGGAGGTGATTCGGCCCATTGTGTCTGTGCCGGCTCTTTGAAAGAGCTGTCCAATTTAGTCCCAAACCCCAGCTTTATCCCCAGAACTCTGCAAACTAGTCCTCTTCAAGTACATGTCCAATTACTGTTTGAAAGTTCCTGTGGAACCTGATTCCAGCATCCTTTCAGATGGTGTGTTCCAGATCTTAACAACCCTCTGTGTGAAAACAATTCTCCTCATTTCCCTCTAGTTCTTTTAGCAACTATTTTAAATCTATGACCTTTGGTTACCGACCCACCTGCCAGAGTGAACAGTTTCTTCCTACTTGCTCGATCAAAACCCCTCATCATTTTGAATCCCTCTATTAGGTCTCCTCTTAATCTTTTCTGCTCTAAGGGGAACAATCCCAACATCTCCAATCTCTCCACATAACTGAAGTCCCTCATCCCTGGTACCATCCTGGTCAACCTCCTCGGTACCCTCTCCAAGGCCTTGACATCCTTCCTAAAGTGTGGTGCCCAGAACTGTACACAAGACTCCAGCTGAGGCCAAAACCCTGCAGCTGTACAAAACCCTGGTTAGACCACACCTGGAGTACTGTGAGCAGTTCTGGGCATCACACCTTAGGAAGGGTATATTGGCCTTGGAGGGAGTGCAGCGCAGGTTTACCAGAATGATACCCGGACTTCAAGGGTTAAGTTGCGGGGAGAGATTATACAAATTAGGGTTGAATTCCCTGGAATTTAGAAGGTTAAGGGGTGATCTGATCAAAGTTTTTAGGATATTAAGGGGAACAGATCGGGTAGATAGAGAGAAACTATTTCCGCTGTTTGGGGATTCTAGGACTGGGGGCATAGTCTTAAAATTAGAGCCAGACCTTTCAGGAGTGAAAATAGGAAACACTTCTACACACAAAGGGTGGTAGAAGTTTGGAACTCTCTTTTGCAAACGGCAATTGATGTTAGATCAACTGTTAATTTTAAATCTGAGATTCATAGGTTTTTGTTAACCAAAGGTATTAAGGGATATGGGCCAAAGGCGGGTGTATGGAGTTAGGTCACAGATCAGCCTGATAATCTACATCCTTGGGTACTTAAGGAAGTGGCCCTAGAAATAGTAGATGCATTGCTGATCATCTTCCAACATTCGATGGAATCTGGAACAGTACCCATGGATTGGAGGGTAGCTAATGTTACCCCACTATTCAAAAAAGGTGGTAGAGAGAAAATGGGGAATTACAGACCGGTAAGCCTGACATCGGTCGTGGGGAAAATGCTAGAGTCCATTATAAAAGATGTAATAGCAGAATGTGGTAAACCACTTTTATCGTTCACTATCGTTACACTATGGTTATCACTGTTTATATCGTTACACTATGGTTATCACTGTTTGCACTGTTGTATCACTACACAAGGTCACCTCTTGCCATGCTGTTATACCTGGGCTGACCACAGCTGACTCCGCCCATGGCTCCGCCTGCTTGCCCAGGTATAAAGGTGGTCGACTGGCTGGTATTCCTCCTTGTTGGATCCGATCACCCACGAGGGTGGGCTCTGTTATTTAGCCAATAAAATTGATATACCTATCAATTCAGTTCATGAAAAGCGACGAGTTAAGTTAGTAACTATAGGTTTTTATTGGCTAAATAACAGAGCCCACCCTCGTGGGTGATCGGATCCAACAAGGAGGAATACCGTAATGTGTACTTCCTCAACATTATTGATGAGTACTCCCGTTTCCCCTTTGCCTTCCCCTGCCCAGACATGACCAGTACCACGGTCATCAAATGCCTGAACGACCTCTTCGCCTTCTTCGGGTTCCCGAACTATATACATAGCGACCGGGGCTCATCCTTCATGAGCGAGGAACTTCGCCAGTTCCTACCAGTGAGAGGTATTGCTGCAAGCAGGACCACCAGCTACAACCCCTGAGGGAACGGCCAGGTGGAAAGAGAGAACGCGACTGTCTGGAAGGCCGTTCTCTTAGCCTTAAAGTCTAAGGGCCTCCCAACCTCTCGCTGGCAGGAAGTCCTCCCGGCAGCGCTGCATTCCATCCGGTCACTGCTTTGCACTGCCATTAACGCCACCCCCCATGAACGAATGTTTGTTTTCCCCAGGAAGTCGACTACGGGAACCTCGCTACCAACATGGCTGACTTCTCCGGGGCCCGTCTTGCTGGGAAAGCACATGAGGGCCCATAAAACAGACCCCCTGGTCGAGAGGGTGGACCTCCTGCACGCCAACCCCCAGTACGCCTATGTGGCATGCCCAGACGGGTGGGAGGACACAGTCTCCTTACGAGACCTCGCACCCTCGGGCACTGTGGTGTATGTGCCTTTAAGAGCAATTGTGGTGTATGTGCCTTTAAGAGCCCCAGGTGTGCGTAATGCCGGTAATTGCCACTTGGGCTATATAAGCCTGTGTATTGTGTATATCCTTTAGAACCCCCCCCCCCAGACTTGCTTAGTAAATACCTATGAACCAACTCCTGTCTTCAGTGTCTTTATCTACACACGGACACTACAGTGGCGACGAAGTGGAAACGGACTTACCTGCAATTCGGCAGCACCTCAAGGACATCGATTCCTCCAGCGTCCGGAAGACTCAAGGAAGTAATAGAAACTGTGGTTTCACCAGCTGGCCAAGCTGGTGGCAGGTACTGCGCTAATCCTTCCTGGGCGTCAGGCTGGGGCTCCAGCGGCGGGCTCTACAGCTGAGACAGGCAGCGAAATCGGAGGCAAGCAATAACGGACTGGGAGGGTGCACTCGGGAGACGGCCGGCGCGGCAAGCAGGTCAGCGTTTAGACCTCCGTCGGGAACGAGTCTCCAACAGTGAATAAACGGAAACCACAGTAAAACAGCGTTGTTATCGGTAGCAGCGGCGGGAAAGCGCAGGAAGCGCCATATCGTTGCTACAGAGAGAAAAAAAAAAGCGCAGGAAGCGCCATATCTTTTTTGAAATGCCTAAGTCTGGCAATATTGATGCTTTTGATAATGAAACAGAGCCTAACTTTGGCAATATTGATGTTTTTGATAACAAGATAGAGGATTGGACCACATATGTAGAAAGAGTGGAGGCGTTTTGCACCGCAAATGGAATAGAAGATGAAAAAAAAGCTTCAGTGCTTCTGGATCTAATGGGCGCAGAAACATACAAGCTGTTACGCAACTTAATCACTCCAGCCGAACCGATGGACAAGAATTTTGAGGAGATTGTTGATACCCTACACTGCCAATTCGAGGCAGGACTGGCAGATTCCCTGCAAGACAAATTCATCTGCGATCCCCTAAGTGTAGAAACACAAAAAAAGGTATCTTCTGGAAAAGATTTAACACTGGACAAGGCTTTCAGTGCAATAGGAGCGGCAAAGATACAGCAAAGGCCACAGGACTTCGGCACCCATGAAATGACATGGGGTTTCGAGAGATGTTATCGCTGCGGCAGATCCAACCATGACCAGAGGGATTGCTGGTTCAAAGAAAAAGCATGCAGGCGATGCGGAAAGATGGGACACATTCCACGTGTATGCCGATCTGAAAATAAAAAATCCACTAACGGGAAAAGAATCAATAAGGAAAAGCACAGAAAGGTACAAATGATGACGGACAGTAGCTCCAAAGACCAGAAGAGCGATAGCGACTCCGGGAACAAGAGACTAAGCTCTCTCAAATTACATAATGTAATTGCCAATGAAGATTACCAGACCATTTGGGTTACCCTCATAATAGCAGGGTCCCCAGTTAAAATGGAGCTAGATACAGGATCAGCTCTAACCATAATAAATCGACGAGATTACGAGAGGCTATTTTCGCATATACCTCTAAAAGACACATCCATTATCTTAAAAACATATACGGGGCAGAAAGTATACCCCAAAGGAAAAATAAAGGTGCCTGTGGTATACAACGGCAAAGAAATACAAAAGTTGTATTTATACATTCTACAAGATGGTGGTCCACCGTTGTTGGGACGTGAATGGATAAGGAAGATACGTTTAGACTGGCACTCCATTCAGGCATATCTACAGATGGAGGTTGAGGAGACCTCTAAAAAGTATCTCACAATAAACACACACAAAGGCCTGTACCAGTACAATCGACTGGTTTTTGGAGTAGCATCAGCTCCAGCTATCTGGCAAAGAGCTATGGAGCAAGTCCTGCAAGGGATTCCGGGGACTCAGTGTTACCTAGACGACATCCTTATAACAGGAGAAAACGACAACGAGCACCTTGCCAATTTGGAGCAGGTGCTCACTAGGCTGAAAGAACGGGGCCTACGAGCAAATCGCCCCAAGTGCGAATTTTTCCAAAATCAGCTATCATATTGTGGCCACATAATTAATAAGGAAGGGTTGCATAAGTCACCTGAAAAAATTGAAGCAGTTATAAAAGCCCCAGCACCTGAAAATGTTTCACAATTGAGGTCATTCCTGGGATTAATAAATTACTATCATAAATTTTTACCGAACTTATCAACTATTCTACACCCTCTTAATGATCTTCTACACACAGGAGTGATTTGGAAATGGAACAAAGACTGTAAACGTGCCTTCCATAAATGTAAAGACTTAATCACATCCGAGAAAGTTTTGGCTCATTACAACCCATCACTACCAATCAGACTGGCGTGCGATGCATCCCCTTACGGCATAGGAGCGGTATTGTCCCATAGATTCCCTGATGGCTCGGAACGGCCGATAGCTTTTGCGTCACGCTCATTGAACTCAGCTGAGCGTAACTATTCCCAGATAGACAGGGAAGCACTCAGCCTGGTATGGGGAGTGAAGAAATTCAACCATTACCTACACGGACAAAAATTTACCTTGCTGACTGACCATCAACCCCTCATCTCCATATTCAACCCTAAGAAAGGTGTCCCCATTATGACGGCACAAAGACTACAGAGGTGGTCCCTTTTTCTAGGGGCACACCAATACAACATTGAATACAAAGGGTCAAAACAGCATGGGAATGCTGACGGTTTATCGCGCCTGCCGTTGCCAACGATAGAAGAGGCACCTACAGTAGACCCAGTAGAGATATTCCACTCTACCATAGTGGAATGTCTACCGGTGACAAATTCTGCCATTGAAAGGGAGACCAGAAATGACCCTACTCTCTCACGGGTCTATGATTTAACAATGAAGGGATGGCCAGCACATGGCGAACCACTGTTGCCAGCATTCTCACAAAGAAGAGAACAGCTGTCAGTGTGCCGAGGAACCTTGATGTGTGGATCCAGAGTGGTGATTCCACCCAAACTCCAGGATAAAGTGCTAAAGGAGCTTCACGAGGGGCATCTGGGTGGAGTGAAAATGAAGAACCTAGCTAGGGCGTTTGTATGGTGGCCAGGTATCGATGGAGACATCGAAGACATGACCAAGAGCTGCCTAGGATGCCAGAAGGTCCAAAATGCTCCGCCACAGGCCCCTCTACATCCATGGGAGTGGCCCTCATCTCCCTGGCAAAGGGTGCACATCGACTTTGCTGGTCCATTTATGGACTCAATGTTCTTAATCGCAGTTGATGCACACTCCAAGTGGCCGGAGGTAATAAAGACGTCCTCCACCACCACGCTATACATCTAACGATGAAGTAGAGATACCCATATCTACCTCCGATCCGGTGATACTGGAACCCGATGAACCCGACACTGGCCTTCAAGCCGAATCAGCCTTGCCAGAAGAACCTACTACACCACCAGAAACTACTACACCCCCGAGGCGTTATCCGGACCGAGTCAGGAAGCCTCCTGAGAGACTAACTTATAATTAATTAATACAGCAATGTATATTATTTTGCATATAACATGTAATTAATAATTACTTAAAATATGATGTACTAGTTAGCTAGAAGGGGAGGAATTGTGGTGTATGTGCCTTTAAGAGCCCCAGGTGTGCGTAATGCCAGTAATTGCCACTTGGCCTATATAAGCCTGTGTATTGTGTATATCCTTTAGAACCCCCCCCCAGACTTGCTAAGTAAATACCTATGAACCAACTCCTGTCTTCAGTGTCTTTATCTACACACGGACACTACAGGCACCCCTGAGACACCATCGTTACCCCCCACCACCCCCCCAAATCCAGCCCAGGTAGACGGCATGCCGGAACCCCACGAGCCTTCGCCGACCACGCAGTCACCAGCATTAACATCGGATACGGCACCACCGCCGCCGCTGCTGCGCCGATCAGAAAGGCTTACGAGGCCTCCGGACAGACTGACATACCTGAACTCGTAGTACACTTCACCCCGCCGGACTCAAATTTAAACAAGGGGTGAATGTGGTAAACCACTTTTATCGTTCACTATCGTTACACTATGGTTATCACTGTTTATATCGTTACACTATGGTTATCACTGTTTACACTGTTGTATCACTACACAAGGTCACCTCTTGCCACGCTGTTATACCTGGGCTGACCAAAGCTGACTCCGCCCATGGCTCCGCCTGCTTGCCCAGGTATAAAGGTGGTCGACTGGCTGGTATTCCTCCTTGTTGGATCCGATCACCCACGAGGGTGGGCTCTGTTATTTAGCCAATAAAAACCTATAGTTACTAACTTAACTCGTCGCTTTTCATGAACTGAATTGATAGGTATATCACGGAGCACTTGGAAAACAGTGACAGGATCGGACAAAGTCAACATGGATTTACAAAAGGTAAATCGTGCTTGACTAATCTACTGGAATTTTTTGAGGATGTAACTGGTAAAATGGATAAGGGAGAACCAGTGGATGTGGTGTATTTGGACTTTCAGAAGGCTTTCGATAAGGTCCCACATAAGAGATTAGCATGTAAAGTTAAGGCACATCGGATTGGGGGCAAGGTATTGACTTGGATAGAGAACTGGTTGGCAGATAGAAAGCAAAGAGTTAGAAGGCAATGACTAGTGGGGTACCGCAGGGATCAGTCCTTGGACCCCAGCTATTTCACAATATATATTAATGATCCAGACTAGGGAACTAGATGGAATATCTCCAAATTTGCAGAGGACACAAAGCTGGGTGGGCGTGTATGCTGTGAGGAGGATGCTGAGAAACTACAGGAAGATTTGGACAGGTTGGGTGATTGGGCAGAAGCATGGCAGATGCAATATAACGTGGATAAATGTGAGGTTATCCACTTTGGTGTCAAAAACAGGAAGGCAGATTATTATCTGAATGGCAATAGATTGGGAGAAGGGGAAGTACAACGAGACCTGGGTGTCCTTGTGCACCAGTCGCTGAAGGTAAGCATGCAGGTGCAGCAGGCGGTTAAGAAGGCAAATGGTATGTTGGCCTTCATAGCGAGAGGGTTTGAGTACAGGAACAAGGCTTGCTGCAGTTGTACAGGGCCTTGGTGAGACCACATCTTGAGTATTGTGTGCAGTTTTGGTCGCCTTATCTGAGGAAGGATATTTTTGCCATGGAAGGAGTTCAGCGAAGATTCACCAGGCTGATACCTGGGATGGCAGGAATGACATATGAGGAGAGATTGGGTCGATTGGGCTTGTACTCGCTGGAGTTTAGAAGAATGAGAGGGGATCTCATTGAATCTTATAAAATTCTGGCAGGACTGGACAGACTAGATGCAGGGAGGATGTTCCCGATGGTCGGGGAATCCAGAACCAGGGGTCACTGACTAAGGATAAGGGGTAGGCTTTTTAGGACAGAAATGAGGAGGAATTTCTTCACCCAGAGAGTGGTGAACCTGTGGAATTCTCTACCACAGAAGGCAGTAGTGGGCAATTCATTAAATATATTCAAGATGGAGTTGGATATATTTCTTACGGCTAAAGGGATCAAGGGGTATGGGGAGAAAGCAGGGACCGGGTACTGAATTTGGATGATCAGCCATGATCAGATTGAATGGCGGGGCAACCTCGAGGAACCGAATGGCCTACTCTTGCTCCTATCTTCTATGTTTCTATCTCATTGAATGGTGGAACAGGCTCAAGGGGCTGAATGGCCTCCTCCTGTCCTATGTTCCTAGTGATTTGTAAAGGTTTAGTGTAACTTCCTTGTTTTTGTATTCAATGGCACTATTTACAAAGCCAAGTATCCCGTACGCTTTCTGAACTGCCTCACCAACTTGCCGTGGCACTTTCAAAGATTTGTGAATATGGACCCCCAGGTCCCTCTGCTCTTGCACCCCCTCAAAATAGTCCCATTTAGATTATACGGCCTCTCCCTGTTGTTTCTCCCAAACTGCATCACTTCTCACTTAACCTCATTTAATTTCATCTGCCTTGTGTCTGCTCATTTCACAGTCTGTCTCTGTCCTTCTGAAGTCTGCTACTACTATGTTCACTATTTACTACGTTGCCAAGTTTTGTATTATGCATAAACTTCGAAATTGTACACCTATACCCAAGTCCAGGTCATTTTATATATAAAACAAGAAAAACAATGGTCCTAATCCCGACCCCTGGGGGAACGCACTGCATACTTCCCTCCAGTCAGAAAAACATCCCTCAGCACTGCTCACTGCCTCCTCTCCCTTAGCCAATTATATACCCAAATTACCATCAGCCCTTTAATTCCCTGTGCTTCTATTTTCCGAGTAAGTCTCTTATGTGGTATTTTATCAAATGTCTTTTGAAAGTCCATGTACACAACATCTACTGCACTACCTTCATCAACCCTGTTCCTGGGACTAGGGACAGGGTCACTGGCAAGGCTTCGAAACTAAGCAGAGCCAGGCCTGGTTAGTACCTGGAGGGGTGACCATCAGAGAAGTACCAGGTGCAGAAGGTCACGGAACGAGCCCCGAGGAGGGGCGGTTGGCGAGGAGGGGCGGTTGGTGAGAAGGCCACGGGAGGAGTGGCTGGTGAGCAGGCCCGGGCGGTGGGCTGAAGATTGTCGGACAGGTGGAATGGTGGAAATGGAATAGTGGCATGCACCGACGCAGCGGCTTTGCTTCTCCCAGTCATGGGAGCTTGCAAGATCACATTTTGTTGTTCATGTACTTGTGCAATGACAATAAAGTTGAATTATTATTATTATTAACCCTCTGTTACTTCATCAAAGAACTCAATCACGTTAGTCAGACACGATTTACCTTTAACAAATCCATACTGGCTGCCCCTTATTAACCCATGCTTCTCCAAGTGAGAATTAATTTTGTCATTGACAATGGTCTCTAGTCGTTCACCCACACTGACATTAGACTGCTTGGCCTGTAGTTACCAGGTTTATCCCTCTCCCCTTTTTTAAACAGGGGTGTAACATTTGCAATCCTCCAATTCTCTGGCACCATTCCCATATATCTGAGGGAGATTGAAAGATTGTGGTCAGAGCTTCTGCTATCTCCACCCTAGCTTCCCTCAGCAATCTAGGATGCATCGCATCTGGACCGGGTGACTTGTTAACTTTGAGTGATGACAACCTATTTAGCACCTCCTTTCTATCTATTTTTATCCAATTTCTCTACTCCCCCCTCCTCTACTGTGACATTAACTTCATCCTCTTCTTTTGTGAAGACAGATGCTAAGTACTCATTCAGTACCTCAGCCACGCCCTCTGCCTCTGTATGATGAGCTCCTATTTGGTCCCTAATCAGCCCCACCATTCCTTTAGCTATCCTTTTACTTTTCATATGTTTATAGAAGATTTTTGGGTTCCCTTTTATGTTACCTGCTAATCTTTTCTCATATTGTCTCTTTGCCCTTCTTACATCCTTTTTCATTTTGCCCCGCACTCTGTATTCTGCCTGGTTTTTGACTGTGTTCTGTACCTGACGTTTGTTGTAAACCTCCTTTTTCTGTTTTATTTTAACCTCGATATCCTTTCTCATCCAGGGAGCTCTAGCTTTGGATGCCCCATCTTTCCTCCTTATGGGAACATGCTTGGCTTGTACCCAAACTATCTCAGCCTTGAAGGCCTGCCATTGTTCATTCACTGTTTTCCTGGACAATCTTTGTTTCCAGTCCACCTGTGCTCGATCCCTTCTCACGTCACTGAAATTGGCTCTCTTCCAGCTGGGTATTTTCACCGTTGATTTTTCTTTTTCCCTTTCCATAACCACTTTAAACCTAATGATATTGTGATCACTGTTAACCAGGTCCCTCCTGCCCCAGAACCAATGAGAGACCCTTTAAATGTTCTGACTGTGTAAAGAGGTTTCAGAGTTCATCCAACCTGCTGAGTCACCAGCAAGTTCACACAGATCTTCAAAGAAAGGAAGATGTTTTGGAAAGGCTGGCGGCACTAAAAGTTCGCAGCCATCTCAGAGTAGTGACCCTTTAATTACAATCTCGCAGAACAAGGCGAGTCGCTATCCCTTTAACTACCACAAATCCCTGTGTGGAGGAGAGGGGGAGATACAGTCTGTCCCAGTAACTGTTGCAGAACAGAAGTAACGACCCTGTCCCCTAAGGGCTTGACCCTTCCCCACTCCCTGCTTTTCCTCAAGTGTCTCATCCTTAAAATTCAAATCCCTCCGTGTCCTCGCCCCTCCCTATCTCTGTAATCTCTTCCAGCCCCTACAACCCCCCGAGATATCTGCGCTCCTCTAATTCTGGCCTCTTGAGCATCCCCGATTTTAATTGCTCCAGCATTGGCGGCTGTGCCTTCAGCTGCCTGGGCCCTAAGCTCTGGAATTCCTTCCCTAAACCTCTCCATCTCTCTGCCTCTCTCTCCTTCTTTAAGATGCTCCTTAAAACCTACTTCTTTGACCAAGCTTTTGGTCATCTGCCCGAATACCTTCTTACGTGGTTTGGTGTCAAATTTTGTTTTCTAGCACTCCTGTGAAGAGCCTTGGGAAGTTTTACTACATTAAAGGCGCTTTATAAATACAAGTGGTTGTTGTTGTTTCCTGAAACTAATAACAAATTCCCTAGAGGGAAAAAAACTTGTCCTTTTACTCCCAAATATTAGAAAGTTTGTTCCACAGAAGCAGAGGTTTATCTGCTTTCATTCATGAATTTAAAAAGACTCTATTAAAACCTGAGCCAGTGTGTTGTGAGACAAAGAGCCTTGTGTCCAATAAGGGGAATAAAGGCCCACAGCCTCCCCTAGCCCCGGGCCCTGAACAAGGGACTGGAGAAACTCGCTGCCCTGCGGATCAGACAATCAGCCGGCGCTAGTCTCGCCCCTCGGGCTCCCCGATTGGTTGGAGGACCCGCCGCCGGCTCGCACCTCCAGCCCCGCCCCGCTCGCTCCCTATTGGTCGGAAGCTCCCGTCAATCAGGCAGTGGGCCCTGGTCACGTGTCCACGAGGCGATGACGTCACGTGGCGCTGAGGAAATCTGACCCGCTCCGCGAGGCTGAATTTCCGGGACCCTCGGACTCGCAGGTTTGTGTTCACCGTCATTTATTTCCCCGTCTCTCTCCGCTCGTCCGTCTAGCTGAGCAAACTCGCTTTCCGCCGGTAATTCCGATTCTTCAACCGTTAACGACCGTTACCCAGAGTGTCGTCCCCGAGCATACGCACTTGCAGCTGGTCTTGGGACTCTGCCCCTGAGCATGCCCACTAGCAGCTGCTTCTGGGTCTCTGCCCCTGAGCATGCCCACTAGCAGCTGCTCCTGGGACTCTGCCCCCTGAGCATGCCCACTAGCAGCTGGTTCTGGGTTTCTGCCCCTGAGCATGCCCACTAGCAGCTGGTCCTGGGACTCTGCCCCCGAGCATGCCCACTAGCAGCTGGTTCTGGGACTCTGCTGCCCCTGAGCATGCGCACTAGCAGCTGGTTCTGGGCCCCTGAGCATGCGCACTAGCAGCTGGTCCTGGGACTCTGCCCCCGAGCATGCCCACTAGCAGCTGGTCCTGGGACTCTGCTGCCCCTGAGCATGTGAGTTCTAAGCCCCAACACAAGCGGCGGCGCATGCAGACTTTGAGGTGCCTGGAGAGGAATCTGTCATTTGCCTTTGATCAATAACCCTCATGGTCTTGAGGACCTCCATCAGGCTGGCCCTGATCCTTCGCTGCTTCAGTGCAAAAAAAAAAGCCCCAAACTTCTCCAATCTCTGTTACTAACTGCACTTTGGAACAGAGGTGACGGAGAGAGACTTGATTTGAGGTGTATAAAATTATGAGGGGCCTGGATAGAGTGGTTAGGAAGAACCTATTTTCCTTATCAGCGAGGTCAATAACCAGGTGCCATAGATTTAAAGTAATTGGTAGAAGGATTACAGGAGAGTTGAGGAGAACTTTTTTCACTCAGAGGGTGGTCGGGGTCTGGAACTTTCTGCCTGAAAGGGTGGTAGAGGCAGAAACCCTCATCTCAGTTGAAAAGTACTTGGATATGTACATGAAGTGCTGTCACCTGCAGGGCTACGGACCAAGAGCTGGAAAGTGAGATTAGGCTGGAAAGCTGTTTTTCGGCAGGCTCGGGCACAATGGGCCGAATGGCATCTTTTTGTGCCCTAAATTTCTATGATTCTATGATAACCCCTCCATTGCTGGACAGCCTGGGTCAAAATGGAGTGAAAAAGAGAAACAAAGAACTTAAAGAAAGAAAAGAAAGACTTGCATTTATGTAGCGCCTTTCATAGGAACATAAGAAATAGGAGCAGGAGTAGGCCATACGACCCCTCAGGCCTACTCCGCCATTCAATAGGATCATGGCTGATCTGAATCTAGACTCACCTCCACTTCCCTGCCCTCTCCCCGTAACCCCTAATTCCCTTATCTGTTAGGAAAATGTCTATCTCCATTTTAAACTTATTTAATGTTGCAGCTTCCACAGCTCTCTGGGGTAGCAAATTCCATAGATTTACTACCCTCTGAGTGAAGAAGTTTCTCCTCATCTTAGTTTTGAAAGGGCAGCCCCTTATTCTTAGATTATGCCCCCTAGTTCTAGTCTCACCCATCAGTGGAAACATCCTCACCGCATCCACCCGATCAAGCCCCCTCACAATCTTATATGTTTCGATAAGATCGCCTCTCATTCTTCTGAACTCCAATGAGTAGAGTCCCAACCTACTCAACCTTTCCTCATACGTCAACCCCCTCATCTCTGGAATCAACTGAGTGAACCTTCTCTGAACCGCCTCGAGAGCAAGTATATCTTTTCTCAAATATGGAAACCAAAACTGCACGCAGTATTCCAGGTGTGGCCTCACCAATACCCTGTATAACTGCAGCAAGACTTCCCTGTTTTTATACTCCATCCCCCTTGCAATAAAAGCCAAGATTCCATTGGCCTTCCTGATCACCTGCTGTACCTGCATACTAACTTTTTGTGTTTCATGCACCAGGACCCCCAGATCCCTTTGTACTGTAGCACTTTGCAGTTTCTCTCCATTTAGATAATAACTTGCTCTTTGATTTTTTCTGCCAAAGTGCATAACCTCACACTTTCCAACATTATATTGCATCTGCCAAATCTCTGCCCACTCACTTAGCCTATGTATGTCCTTTTGCAGGTTTTTTATGTCCTCCTCACTCACTGCTTTCCCTCCCATCTTTGTATCGTCGGCAAACTTGGATATGTTGCACTCGGTCCCTTCCTCCAAATCGTTAATATAGATTTTAAAGAGTTGGGGTCCCAGCACTGACCCCTGCGGAACACCACTAGTTACTGATTGCCAGCCCAAGAACGAACCATTTATCCCAACTCTTTGTTTTCTGTTAGATAGCCAATCTTCCACCCATGCCAGTATATTACCCCCAATCCCGTGATTTTTTACCTTGATCAGTAATCTTTTGTGTGGAACCTTGTCAAATGCCTTTTGGAAGTCCAAATACACTACATCTACTGGTTCCCCTTTATCCACCCTGTATGTTACATCCTCAAAGAATTCGAGCCAATTTGTCAAACATGACTTCCCCTTCGTAAAACCATGCTGACTCTGTCCTATTAAATTATGTTTATCCAAATGCTCTGTTACTGTTTCCTTAATAATGGACTCCAACATTTTGCCAACCACAGATGTTAGGCTAACTGGTCTATAGTTTCCAGCTTTTTGTTTACTTCCCTTCTTAAATAAGGGTGTTACATTAGCAGTTTTCCAATCTGCCGGGACCTTTCCTGAGTCCAGGGAGTTCTGGAAAATGACCACCAATGCATCCACAATCCCTACCGCCACTTCTCTCAAGACCCTAGGATGTAGGCCATCAGGCCCGGGGGATTTATCCACCTTAAGTCCCATTATTTTACTGAGTACCATCTCCTTAGTGATTTTAATCGTGTTTAGCTCCTCTTTCCCCCCCCCCCCCCCCCATTGCCCCCTGTGTGTCCAGTGTTGGGATATTTTTAGTGCCCTCTACTGTAAAGACTGATACAAAATATTTGTTCAGCGTCTTTGCCATCCCCATGTTCCCCACCACTAGTTTCCCAGTCCCATCCTCTAAGGGGCCAACGTTCACTTTAGCCACCCTTTTTCTTTTTATATAGCTGTAGAAACTCTTGCTATCTGTTTTTATATTTTTTGCTAGTTTACTTTCATAATCTATCTTCCCTTTCTTAATTAATCTTTTAGTTATTGTTTGCTGGCTTTTAAATGCTTCCCAATCTTCTATGCTCCCACTAGATTTGGTTACTTTATATGCCCTTGTTTTCAGTCGAATACTATCCTTTATTACTTTACTAAGCCACGGATGTCTTTTCTTTTACTCCCCTTTTTCCTCAGTGGAATATATTTATCTTGAAAGATGTGAAATATCTCCTTGAATGTCGACCACTGCTCTTGTGCCATCTTACACTTTAATCTGTTTTCCCAGTCCACTTTAGTCAATTCTACTCTCATACCTTCATAGTCTCCTTTATTTAAGCTTAGTACGCTGGTTTGAGATCCAACTCTCTCACCCTCAAACTGAATTTGGAATTCAACCATACTATGGTCACTCATTCCAAGGGGATCCTTTACTAGGACATTTTTTATTAATCCTGTCTCATTACACAGGACCAGATCTAAGATTGCCTGCCCCATGGTTGGTTCAGTTACATACTGCTCAAGGAACCCGTCCCTAATACACTCTTTGAACTCTTCCTCAATGCTGCTATGCCCAATTTGATTAGTCCAGTCAATATGAAAGTTAAAATCCCCATGATTATTGCTGTTCCCTTATTACAAGCCCCAACTATTTCCTGATTTATACTCCGACCAACTGAGTTGCAACTGTTAGGAGGCCTATAGACTACGCCCACTAGTGACTTTTTCCCCTTATTATTCCTTATCTCCCCCCAAACTGTTTCACGACCATCGGACGTCCCAAAGTGCTTTACAGCCAATGAAGTGGAGTCACTGTTGTAATGTAGGAAAAGCGGCAGCCAATTTGCACTCAGCAGCTCCCACAAAGAGCAATTCCAAAATTCTATAGATTATGGAACAGGGCTAGACAGACTGGAGGGTGGCAAATGTAACCCCACTATTAGCCTAACATCAGTAGTAGGGAAAATACTGGACTCTATTATAAAGGATGTGATAACAGGACACTTAGAAAATATCAACAGGATTAGACAGAGTCAACCTGGATTTATGAAAGGGAAATCATGTTTGAGAAACCTACTGGAGTTTTTTGAGGATGTAACTGGTAGAATAGATAAGGGAGAACCAGTGGATGTAGTGTATTTGGATTTTCAGAAGGACTTTGATTAAAGTCCCGCATCAGAGGTTAGTGTGCAAAATTAAAGCTCATGGGATTGGGGGTAATATACTGGCATGGATTGAAAATTGGTTAACAGACAGGAAACAGAGAGTAGGAATAAATGGTTCTTTTTCGGGGTGGCAGGCGGTGACTCGTGGGGTACCGCAGGGATCAGTGCTTGGGCACCAGCTATTCACAATATATATCATCATCATATATATGAGGGATCCAAATGTAATATTTCCAAGTTTGCTGATGATATGAAACTAGGTGGGATTGTGAGTTGTGAGGAGGATGCAAAGAGGCTTCAAGGCGATTTAGACAAGTTGAGTGAGTGGGCAAATACATGACAGATGCAGTATAACGTGGATAAATGTGAAGTTATCCACTTCAGTAGAAAAAACAGAAAGGCAGAGTATTATTTAAATGGTGATTGATGGATTGGGAAATGTTGATGTACAAAGGGACCTGGGTGTACTTGTACACCAGTCACTGAAAGCAAACATGCAGGTGCAGCAAGCAGTTAGGAAGGCAAATGGTATGTTGGCCTTCATTGCAAGAGGATTTGAGTACAGGAGCAAGGATGTCTTACTACAGTTATACAGGGCCTTGGTGAGACCACACCTGGAGTACTGTGCAGTTTTGGTCTCCTTACCTAAGAAAGGATATACCTTGCCATAGAGGGAGTGCAGCGAAGGTTCACCAGACTGATTCCTGGGATGGCAGGACTCTCGTATGAGGAGAGATTGAGTCGACTAGAGTTTAGAAGAATGAGAGGGGATCTCATTGAAACGTATAAAATTCTGACAGGGCAGACAGACTGGAGGATGTTTCCCCTGGCTGGGGGTCTAGAACGAGGGGTCACAGTCTCAGGATATTTAGGACATTTAGGACTGAGATGAGGAGAAATTTCTTCACTCAGAGGGTCGTGAACCTGTGGAATTCTCTACCACAGAAGGAGATAGATAGATTTCTAGACACAAAAGGCATCAAGGGGTATGGGAAGAGAGCGGGAATATGGTATTGAGATAGAGGATCAGCCATGATCATACTGAATGGCAGAGCAGGCTCGAAGGGCCGAATGGCCTACTCCTGCTCCTATTTTTCTATGTTTCTATGCAATGTGATGATGACTAGATAATCTGTTTTTTTTAGTGATGTTGATTGAGGGATAGCTATTGGCCAGGACACCGGGGATAATTCCCCTAATCTTCTTCAAAATAGTGCCCTGGGATCATTTACGTCCACCCGAGAGAGCAGACAAGGCCTCAGTTTAATGTCTGATCTGAAAGACGGCACCTCCGACAGTGCAGCACTCCCTCAGTACTGCACTGGACTGTCAGCCTGGATTTTTGCTCTCAAGTCTCTGGAGTGGGACTTGAACCCACAACCTCTGACTCAGAGGCGAGGGTGCATTTATTCGCTGCCCTTCACGACCCCAGGATGCCCAAAGGGCTTCACGGGCAATTCATTGATTTTGAATTGCTGTCACTGTTGTAATGTAGGGAAAGGCGCCAGCCAATTTATACTCGGGGACCCTCCGTTATTCCTTCCCCTGGCTTCCCTCAGAATCCTCGGATGGAAACCATCATGTCCCTGGGATTTGTTCCCCCTCCGTTTGAGGAACGTCTTCAGTCCCATATCTTGTAGCTTTTAAAAGCTCTTTAGAATAATTTGTCCGTGACTACACTGTTGTGGAGTATTTTAAACCAACACTCGACACAAGGTTTTAGATCGATAGTCAAGTTGTCTTTATTGCACCGGTGGGGAAACAGTCTGCTCTGTCTTAGCCAGACCTTTCCAAATTGGTACAGCAAACACTACATTTTTATACAACACACGTCAAACTACATTCCTGCCACCTGATTGGACCTTGGCCCGCACGCATCTTCACTGATTGGTTGCCTATGCCGCGTTACATTAAAGTACCGCCTTTATTATCGGCCGTTATCCCACAAGCTGTTGTTGCACCTCTGACCTTTGTTTATGCCAAATGGGTCTCATCAACATTGTACTTCTGACTCATTGTCCTCCTTTCCTGCCTCTCTAGGTCTCTTTCATTGTTTTACTTTCCTGCCAGAACAGAACTTACATCCTCTTAGGTCTCTTATGGTTTCCACATCCGACTATGTTATCCACTTAGAAAAAGCTTACTGCTGCAAAAACCCATTCGATTACTGTCTTTATTACACCATTCAGTGAAACTGCCAGCGCTGTCAGTTTAACTCTTTCCCCACTGCAATCCCCCCTTTTGGTACTTGGCCCTTGCCCAAGTTAAACCACATGTATAAGCATCGCTGTGCCTCCTGCCCCATGAGGTGATCAGGCGCTGGTTCGGGAGGCCCTGCATACCCATCATGTTTAGAGCAAACTTGTGTTTTCCGACTCGCTTTAGCTCTTTGTTTGGTCCGTTTCTTTTTACAAGTGGTGCATGCTGCTATTCCCCATCCTATAGCCATGACTAACTGTACTATCACTAATATATGAGAAATGATGCGGATCCATGGGTGTATGTTGACATTCATTCCCCAATCCCACAGCTTCTCATACCACGGGACTTCCTGTAGCTCTACCTCTATGTCCCTTTCTAATTCCCCAAGATTCCTTTGCAACACTATGTATTGTTTCACCATCTTACTTAAATCCTCTTTCATTTCTTGCAGATCCTCTTGCAGGCGGGGTATTGGGGCCCCTACCGGGTCTTCATAATTAACCAACTCGTCCTTTAGACTATCTGGCACATTTAGTTTTATCTCCTCCCTTGAATGTACATACACCAATCTGGTGTGTCCAATTGTCACAGGGATCTTTGGCGTAAAGCAGAAGTTAGGCATTGTGATTGCACATACAAGGTTACTATATTGGTACTCAGTCTCTGTGGTGGCTGTACAATACTCCCCTTCGCCTCTATATCCTGAGTGGGTGTGATGGTGATCAACATGTGATAATTCCAACACACACCCCTCTGTCTTATTATAGCCACACTCATCCTTAGGACCTTCTACCGGATGTGGGCATATCGTAAGCATGCCTTTCCCGTGGCATCCATTTAGGGAGACTCCTCTCATAGTACCATTCTTCCTGATGGCATGGGTATCAATTGGATAGTATTGGAGGTATGTCTCACCCCTCACTGTGCCTATGTTTGTTACCTGGTACTGTGGGTATGGAGTCATGTCTAGTCCCACCACTGGTATCAGGAGTACCATGCCTATCATTGCTGTCACTTCTGCTTTACATTTTTGTATCACTGGATATTCTCTGGTCATCCCTTTGAGGGTACAAGCACTCAGAGGGCCTGGATTCTGGCTCAGGCCATAGAGCTGTGTGCTGTTAATCCAGTCTGGTACCTCGCCTCGCTGTGTCTGTGCCAGATTATGTTTTAACTGTCCGGTGATCCATTGGCCATAGGCATGACTCAAGCCTCTCTCTACCCCGTCTTTTGCCTGTTCCTCATCTCTATGGTTTAGTTTGTTGATAATGCTGGCATGGTCCTCTATAACCTTGATTCCCTCGAGTAATTTCCTTATCGTATGTCCTCCCAACTCTGATCCTTGTCGAACCAAACCAGTTTCCTTCTCTAAAATCTGCTGTATTACCCTTTGTAGTCATTCCACACTACTTTGGACTCCTTGTATATCTAGGGCATTAATGAATGATGTCCCTGTGTTTATTCCCGTGAGTATATCGGTTCCTAAGCTCCTCTTAATCCTTTGATGGAATGCAGCATGTCCCCTAAAATTAGTTGCCCCTGTCACATCAGCAGCTTGGTTAATTACATTCTTTATCATATATGCATACAATTCTCTAGTTTTAGTAAACCTTTCACAATATCCTGGCCATTGTAACATGGTTAAGTTCATTAGCACCAGTACAATTTTGTGTCTCCGTTACCATACAATTGTTCTCCCTCGGTAAATAATACTAGTCCATTCATGGGTCCAGGTTTCATATCTGGACATTGTAGCATCCTCGGTTCGCATGTCTCTTTCTGTGTATTGGGAGCCGTGGATGAGACTCCGAATGTGATTGTTCCATTAAAACATGGTGCTTCTTCATCATGTACTTGTCGTGTAATGTGGGATGTCCCTTTGCTTATTTCATGTCCCAGCAGTAATCCCACCTTCATGGTGAAGTTTCCCTGTAAATTAAGCAGAAGCCTGGTCGTCACCAGAGGTTAGTTTATCTCCGGTGTTTATTCCATTGTTCCTGTGGGATTTAAGATCAGATGGGTTATTGTTGTACCGTTTTAATTGGGTCCAGTGTTTCCATCTACCCTTTCCCCTCATATCTATACATGCGCACGTATCACTGGTCATGATAACCTCAAATGGTCCGGTCCATCTAGGTGAGAATCCCGATCTCTCTGGCAATATTTTAACAAATACCTGCTTGCCCACCTTGGGTAGGGGCTCCGAGGCCCCCTGCTTTTGTGTATTTTTATCTCTGATGTCTTGTTCTTTAACTTCTTGTTTGAGCTCCTTCAATTGATTATCCAATGTTTGTACGTATTTCCTCATTTTATCTTTTAAGGGTCCTCGTCCCTCGCTACCAGTTGCTACTCCTTCTGGCAGACACACTGCTCGTCCAGTCCTGAGTTCATATGGTGTCAGTCCGGTCACCCCGTGATCCTTTTTCCATATTCCATCTCTACCTTTGGCTGCGCCTCTCTTTGTCCACTGCTCCTGCTCCTCCATTTCGGTCTCCTCTTGGATTCTTTTAATGTTCACTTCATCTGCTGTTATTCTACCTGCTGCTCTTGCTGCCTGATCAGCTAGCATATTTCCTTTTTGTTGCTCGCTCACTAGGGGGGGGAGGTGGTGAGGGGAGGGGGAGGTGAGGGGAGGGGGAGGGAGGGAGGCAGGGAGAGGACAGTACAGGGAGAGGGACAGAGAGGGGGGACACACGGGCATGGAGACCGCGCAGCCCAAAATTGCCCTGGCAACGCCGGGCTCCCCTGCTAGTCTGTGTATATATTTACTCGTTTTCCCTTTGCCAATTTCAATACTTCCGTGAGAGCCACTGGTTCTGCTACCTGTGCTGAGGTTCCTCCTTCAAGCCCTCCCTTTGCGACTGTTTCTCCGTTCTCGGATACTACTGCCCAACCGTGTGTGGCTCCCCATTTATATATCGGCGAGATCCGTCTACATAAAAGGTGTTTTCGGGATTTTCAAGGGGCGATTCTGATACGGTTCCTCTGACCTCTTCTTCGATTACTAACTGACACTCGTGTGCCTCACCCTCTGATAGCATTCCCTCTGCGGGGTTGACTCTATGTTCCCTTATAATCTGGACTGATCTGTCCTTGGGTATCAATACTGCTTCCCAAGCTGCCCTCCTTCTGTCTGATACAGCCTTCATTTTGCCTGTGTTTAGCAGGTCCACACTGTGTGTTGCGTGTGTAATATCAGCTGTCCTGACATAGTGACGGGCTCGCATATCCGCACCGCCCATGCGGCACAGTCGAGGGCCGCCACACATCTCGCCATTCCTTTAGCCATGGGGGTTTGTTGGGTGGAGTAATAGGCAATTGGCCTCATATCTCCCCCGTACTCTAGGGTGACTACAGCGTTATAGAAGTTCCCGTCTATACTATTATTATAATATATATGGAATGATTTGACTATATTTGGCAATCCTAGTGCGGGTGTGGATGTCAGGACTGCTTTAAATTTTGCATAAGCCTCGTCCTGCTCCGATTCCCATTCTATCTTATCAGTGGCGGGTCTCCCCCTTTAACTAACCGTTGAATCGGCTCTGCTTTCCCTGCAAAGTCTGATATAAAATTCCTGCAGTAGTTAAATAGTCCCAACACTTTCCTCACTCCCCGGACGGTCACTGGCCTTGGCATGTCTTTTTGGGGTTCAATTTAAAGCCAGCTTTCTGAAGTGTCTGGAGGGTGGCTAGTACTGCTCCCATGTGTCCTTTGGCATCCTCTGATGCAATCATTACATCATTGACATATTGGAGTAGGGCGCTCTGGTACTTTGATAGGTCTAACTTGTCTAAGGATTGACTCAGTACACGGTGGAATATATTTGGACTATTGTGGAACCCCTGCGGGACCCTGTATACTGTCTATCCCCGACAGTAAAGGCAAATTTCCCTTGTGATTCCTCTGCCAATGGTATGGACCAGAACCCATTCACTATATCCAAGACTGTAAATATTTTAAAGTCTGGTTTCAGACTTATTCAATGCGGTCTACACAAATCTACACCAACCAGAATTTCACCGTGGCCACAATAAAAGTCTGGTTTTAATAGGTTAATTAACCTGATAACTCCAATCCAATCCAGATCATTTTTTTTTAACTAACCAGTATCACCTGAAAAAGAAAGAAATCGTAGCTTTGTTTTCTTCCAGTCACATTGGCAACTGTGATTTCAAGGCTGAAGCTTATCTTTTGTAAAACAATTAACAAACTTAAAACAACACACGCTTGTCCATCCTTCAAGACAAGTCTTCAAAGGGTTAAACAGCTTTTAGCTCTCTGTACAAAAGAGTGGGTGGAGCTAAAACAAACACAACAGACATTTTCTTTCAAAGACAGAAAACTTCCCCACTTTTAACACACACTTTCACACAAACCGAGATTCCAGCATTCCTTTTAAGATTCCTTTCACTCAGCAAATCCTGGATTTTATTTGTTTTGGACAGAAACTGATAGCATCTGTGTCGATAAAACTTACATTTTTTCCTTATTCCCTTTCTTAAATTACTGGTACTCGGGTACAATTTTGGCACCGTTTTTGGTCCAAATTCGAGTACGTCTACTCAACTCATAACATGCGAGAGCCACTAATTCCTTTGATTTTGTTCCTTTAGCCCACCATTCTCTTTGTTTGGCCGGTGGGTCGTTTGGTTGCCAATCGTTTTTAAACATTTTGTCAATTAATCTCCTATTTTTGTCACTAAATAGTGAGTCAGAGACTCGAGTTTTTCACTTCCCATGGTTAATTGTTGTCAGAGGTACCTCCCGTACTTTACTCTCTCAGAGTGAGACGGTACTTGTAACCCCAGTTGTCAGAGGTACCTCCCGTACTTTACTCTCGCAGAGTGAGACGGTACTTGTAACCACAGTTGTCAGAGGTACGTCCCTTTACTCTCGCAGAGTGAGACGGTACTTGTAACCCCAGTTGTCAGAGGCACGTCCCTTACTTTACTCTCGCAGAGTGAGACGGTACTTGTAACCACAGTTGTCAGAGGTACCTCCCTTACTTTACTCTCGCAGAGTGAGACTGTACTTGTAACCACAGTTGTCAGAGGTACCTCCCTTACTTTACTCTCGCAGAGTGAGACGGTACTTGTAACCCCAGTTGTCAGAGGTACCTCCCTTACTTTACTCTCGCAGAGTGAGACGGTACTTGTAACCCCAGTTCAGAGAATCACAGAAACCCCATAGTGCAGATAGAGGCCATTTCGGCCCATCGAGCCTGCACCGACACATATCCCACCCGATCCTCCCACCCGATCCCCGTAACCCCTACACCAACACATATCCCACCCTATCCCCGTAACCCCACGTATTTAATCCCCCTAACACTAAGGGTCAATTTATCATAGCCAATCTACCTAACCCGCACATCTTTGGACTGTGGGAGGAAACCGGAGCACCCGGAGGAAACCCACGCAAACACGGGGAGAATGTGCAAACTCCACACAGACAGTCACCCGAGGCCGGATTCGAACCCGGGTCCCTGGCGCTGTGAGGCAACAGTGCTAACCACTATGCCACCATGCTGCCCCTTGTTGTCAGAGGTACCTCCCTTACTTTACTCTCGCAGAGTGAGACGGTACTTGTAACCACAGTTGTCAGAGGTTCCTCACTTAGTTTACTCTCGCAGAGTGAGACGGTACTTGTAACCCCAGTTGTCAGAGGTACCTCCCTTACTTTCCTCTCGCAGAGTGAGATGGTACTTGTAACCCCAGTTGTCAGAGGTACCTCCCTTACTTTACTCTCGCAGAGTGAGACGGTACTTGTAACCGCAGTTGTCAGAGGTACCTCCCTTAGTTTACTCTCGCAGAGTGAGACGGTACTTGTAACCCCAGTTGTCAGAGGTACCTCCCTTACTTTACTCTAGCAGAGTGAGACGGTACTTGTAACCACAGTTGCCAGAGGTACCTCCCTTACTTTACTCTCGCAGAGTGGTTACAAGTCCCGTCTCACTCTGTGAGAGTAAAGTAAGGGAGGTACCTCTGACAACTGTGGTTACAAGTCCCGTCTCACAGTTGTCAGGGGTACCTCGCTTACTTTACTCTCGCAGAGTGAGACGGTACTTGTAACCACAGTTGTCCGAGGTACGTCCCTTTACTCTCGCAGCGTGAGATGGTACTTGTAACCACAGTTGTCAGAGGTACCTCCCTTACTTTACTCTCACAGTGTGGGACGGTACTTGTAACCACAGTTGCCAGAGGTACCTCCCTTACTTTACTCTCGCAGAGTGAGACGGTACTTGTAACCCCAGTTGTCAGAGGTACGTCCCTTACTTTACTCTCGCAGCGTGAGACGGTACTTGTAACCACAGTTGTCAGAGGTACCTCCCTTAGTTTACTCTCGCAGAGTGAGACGGTACTTGTAACCACAGTTGTCAGAGGTACCTCCCTTACCTTACTCTCGCAGCGTGAGACGGTACTTGTAACCCCAGTTGTCAGAGGTACCTCCCTTACTTTACTCTCGCAGAGTGAGACGGTACTTGTAACCACAGTTAGAGGTACCTCCCTTACTTTACTCTCACAGAATGAGACGGTACTTGTAACCCCAGTATCAGCGGTATGTCCCGTACTTTACTCTCGCAGAGTGAGACGGTACTTGTAACCACAGTTGTCAGCGGTACCTCCCTTACATTACTGTCGCAGAGTGAGACGGTACTTGTAACCACAGTTGTCAGCGGTACCTCCCTTATTTTACTCTCGCGGAGTGAGACGGTACTTGTAACCACAGTATCAGCGGTACGTCCCGTACTTTACTCTCGCAGAGTGAGACGGTACTTGTAACCCCAGTTGTCAGAGGTACCTCCCTTACTTTACTCTCACAGAGTGAGACGGTACTTGTAACCACAGTTGTCAGAGGTACCTCCCTTACTTTACTCTCGCAGAGTGAGACGGTACTTGTAGCTGCAGTTGTCAGAGGTACCTCTCTTATTTTACTCTCGCAGAGTGAGACGGTACTTGTAGCTGCAGTTGTCAGAGGTACCTCTCTTATTTTACTCTCGCAGAGTGAGACGGTACTTGTAACCACAGTTGTCAGAGGTACCTCCCTTACTTTACTCTCGCAGAGTGAGACGGTACTTGTAACCACAGTTGTCAGCGGTTACCTCCCTTACTTTACTCTCCCGAAGTGAGACGGTACTTATAACCACAGTTGTCAGAGGTTACCTCCCTTGCTTTACTCTCGCAGTGTGAGACGGTACTTGTAACCACAGTTGTCAGCGGTTACCTCCCTTACTTTACTCTCCCGAAGTGAGACGGTACTTATAACCCCAGTTGTCAGAGGTTACCTCCCTTGCTTTACTCTCCCGAAGTGAGACGGTACTTATAACCACAGTTGTCAGAGGTTACCTCCCTTGCTTTACTCTCGCAGAGTGAGACCATACTTGGAACAATTTTGTTCGGGTAATTTGTTGTCAGAGGTATGTTTAAACTTTCTGCACTATTTGCAACTTGAGTTGTCAGAGGTATGCTTTAGACTTTTACTCCAAAGTTAACGCACTACTTGCAACTCATACCACGCCTATTCTTCCCCGCGTTTCACCCTAACCCCAAGACCGCTTGACTTATCGATTCAAACCTTTTAGTTCTTTGATTCCAAAGGGGGCGGTGGACACGAGACGGTGTTGCCTTGCCCTAACTGTACGTGGTATTTAAAAGTACTCACGTTTTTGGCTCGGCTTCACTCGCCCGTGCCTCGCGTCCGTGTGAAAAACCTATTCGTGACGCCAATTGTTGTGGAGTATTTTAAACCAACACTCGACACAAGGTTTTAGATCGATAATCAAGTTGTCTTTATTGCACCGGTGGGGAAACAGTCTGCTCTGTCTTAGCCAGACCTTTCCAAATTGGTACAGCAAACACTACATTTTTATACATTACAATACACGTGTCAGAATTCATTCCTACCACCTGATTGGACCTTGGCCCACATGCATCTTCACTGATTGGTTGCCTATGCCACGTTACATTAAAGCACCACCTTTATTATCGGCCGTTATCCCACAAGCTGTTGTTGCACCTCTGACCTCTGTTTATGCCAAATGGGTCTCATCAACTTTGTACTTCTGACTCATTGTCCTCCTTTCCTGCCTCTCTCGGCCTCTTTACTTCCAACTCATTGTTTAACTTTCCTGCCAGAACAGAACTTACATCCTCTCGGCCTCTTATGGTTCCACATTATACAGTTTGCAGTCATCAGTCATTCTAACACTACTGCTTTGGTTATCTCAACTGCCAGTTCAGCAATTTAGAAAAAATTTACTATGCAAAGACCTATTAGATTATTGTCTTTATTACACCATTCAGTGAAACTGCCAGCGATGTCAGTTTAACTCTTTCCCCACTGCAGCAGGAATGCCGTATGAGGAGAGATTGGGTCGACTGGGCTTGTATTCGCTAGAGTTTAGAAGAATGAGAGGGGATCTCATTGAAACTTATAAAATTCTAACAGGACTAGACAGACTAGATGCAGTAAGAATGTTCCCGATGGTTGGAGAGTCCAGAACCAGGAGTCACAGTCTAAGGATAAGGGGTAAGCCATTTAGGACAGAGATGAGGAGGAATTTCTTCACCCAGAGAGTGGTGAACCTGTGGAATTCTCTACCACAGAAGGCAGTACAGGCCAATTCATTAAATATATTCAAGAAGGAGTTTGTTATATTTCTTAAGGCTAAAGGGATCAAGGGATATGGGGAGAAAGCAGGGACAGGGTACTGAGTTTCGATGATCAGCCATGATCTCATTAAATGGCGGAACAGGCTCGAGGGGCCGAATGGCCTACTCCTGCTCCTATCTTCTATGTTTCTAATTGGTGGAAGGTTTCGAGGGGATTTGAGGGGAAATTTCTTCAGGGCTGTGGGGGTCTGGAACTCACTGCCTGAAAGGGTGGTAGAGGCAGGAACCCTAACTACATTTAAAAAATACTTGGATGTTCTAACCTGCAGGGCTACAGACCAAGAGCTGGGAAGTGGGATTAGGCTGGATAGCTCTTTGTTGGCCGGTGCGGACAGGATGGGCCGAAATGGCCTCCTCCTGTGCTGTAACTTTCTATGATTCTATGAAAATGAAGTTTGCAGGCGTGATGCCCTATTCACACATCGAAGGTGAGAGAGATGCTGTGGGGCACACACTAAGTCTAGTAGCTGAAAGTGATTAACAGACTCGGTTTTGTGTTTAGTGACCCCGGGCATGTTACCGATACCTTCCCTGGATACCAAGGCTAGGAGAGGCACTCTGGAATGTATGGGGAGCTGGGACTTGTCCATGAGAGTAACCGAAGGTATGAGAACTGAAATAATCTAGAGTTAGAGAGGAGAAAAAGCCCCAAAATGGAGCAGTAACAGGACATCAATTAGTCTCCTCTTATCTTGGGGAAATCAAATACTCGACACATTGTGTATTTCAAGCAAAGCTGAATAAGGTTGGTGAGCAACAAGCACAATTAGCTGTGTGGCAATATGATGCTGTGGCAATAACGGAAACGTGGCTTAAAAACGGTGAGGATTGGTCACTTAGTATAAGGGTACAAGGTGTTCAGAAAAGATAGGGAAGGAGGAAAGGGCAGTGGGGTGGCAGTGCTGATTAAGGAAGACATTGTAGTGTTGGAAAGGGAGGATGTTCTTGAGGGGACAAGGACAGAATCCATTTGGTTAGAGTCGAGGAGCAAAAAGGGTATGATCACAATATTGGGGGTTTTCTACAGGCCTCCAAATAGTGAGAGGGAGGTAGAGGAGCAAATCTGCAGGGAAATCGCAGAGATATGCAAGAGCTATAGAGTGGTGATATTGGGGGACTTTAATTACCCAAATATCGATTGGGATAATGCTGGGGTAAAGGGAAAGGAGGGGAGGAATTTCTGAAATGTGTTCAGGAGAATTTCCTTGACCAATATGTTCTTGGCCCAAGTAGGAAGGAGGCATTACTGGATCTGGTGTTGGGGAATGAGGTGGGCCAGGTCGACCAAGTGTCTGTGGGAGAACACTTGGGTACGAGTGATCATCATATCACAAGATTTAGATTAGCAATGGAGAGGAGCAAGGAACAATCTAGAGTGGAACTTCTAAACTGGAATAGGGCTAACTTCAATGGGATGCGAAAGGATCTAGCCAAGGTAAAATGGAACCAAAGACTGACAGGAAAAACTGTAACGGAACAATGGGCGATCTTTAAGGAGGAGATGTTCCAAGTACAGGCTAGGCACATTCCAACAAGAGGGAAGGGTAAGGGAACCAAAGCAAGGGCTCCTTGGATGATGAGGGAGACAGAGAAGATGATAAAACAAAAAAAGAGGGAGTATGATGCATGTCAGGTGAATTCTTCAAGGGAGAACCAGACCAAATACAATAAATTGAGAGGGGATGTGAAGATGAGAGTAGAATGGCGATTAACATAAAAGGGAACCCAAAAATCTTCTACCGGCATGTAAACAGTAAGCGGGTAGTAAGAGGCGGGGTGGGGCCTATTAGGGACAAAGAAGGTGAGATATGCTTAGAGGCGCAGGGCAAGGCTAGAATACACAATGAGTACTTTGTATCGGTGTTTACTAAGGAGGTGGATGCTGACAAAATATCGGTAGAAGTGGAAAAGTTAGAAGCAATGGAATGGGTGAAAACTGATGGACAGAGTGTACTAGAAAGGCTGGGTATGCTCAGAGTGGATAAGTTGCCTGGTCCAGATGGCTTGCATCCCAGGTTGCTAAGGGAATTGAGGGAGGAGATAGCGGAAGGGCTTGCCATAATTTTCCAGTCTTCCCTAGATGCGGGGGAGGTGCCTGGTGATTGGAAAGTGGCAAATGTGACACCGTTGTTCAAGAAAGGGTGTAAGGACAATCCTCGTGACGACAGGCCGGTCAGTTTAACATCAGTGGTGGGTAGAGTTTTAGAAACAACAATCAAGGAAAATATTAATGGGCATTTGGAGAGATTTAAGCTAATTAAGGAGAGCCAACATGGATTTGTAAAAGGCAGATTGTGTTTGACTAATCTAATTGAATTTTTTGATGAAGTAACAGAGCGGACTGATGGAAGGGAATGCAATGGATGTTGTCTACATGGATTTTCGTAAGGCGTTTGACAAAGTACCACATAGAAGGCTGGTTAAAAAAATTGAGGCTCATGGAATAGGTGGGTCAGTGACAGCTTGGATAAGGAATTGGCTTAAGGACAGAAAACAGCGAGTTGTGGTAAATGGCTGTTTTTCAGACTGGGGAATGGTAGACAGTGGTGTTCCCCAAGGGTCAGTGCTGGGGCCACTGCTTTTTTTGATATATATAAATGACCTGGATATTGGAATACAGAGTAGAATTTCTAAATTTGCCGATGACACCAAAATTGGGGGTGTGGCAAACAGTGATGATGACATCAATCGACTGCAACAGGACATAGAAAGGCTAGCAGAATGGGCAGACAAGTGGCAGATGGAATTTAATACAGAGAAGTATGAGGTGATGCATTCTGGCAGAAGGAACAGGGAGAGGCAATATACACTGAATGGCACAGTTTTAAAGAGTGTGCAGTGACAGGGGGACCTGGGAATTAATGTGCATAGGTCCCTGAAGGTGGCAGGACATATTGAGAGAGTGGTTAGCAAAGCATATGGGATCTTGGGCTTCATAAATAGAGGTATTGAGTACAAAAGTAGAGAAGTTATGCTGAACCTTTATAAAGCGCTGGTTAGGCCACAACTGGAGTTTTGCGTCCAGTTCTGGTCACCACACTTTAGGAAGGATGTGAAGGCCCTTGAGAGGGTGCAGAGGAGATTTACCAGAATGGTTCCGGGGATGGGGGATCTTAGCTACAAGGACAGGTTGGAGAAGATGCATTTGTTTTCATTAGAGCAAAGGAGGTTGAGGGGTGATTTGATGGGGGTGTACAAGGTTATGACGGGTTTGGATAGGCTAAACGGAGAAAGGCTGTTCCCACTAGTTGATGGTACAAGGACTAGGGGACACAGATTTAAGGTTTTGGGCAAGAGATACGGGGGGATGTGAGGAAGAACTCTTTTACACAGCGAGTGGTGAGGACCTGGAATTCGCTGCCGACGGACGTGGAGGAAGCAGAGACACTCAATGTTTTCAAGGGGAGACTGGATAGGCACTTGAGGGAAATAAACTTGCAGGGCTACGGGGATAGAGCGGGGGAATGGGACTGACTGGATTGCTCTGCAGAGAGCCGGCACGGACTCGATGGGCTGAATGGCCTCCTTCTGTGCCGTTATGACTCTATGACAGATATCCAGAATATTAATAACTCCAATAACTGGGCTGGAGTTTAAGATCAGCAGAAACAAACCCCAACAGTCAGAATGAACATGGTTCAGTCCTGGATGTGATTAACAGCAGCAACAACAGCAAAATCCAACCCCTGCAGTCACTTGTGAACTCGCTGGTGTTTCAGCAGGTGGGATGAACGAGTGAATCCCTTTCCACACTTGGAGCAGGTGAACGGCCTCTCCCCAGTGTGAGTGTGTTGGTGTTTCAGCAGATCCTTTGTTGTTTTGAAGCTCTTCTCACAGTCAGAACATTTAAATGGTCTCTTATTAGAGTGAACAAGTTGGTGTGTAGCGAGGGTGGATGACTGAGTGAATCCCTTCCCACACAGGGAGCAGGTGAAAAGCCTCTCCCCGGTGTGACTGCGTCGATGAATTTCCAGCTCAGATGGGTAATTGAATCCTTTCCCACAGTCCCTACATTTCCACGGTTTCTCCGTTGTGCGGGTGTCCTTGTGTCTCTCCAGGTTGGACGATCAGTTGAAGCCTCCCTCGTCCACACACAGAACACGTGTATGGTTTCTCCCCGCTGTGAATGGTGCGATGTTTTTTCAGGCTGTGTAACTGGTTAAAGCTCTTTCCACAGTCAGTGCACTGGAACACTCTCACTCGGGTGTTTGTGTCTCGGTGCTTTTCCAGTCACACTGATGTTTGAAATCTTTTCCCACAGACAGAACAGACAAACGTTTCTCCTTCCACATTCAAACGCCGATGATATTCAGGTCCTGATGAATCCAGTGACTCTGTCAGATCTTGACGTGATGTTTGGTTTGAGTTTCCCGTCTGTAAATCCTCCCCTTCTAATACCCTGTAAAAGGAGTGCAGTGGGGAAAGAGTTAAACGGACATCGCTGGCAGTTTCAATGAATGGTGTAATAAAGATAATAATCTCAGTCGTGAGCTTTTTCTAAGTTGATAACATAGCCAGACGTGGAACCATAAGAGGCCGAGAGGATGTAAGTTCTGTTCTGGCAGGAAAGTAAAACAATGAGTTGGAAGTAAAAGAGGCCTAGAGAGGCAGGAAAGGAGGACAATGCACCAGAAGTACGAGACCCATTTGGCATAAACAAAGGTCAAAGGTCAGAGGTGCAACAACAGCTTGAGGGATAACGGCCGATAAAGGCGGTAGTTTAATGTAACGCAGCACAGGCAACCAATCAGTGAAGATGCATGCGGGCCAAGGTCCAATCAGGTGGCAGGAATGAATTTTGACGTGTATTGTAATGTATAAAAATGTAGTGTTTGCTGTACCAATTTGGAAAGGTCTTGACTATCGATCTAAAACCTTGTGTCGAGTGTTGGTTTAAAATACTCCACAACTTAAGTTTACAAAAGTCATCACTAAGTACAGGATAGAAATTCAGAACAGACAATTCTAGTTTCTATGGAACATTCTTTCCTCTCTTGTTCCCCAAAAGCCATAAATCCCCATCCCACACACTCTCCCTCCTCCCTGTGCTGAAATCCAAACTCATTGCACCATCTCCAACAGTTTTTCCTCTGCTCCCAGTTTTCCTCCTCCCCTGAAGGTGCTGACTCTGGCTGGGTTCAGTTCGACACTCACTGGTTCTACTCCCTCTCCTCCCCTGAAGGTGCTGACTCTGGCTGGGTTCAGTTCTACACTCACTGGTTCTACTCCCTCTCCTCCCCTGAAGGTGCTGACTCTGGCTGGGTTCAGTTCTACACTCACTGGTTCCCCTCGCTCTCCTCCCTTGAAGGTGCTGACTCTGGCTGGGTTCAGTTCCACACTCACTGGTTCCCCTCTCTCTCCTCCCTTGAAGGTGCTGACTCTGGCTGGGTTCAGTTCTACACTCACTGGTTCCCCTCCCTCTCCTCCCCTGAAGGTGCTGACTCTGGCTGGGTTCAGTTCTACACTCACTGGTTCCTCTCCCTCTCCTCCCCTGAAGGTGCTGACTCTGGCTGGGTTCAGTTCTACACTCACTGGTTCCTCTCCCTCTCCTCCCCTGAACGTGCTGACTCTGGCTGGGTTCAGTTCTACACTTGCTGGCTCCCCTCTCTCTCCACCCCTGAAGGTGCTGACTCTGGCTGGTTTCAGTTCTGCAGTCACTGGTTCACCACATTTCGTAAACCGCTTCGGGCATGTTGTGAAACACACACACAGCAGACGCACATTAATCTGATGCGCGATCACTTTCACACAAGCAGGCTGCGGTGTGGAGCCTCCTGAGAGTCTGGCCCCTTTACCGCCAGTATTTACAGGAGCTGGGACATGGAAAAGAGTCTCATTAAAGTCAGTCAGATATATTTGTTAATTAAAAATAGTAACTTCTCCAACAATTACAGACGCTCCCTGACCTGTCTCCATCATTTACAGACGCTCCCAGACCAGTCACCATTTCCCCTTCATTTACAGACGCTCCCTGACCAGTCACCATTTCTCCTCCATTTGCAGACGCTCCCTGACCAGTCTCCATTTCTCCTTCATTTACAAACGTTCCCTGACCAGTCACCATTTCTCCTCCATTTACAGACGCTCCCTGACCAGTCACCATTTCTCCTCCATTTACAGACGCTCCCTAACCAGTCACCATTTCTCCTCCATTTACAGACGCTCCCTGACCAGTTTCCATTTCTCCTTCATTTACAGACGCTCCCTGACCGTCACAATTTCTCCTCCATTTACAGACGCTCCCTGACCAGTCTCCATTTCTCCTCCATTTCCAGATGCTCCCTGACCAGTCACCATTTCTCCTCCATTTACAGACGCTCCCTGACCAGTCCCCATTTCTCCTCCATTTACAGACGCTCCCTGACCAGTCTCCATTTCTCCTCCATTTACAGACGCTCCCTGACTTCCTGTCTGTCCCAGAGTTTGGCGCGGGGCCCCTTTGCTGCGCGAATCGGGAGAAACCGGGAAGCGGCGGGCGGATAATGTTGAGTGTTTTAATAATGGGGCCTGGGGCCGCACTCTGGCTGTGAGTAGCCCGCGTCCCCCCGGGGTTCATGGACCCGCTCCCTGAGCTCGGGGTGTGAGCGGCCCGCGTCCCCCCGGGGTTCATGAACCCGCTCCCTGAGCCCGGGGTGTGAGCGTCCCGCGTCCCCCTGGGGTTCATGAACCCGCTCCCTGAGCGCTCTCACCTGATGTGTCAGCGGCTGCTGCCAAGGGCCGCGCATGCTCAGCTCACACTGCCCAGGAGATTGACGGGAGTTCCGGACCAATAGGAAAAGCGGGGCGGGGCTGGAGGACCGAGCGGGCGGCGGGTCCTCCAACCAATCCAGCACAGCGACCCCTCCTGGCCACCAAGTGTCATAACTGCGCATGCGCAGAGGAGACCAACTCCCCTCACCCCACTCGAAGCTGCGCCTGTGCACTCGGATCCTGTCGGACGGAGTCGGCGTGGGGCATTCCGGGAAAGGCCTTGGTGTCGGTTACAGAGTCGCGATCGGTGACGCAAGGTGAGTTTTCTCCGCTCTGATTGGGTGGAGAATCGCGCGCGGTGGATCGGGAGAGAATAATGAGAAATGGAAAAACCTGAGAGACCGAGGTCAGTTGGACCGAGCACGTGATCTCCTCGGTGATCTCCTCGGGGACACGTGACCCGGGGCCTGCGGCCTGATTGACGGGTGCTTCCGGCCAATAGGGAGCGAGCGGGGCGGGTCTGGAGGAGCGAGCCGGCGGTGGGTCCTCCAACCAATCGGGGAGCCCGAGGAGCGGGACTAACGCCGGCTGATTGTCTGATCCGCAGGGCAGCGAGTTTCTCCAGTCCCTTGTTCAGGGTCCGGGGCCAGGGGAGGCTGTGGGCCTTTATTCCCCTTATTGGACACAAGGCTCTTTGTCTCACAACACACTGGCTCAGGTGTTAATACAGACTTTTTAAATTCACCAATAAAAGCAGATAAACCCCGTGGAACAAAATATTTAATATTTGGGAGTAAAATACTGTTATTTTTCCTCTGTGGAATTTGTTAGTTTCAGATTCGATATTCAGGAAAGATAGGCAAAAAGGAAAGGGAGGTGGGGTAGCATTACTGGTTAAAGAAGGGATTAACACAATTGTAAGGAAGGATATTAGCTCTGATGATGTGGAATCTGTATGGGTAGAATTGAAAAATACTAAGGGGCAGAAAACGTTAGTGGGAGTGGTATATAGACCGACAAACAGTAAGGCGGAGGTTGGGGATGGCATTAAAAGGGAAATTAGAGAAGCGTGCAATAAGGGCGCAGCAGTCATCATGGGTGACTTTAATCTACATATGGATTCGGCTAACCAAATTAGTAACAATACTGCGGAGGAGGAATTCCTGGAGTGTTTACGGGATGGTTTCCTGGACCAATATGTCGAGGAACCAACCAGAGATCAGGCCATCTTAGACTGGGTTTTATGTAACGAGAAAGGATTAATTAGCAATCTTGTTGTACGAGGCCCCTTGGGTCTGAGCGATCATAATATGATCAAATTCTTCATTAAGATGGAGAATGAAGTAGTTGACTCAAAGACTAGGGTCCTCAATTTAAATAAAGGAAACTACGATGGTCTGAGGAGCGAGTTGGGTAGGATTGATTGGGGAATGGCACTCAAAGGGTTGACGGTGGATAGGCAATGGCAAACATTCAAAGACTGAATGGATGAGCTACAGAATTTGTTCATCCCAGTTTGGCATAAAAATAAAACAAAAAAGGTGACTCAACCGTGGCTAACAAGGGAAATTAGGGATAGCATAAGATCCAAGGAGAGGACATATAAATTGGCCAGAAAAAGCAATAATCCTGAGGATTGGGAGCAGTTTAGGATTCAACAAAGGAGGATAAAGGGATTAATTAAGAAAGGGAAAATAGAATATGAGAGTAAGCTATCAGGGAACATAAAAATTGACTGTAAAAGCTTTTATAGATATGTGAAGAGAAAAAGATTGGTGAAGTCAAGCGTAGGTCCCTTGCAGTCAGAATCAGGGGAATTTATAATGGGGAACAAAGAAATGGCAGACCAACTAAATACATACTTTGGTTCTGTCTTCACAATGGAGGACACAAATAACCTCCCAGAGATGCAGGGGAACATAGGGTCTGATGAAAGGGTGGAACTGAAAGAAATCAGTATTTGTAGGGAAATGGTGTTAGGAAAATTGATGGGACTGAAGGCCGATAAATCCCCAGGGCCTGATAATCTACATCCTAGTGTACTTAAGGAAGTGGCCCTAGCAATAGTAGATGCATTGCTGGTCATCTTCCAGAACTCGATAGACTCTGGAACAGTACCCATGGATTGGAGGGTAGCTAATGTTACCCCACTTTTCAAAAAAGATGGTAGAGAAAAAGCGGGGAATTATAGACCAGTAAGCCTGACATCGGTAGTGGGGAAAATGCTAGAGTCCATTATAAAAGATGTAATAGCAGAGCACTTGGAAAGCAGTGACAGGATCGGACAAAGTCAACATGGATTTACAAAAGGTAAATCATGCTTGACTAATCTACTGGAATATTTTGAGGATGTAACTGGTAAAATAGATAAGGGAGAACCAGTGGATGTGGTGTATTTGGACTTTCAGAAGGCTTTCGATAAGGTCCTGCATAAGAGATTAGCGTGCAAAATTAAGGCACATGGGATTGGGGGCAAGGTATTGACTTGGATAGAGAACTGGTTGGCGGAGAGAAAGCAAAGAGTTGGAATAAACGGGTCGTTTTCCGAGTGGCAGGCAGTGACTAGTGGGGTACCGCAAGGATCGCTCCTGGGACCCCAGCTGTTCACAATATATATTAATGATCTGGACGAGGGAATTGGATGTAATATCTCCAAATTTGCAGACGACACAAAGCTGGGTGGGAGGGTATGCTGTGAGGAGGATGTCGTGAAACTCCAGTACGATTTGGACAGGTTGGGTGATTGGGCAGAAACATGGCAAATGCACTATTATGTGGATAAATGTGAGGGTATCCACTTTGGTGGCAAAAACAGGAAGGCACATTATTATTTGGATGGCAATAAATTGGGAGAAGGGGAAGTGCAAAGAGACCTGGGTGTTCTTGTGCACCAGTCGCTGAAGGTAAGCATGCAGGTGCAGCAGGCGGTTAAGAAGGCAAATGGTATGTTGGCCTTCGTAGCAAGAGGGTTCGAGTACAGGAACAAGCAGGTCTTTCTGCAGTTGTACAGGGCCTTGGTGAGACCGCACCTTGAGTATTGTGTGCAGTTTTGGTCGCCTTATCTGAGGAAGGACGTTCTTGCCATGGAAGGAGTGCAGCGAAGATTCACCACGCAGATACCTGGGATGGCAGGAATGACGTATGAGGAGAGATTGTGTCGATTGGGCTTATACTCACTGGAGTTTAGAAGACTGAGAGGGGATCTCATTGAAACCTATAAAATTCTGTCAGGCCTGGACAGACGAGATGCAGGAAGGATGTTTCCGATGGCTGGGGAGTCTAGAACCAGGGGTCATCGTCTAAGGATAAGGGATAAGCCATTTAGGACTGAAATGAGGAGGAATTTCTTCACCCAGAGAGTGGTGAACCTGTGGAATTCTTTGCCACAGAGGGCGGTGGAGGCCAGTTCATTAAATATATTCAAGAAGGAGTTGGATATATTTCTTAAGGCTAAAGGGATCAAGGGATATGGGGAGAAGGCAGGGACAGGATACTGAATTTGGATGATCAGCCATGATCTCATTGAATGGCGGAGCAGGCTCGAAGGGCCAAATGGCCTACTCCTGCTCCTATCTTCTATGTTTGTATGTTTCAGACAATAACAACGATTTGTATTTATATAACATCTTTAATGTAGGAAAATGTGCCAACGCGCTTCACGGGAACGTTATAAAACAAAATTTGACACCAGGTACACACCAAGCATATTCCCATAAGGAGGAAAGTTGGGGCGTCCAAATCTCGAGCTCCCTGGATGACAAAGGATGTAGAGGTGAGAATGAACCCCTCCACCCCCACTTCCCCCCCCAATTTCCCCCCCCAATTTCCCCCCCCCACTTCCCCCCCCCCACTTCCCCCCCCCACTTCCCCCCCCCACTTCCCCCCCCCACTTCCCCCCCCCACTTCCCCCCCCCACTTCCCCCCCCCACTACCCCCCCCCACTCCCCCCCCCACTTCCCCCCCCCACTTCCCCCCCCCACTTCCCCCCCCCACTTCCCCCCCCCCACTTCCCCCCCCCCACTACCCCCCCCACTCCCCCCCCCACTTCCCCCCCCCCACTTCCCCCCCCCCACTTCCCCCCCCCCACTTTCCCCCCCCCACTTCCCCCCCCACTTCCCCCCCCACTTCCCCCCCCCACTTCCCCCCCCCCCACTTCCCCCCCCCCCACTTCCCCCCCCCCACTTCCCCCCCCCACTCCCCCCCCCCACTTCCCCCCCCCCCACTTCCCCCCCCCCCACTTCCCCCCCCCCCCACTCCCCCCCCCCACTCCCCCCCCACTTCCCCCCCCCACTTCCCCCCCCCCACTTCCCCCCGCCCCACTTCCCCCCCCCCCCACTTCTCCTTCCCCCCCCCCCCACCTTCCAATACAATACAATACAATACAAATCGCTTTATTGGCATGATAAGGTACATCTTATGTTGCCAAAGCATCAAAATACATTTATGGTTGAACACATAAACGCGGTTCCATTCACACAGTGTACAAACAGGTATATCCCTGAGTCTATAAATATACATTCGCCTTGTCTATATATACTCTTGTCTTAGTTTACTGGTTGTCCCTCTGTTCATGGCAAGCTGTAACATAGTGTGCCGCCAGTGTTACACAGCTTCTCTCCTCCCCCCAGTAGGAATGGGAGTTTTTGGTTGTCAGTCAGATTTCTGAATTCAGGGCATATTTGTGAGAATTTTTGGTAGAAATTCTCTCTGATGCCCTGATATTTTCCACAGGCTGTGAGGAAGTGCATCTCTGTCTCAACTACTCCCTGACTGCAGTGAGAGCATATCCTGTCTTCTCTTGGCAGCCTGGTCTGCCTGTGTCTGCCTTTTTCGATCGCTAGGCTATGTTCGCTAAGTCTGTACCTTGTCAAGGTTCTTCTCAGTTTGTTATCCTTTACCATGGTCAGGTAATCAGCTATGTTGTATTGTCTGTTTAGGGCCAAGTAGCAATTGAGTTTGCTTTGGGTTTTTGTTGTTTCTGCCCAATATGACATATTTTTCCTTTTGCTTAGCGACGATTGTGTTGGGTCGAATTCTTTGTGTTACCCTGTCACTGTCCTGGGACTGGTTATTGTTAGTATTGTTATTAGTTACTTTATTGAGTCCCAGGACTAGTTGACTGAGGGTATTCTTCTTTATGGTCAGCTCTTGGCATTTCAGGGCGTCGTAGTGATAGCATTGGGGGTTGCTCATTTGTTGGTGATTCCAAAATTTGGTGGCTCTTTTTTGGATAGTGATTATTAATGGGTATTGGCCTAGTTCCGCCCTGCATGCGTTGTTTACTGTTTTCCTTTGAGTCCGGAGGATACTTTTACAGAATTCCGCATGTAGGATCTCAATTGGGTGTTTGTCCCATTTTGCAAAATCTTGTTGTGTTAGTGGTCCCCAGACCTCACTGCCATAGAGTGCAATTGGTTCAATTACTGATTTGAGAATTTTGAGCCAAATGCTAATTGGGATTTCTATTTGGATTGATTTTTTGATGGCATAGAAAGCCCTTCTTGCTTTCTCTTTCAGTTCATTCACAGCCAGTTTGAAGTTTCCCGTAGAACTGATTTTTAAGCCCAAGTATGTGTAGTGAGTGGTTTGTTCAATTTTGGTTGTTCCTACTGTGAAATTTATTGTGGGTCCATGTTGTTTGGATCTTTGCTGGAACACAAGGACTTTGGTTTTTTGGGGATTTATTGTCAGGGCCCAAGTCTGGCAGTACGACTCCAGCAGGTCCAGGTTCTGCTGTAGACCCTCCTTAGTTGGTGACAGCAGAACCAGGTCATCGGCATAGAGGAGGAATTTAACCTTGGATTCATATAGGGTGAGGCTGGGTGCTGTAGATTGTTCAAGTAGTTTTGCCAATTCATTTATGTAAATATTAAAGAGTGTCAGTGAGATTGGCGAGCCCTGCGTCACCCCCCGCCCCTGTGGGAAGTATTTTGTTTGTTTGTCTCCAATTTTAACTGCACATTTGTTGTTTGTATACATTGATTTAATTACATCATATGTTTTCCCTCCTACCCCGCTTTCGATAAGTTTCAGGAATAAACCGTCATGCCAGATGGAGTCGAAAGCCTTCTGGAAATCTATAAAGCATGCGTAGATTTTGCTTTTGTTTTGATGAACGTGTTTGTCAATTAGGGTCTGTAGGGTGAAGATATGATCTGATGTTCTATAGTTTGGCAGGAATCCAATTTGGCTTTTACTCAAGACATTGTGCTCTTCAAGGAAGTTTATAAGTCTTTTGTTTATGATGCTACAGAATACCTTCCCCAGGTTACTGTTTACACAGATGCCTCGATAGTTATTTGGGTCGACTTTGTCCCCACTTTTGTATATGGGCGTTATGAGTCCTTTGTTCCAGATATCAGGGAAGTAACCGACACTCAGAACCAAGTTGAAGAGTTTTAGGATAGCCAGTTTCATTTTATCGTCTGTGTGTTTAATCATCTCGCTTAGTATGCCGTCTGCCCCGCAAGCTTTTCCTGGTCGCAGGTCCTTGAGTTTTTCAAAAAGTTCTTTTTCTGTTATTATGGAGTCTAGCGGGTTTTGGTTATCTTTTATGGCCATTTCGAGCTTTTCCAGTTTTTTGCATATTTGGTGTTGCTCTGGCCTTAGTGTGTTTTTCTGGTATAATTTTTCAAAGTGGTTTTCCCATGTGTCCCCATTTTGAATGGCCAATTCGTCGTGTTGTTTTTTGTGTAGTGTATTCCAGTTGTCCCAGAAACAATTGGAATCAATGGATTCCTCAATGGAGCTGAGTGTGTTCTTAATATATTGCTCTTTTTTGGTTCTGAGTGTGTTTCTGTATTGTGTTAGTGTCTGGCAATAAGTAAGGCGTAATTCCTCGTTTTCTGGATGTCTGTGTTTTTGGTTTGATATTTTTCTAAGTTTTTTCCTCATGTTATGGCAATCTGGGTCAAACCATTTTTCATCGTTTTTTGTTTTGGGTTTGTTCTTGCGAGCTTTCAAGTTTGACCTTGTTGCCAAATTATCAAAAATATTGTTTAGGTTATTCACTGCCCGGTTTACGCCTTCTTTATTGTGAATGTATATGTTATCCAGAAAGGTGCCCAAGAGAGCTTGAGTTGATTCATTGCTAATTGCTTTCTGGTATTTTTCCGTGTCGTTTTTGGCCCATCTGTACGATTTTTTGGTGTTGTACAGTTTACTGGGTTGTGTTTCTATGTTGTTTGTTTCTGTCTTTTTAAGATACATAGTAATTTGACTGTGATCTGACAGTGCTGTTTGTGGTTTGACTGTGAATGCTCTGAAAGAGGATGGGTCCAAATCTGTAATCATATAGTCTACGGTGCTGCAGCCAAGAGGTGAGCAATAGGTCGATCTTCCTTGGAGGTCTCCTATGAACCTACCATTGACAATGTACAGACCCAGGCTTCGACAGAGCTGTCGGAGCTGTTTTCCGTTGGTATTTGTCTGCTTGTCACAGTTATGCCTGTATGGGAGGGAAGGGATATCGAAGTGGTTATTCCCGAATACGTAATTGTTTCCCTGATTATTGGTGAAGTCTGGTTCTTCACCAGTTCTTGAATTGAGGCCCCCACAGATCAACACGTTCCCCTGGGCCTGGTATTGGGTAATTTCCCCCTCTATGTTGGAGAAGGTGTCCTCTTTAAAGTACGGGGATTCCATTGGGGGGATATAAAGTGCGCAAATGTAAACGTCTTGGGTGTTAGAGATAATCTCCCTCTCAATTTTGAGCCATATGTGGTTTTTGCCCTTTTTTATAAATTTGATGTAATTCTTAAGTTCTGTTTTAAACCAGATCAGTATGCCTCCGGAGTCTCTGCCTTGGGTTACTCTTGGTAATTTATTGGAGGGGACCACCAGCTCAGTGTACCCTTGGGGACATCCAGTGTGTCCTTTTCCTTTATACCAAGTTTCCTGTAAAATGATAATATCTAGATCTTTAGTTTCATCTATGAACTCTGGGGTCCTACTCTTCATGTCGAGCACCGAAGAGCGTAGACCTTGGATATTCCAGGTCGAAATATATAAGGATTTCATGTTAAGTTTGATCTTTTACTATGATAGGTTAAAGAATGATATGTGTTTGTCGTGTCTAAATGTGGGGAAAAAAGGTCATCTCAGTTGTCTATAAATGTTAATACTACTTGGTTACAGTTCTTTCTATTAATTAGTCTTTGATCCATAAGGCGGAAGTAGATGCTGCTGCACATCTGCTTATTGTCTCTTAATGGATTGTCTCTGTCTGAGGTATTGCGTACGTCCTGTGCATCTCTCCCTCTGTCTGGCTGGGAGTGGTCCTGTTCCCCTGTGGGACAGGAGTGGTGCAGGTCTGATATTGTTGTTGTGCATGGGGATCCTCTCTGGTCTCGGTTGGTGTGGTGGTAGTCTCTGTAGTGGTCCTGATATGTACCCCGCTGATCTCTGGTGGTCGGGGGGGGGGTCCTCTTGGAGTCTGGGTATGGACCCGGTTAAAAGCGACGTCCTTCAGGGCTTTAGCAAAGATCAATATTCGTTTCCTGTGGATGTGGACGCGGTCGTAAAGACATTCCTTATCGAGGGTGGGGTGTTGGGCCAGGTGCACGTTGTGTTTTGATTCACAGTCTCTTGCTATGCTGGCATTTATCTCATGAATTGTGTTGTTGTTAAAGTCTGTTCTCGGCAATATTGTGGAAACAGTGATTCTAATGTTTGGGAATGTATTGCTTGCCTTCTCAATCATTGCTCTGAGCGATGTTGCTACCCCTTTCTGCTGGGCCTTTAGGTCATTTGTGCCCGTGTGTATTATTATGTGTTGGGGGGAGCCTAATCGGGTTTTGGTCAGCCAATACATGGCTCTGTCTGTTGTTGGGCACCAGATCTTTTGTACTTTACTTCTAGGGAAGAGCTTTTTCTCCCATAGAAATTTCCCATTTGAGTCTGAGTATTACGATGTCAGCCTTGTTTGTGTTTACTGTCTGGTGGTTTTCGCCTGGACTCATAGCGTGTGTGTTGGGCTGGGGTGTTTGTTGTGTGCGCTCCTCTTGTGAGCGGCTCGCTTGTGGTTCCATGGCGGTGGGGGAAGACTGAGCTTCAGTATGTTGGTCGGTCTGTATGGCACCCCTTGTATTGTGTGTCTGCTGCTGTTGTTCCGTGTGGGAGTGCAGCTGTTCAGTCGGGCTCTGTCTTGTCTTATCTCTAGCCTCAGGCTGCTGGTCTAATGGTGTTATCTCTCCTCTATGGCTCTCTTCGTTTTCCTGCAGCTCTTTCACCTGATTCCCAAGTAGATTCACCTGGTTCTCAAGTAGATTCAGCTCTCTCCTGTGTCTCTCCCTCTCTTGCTTTTGTTCGTGTTTCATGTTAAGGACCTCCTCTCTAAGTTTAACCATCTCTGTCTCTAATTGATTAAATTTATCTTTTAGTTGTATCTGGCTGTGTGATCCCGGGGTATGTGTCTGGTCGACCCTGGAAGGCTCACTCATTTCCTGGCTAGGCTGCTCTGCTCTTTTGGTGAGCTGGAATTGGTAGGGGGACTATGTGTGGCTTCCTCCCTGGTTATTATGCTGGGGTTAGTCAGTTGTATCATGTGGCTGTGGGTCCCCGGGGTTAGTGTCTGGTTAGAACTGTGTGGCTCGTTCACTTCCTGACCAAGTTGATTTCCTCCTGGTGAGTTGTCAATGTTGGGGGGAGTGCGGGTCGCTTTTCTCCTGTTAGCCACTCTGGGGCTGTTCCTTCCCCTCTCAGTTATTCCTTTCAGTGTCTTGAAGGCCGTTTCAAAGTTGTCGAGGTTGCCTTGCACTAATATTGTTCCGTTATTGTACATGTTGACAGTCGTGGTTGCCCTGTCTCCTGGTGTGTTAATTTTCATTTTGGACACATTAGCGGTTTTTTCTAGCTTAACCCTGGTATAGTGTGATTTTATTGCTGTGATCCAAGCCGCTGGCTGATCTGAGTAAAAAATGAGGTTACATTTTGTCCCAGTGCTGTACCGGTCAGCAAAAAGAGTTTCTGGTTTTTCTCTCAGCTGCTTATGCTTCATCGATTTTATAGCATTTTTTTTGGTGTTGGGGGGAATCTGGAAGCGGTTGCTCTCAGTGTCCCTCGGGGGCTGTTGTGGCTCTTCTGATTCGCTCATTATTGGTAGTGTAGAGAAAGTATTGTTGATCTTAGAATAAGCTTTTCTGGGGCCCCGGGTTTGGTGTTTCCCTCTCCCTGTTCGCGACCTTTCCAAGTCCCCCTCTCCGACCCCGTGGTCCCTGGGCCTCGGCTCCTGGGTTCACCCTTCCCAGGTCTGAGTCTGTGAGCCGCTCTTTCCCGGTGCCTCCGGGCTGTTCCCCTCCCCCTCAGAGGTCTCTGGGCCTCTGTCTCGGCCTGGCTCCTCGGGCCTTTCCCTGGCTTCAGTCTCCCTCCCTGGGCCCTGTACTCACAGTCTTGGTTTGTTTCTGGGAGCCTTCTGGTTGCTCCCCTTCTCCTCAGAGGTCTCTGGGCCTGGCTCCTCGGGCCTTTCCCGGGCTTTCTATCCCAGCCGCCGCTCGGGCTGTGCCTCGTTCGCCGTTCGGGTGCTGGATTGCGGCCGTCGCTCGGGTGCTGGACTGCGGCCGCCGCTCGGGCCGTGTCTCGTTCGCCGCTCGGGCTCCCCGAGTCACCTCGCTCCGGCTACCGCTGCGTCTCCGTGCGGCCTCCCCGATTCGCCTCGCCTCGTTTCCCGAAGCGGCCTCCCCGAGTCACCTCGCTCCGGCTGCCGCTGCGTCTCCGTGCGGCCTTCGCCGAGTCACCTCGCCTCGGTTCCCGATGCAGCCGAGTCACCTCGCTTCAGCTGCTGCTGTGGCCCCGTGCGGCCGCTGTTCGGGTTCTTCTTTGGGTTTGTATATTTCTTCCCTTATTTCTTTTTGCTTTGGCTTTTTTTTTTCTAATTTCCTTTGGTTTTTTTTTCCTTTGGTGGTCTTTTTGGCGGTCTTTTCCTTCCTTACTTAATCTAGACTAAACTAAACTTAAACTTAAATTAAACTAAACTAAACTAACTTAACTAGAAATAAATTTAACTTTAAAACCTTTTAAAACTTGAAATGAAACTTTTTTCCCCACTTTAAACACTAAAAACACTAAAAATTCAGCAGCCCATCTTCAGCGTGTGTATTCACTCTCCCCCACTTCCCCCCTCGCTTCCCCCCCCTCGCTTCCCCCCCCTCGCTTCCCCCCCCTCGCTTCCCCCCCCTCGCTTCCCCCCCCTCGCTTCCCCCCCCTCGCTTCCCCCCCTCGCTTTTCCCCCCCTCGCTTCCCCCCCCTCGCTTCCCCCCCCTCGCTTCCCCCCCCTCGCTTCCCCCCCCTCGCTTCCCCCCCCTCGCTTCCCCCCCCTCGCTTCCCCCCCTCGCTTCCCCCCCTCGTTTCCCCCCCCTCGTTTCCCCCCCTCGTTTCCCCCCCTCGCTTCCCCCCCTCGCTTCCCCCCCTCGCTTCCCCCCCCTCGCTTCCCCCCCCTCGCTTCCCCCCCCTCGCTTCCCCCCCCTCGCTTCCCCCCCCTCGCTTCCCCCCCCTCGCTTCCCCCCCCTCGCTTCCCCCCCCTCGCTTCCCCCCCCTCGCTTCGCCCCCCTCGCTTCCCCCCCTCGCTTCCCCCCCTCGCTTCCCCCCCTCGCTTCCCCCCCTCGCTTCCCCCCCTCGCTTCCCCCCCTCGCTTCCCCCCCTCGCTTCCCCCCCTCGCTTCCCCCCCCTCGCTTCCCCCCCCTCGCTTCCCCCCCCTCGCTTCCCCCCCCTCGCTTCCCCCCCCTCGCTTCCCCCCCCTCGCTTCCCCCCCCTCGCTTCCCCCCCCTCGCTTCCCCCCCCTCGCTTCCCCCCCCTCGCTTCCCCCCCCTCGCTTCCCCCCCCTCGCTTCCCCCCCCTCGCTTCCCCCCCTCGCTTCCCCCCCCTCGCCTCCCCCCCCTCGCTTCCCCCCCCCCCCTCGCTACCACCCATGCGCGCCTGGTGTTCCAACCGCGGGGTTTTGTGTGCTGACCATGCGCGTTGCGGACCGATCGGGGCGGGCGATTGTGGAGCAGGAGGGTGGCGCATGCACGGGACTCAGCGTCAACAGAGTGCTTTCTGGAGCGCGGGGTCTTGTGGGTATTACAGCTGCCATTACTGCTGATCCTTTCAACCAACCTGTGTAGCAGCTGGAGCCTGAAAATCAGCTTCACTGCCCCTAGGTTCGGAAAGGGGAAAATTAAACAAGTTTGCCTCTGATCCTTTTCTGAACTCAATTTACAGGGTTTTTGAAGTGGAGCAGTTACAGGCGGGATGCTCAGACCAAACATCACGTCAAGATCTGACCGAGTTGCTCGATTCATCAGGACCTGAATATCATCAGCCTTTGCACATGGAAGGAGAAAGCAGCGATCGCAGCGATGACAAACCGCACACGTGTTCGGTGTGTGGACGTGGATTCAGCCGATCGCCTGACCTGGTGAGACACGTGCACCGTCACACCGGGGAGAAACCGGGTAAAGGTGGGGACAGTGGGAAGGGATTCAGTTCCCCGTCTGCATTGGAAGATCAACGGCGCAGTCACACCAGGGACAGTCCGTTCACCTGCTCCGTGTGTGGAAAGGGATTTGTTTCTTCATCCCACCTGCAAAGACACCAGCGAGTTCACACTGGGGAGAGACCATTTCAGTGTTCTGACTGTGGGAAGCGTTTTAAAAGCCCCGGGGAGCTGAAGGGACACCAGCGAGTTCACACTAACGAGAGACCCTTTAAATGTTCTGAGTGTGGGAAGAGTTTTAAAATCCCCCGGGAACTCAAGCAACACCAGCGAGTTCACACTGGGGAGAGACCGTTCACCTGCTCCGAGTGTGGGAAGGGATTTGCTCAGACATCCAACCTGCAGTCACACCAGCTTGTTCACACTGACGAGAGATCCTTTAAATGTTCTGAGTGTGGGAAAAGCTTTAAAAGCTCCGGGGATCTGAAGAGACACCAGCGAGTTCACACTGATGAGAGGCCGTTTAACTGTCCTGACTGTGGGAAGAGCTTTACAAGATCCGGGGATCTGAAGCGACACCAGCGAGTTCACACTGATGAGAGACCATTTAACTGTCCTTACTGTGGGAAGAGCTTTAAAAGCTTCAGGGAGCTGAAGGCACACCAGCAAGTTCACACCAACGAAAGACCCTTTAAATGTTCTGAGTGTGGGAACTGTTTTAAAATCCCCCGGGAGCTCAAGCAACACCAGCGAGTTCACACTAACGAGAGACTCTTTGACTGTTCTGACTGTGGGAAGAATTTTAAAAGCTCCTGGCAGCTGAAGAGACACCAACAACTACGCACTGCTAAAAAGCCATTCACATGCTCTGTGTGTGGGAAGGGATTCACTCATTCATCCAACCTGCTGAGACACCAGCAAGTTCACACTGATGAGAGACCCTTTAAATGTTCTGACTGTGGAAAGAGCTTTAAAAGCTCCGGGGAGCTCAAGCAACACCAGCGAGTTCACACTGGGGATAGGCCGTTCACCTGCTCCGAGTGTGGGAAGGGATTCACTCAGACATCCAACCTGCAGAGACACCAGCGTCTCCACACTGTGGAGAGGATATTCATCTGCCCCGAATGTGGGAAGGGATTCACTGATTCATCCACCCTGCAGACACACCAGCTTGTTCACACTGACGAGAGATCCTTTAAATGTTCTGAATGTGGGAAGAGCTTTAAAAGCTCTGGGGAGCTGAAGAGACACCAGCGCCTCCACACTGGTGAGAGGCCGTTCACCTGCTCCGTGTGTGGGAAGGGATTCACTGAGTCATCCAACCTGCTGAGACACCACCTTGCTCACACTGATGAGAGACCCTTTAAATGTTCTGACTGTGGAAAGAGCTTTAAAAGCTCCGGGGCGCGCAAGCAACACCAGCGAGTTCACACTGGGGAGAGGGCGTTCACCTGCTCCGAGTGTGGGAAGGGATTCACTCAGACATCCAAACTGCAGAGACACCAGCGTCTCCACACTGTGGAGAGGATATTCATCTGCCCCGAATGTGGGAAGGGATTCACTGATTCATCCACCCTGCAGACACACCAGCTTGTTCACACTGACGAGAGATCCTTTAAATGTTCTGACTGTGGAAAGAGCTTTAAAAGCTCCGGGGAGCTGAAGAGACACCAGCGCCTCCACACTGGGGAGAGGCCGTTCATGTAGTGTATGTACCTTTAAGAGGAACTATGTTTTTTTGAAGCCCTGTGTACTGTGGTACCGGTAGTGACCACTCGGGTATATAAGCCTGTACAGTGTCTTGTATAGTTAGTTCACCTCTGGACTTTGTTCAGTAAACACTTGTTAAAGCAACTCCTGCATTCCGTGTCTCCATTAACACACGGATACAACAGTTCACCTGCTCCGTGTGTGGGAAGGGATTCACTCTGTCATCCACCCTCCTGTCACACCAGCTTGTTCACACTGACGAGAGACCCTTTAAATGTTCTGACTGTGGGAAGAGCTTTAAAAGCTCTAACATCCTTAAGGGACACCAGCGTCTTCACACTGATCATCAAATCTAACAGCACAGAAGGAGGTGATTCGGCCCATCGTGTCTGTGCCGGCTCTTTAAAAGAGCTGTCCAATTTAGTCCCAAACCCCAGCTTTATCCCCAGAACTCTGCAAACTAGTCCTCTTCAAGTACATGTCCAATTACCGTTTGAAAGTTCCTGTGGAACCTGATTCCAGCATCCTTTCAGATGGTGCGTTCCAGATCTTAACAACCCTCTGTGTGAAAACAATTCTCCTCATTCCCCTCTAGTTCTTTTAGCAACTATTTTAAATCTGTGACCTTTGGTTACCGACCCACTTGCCAGAGTGAACAGTTTCTCCCTACATGCTCGATCAAAACCCCTCATCATTTTGAACACTCTATTAGGTCTCCTCTTAACCTTCTCTGCTCTAAGGGGAACAATCCCAGCTTTTCCAATCTCTCCACATAACTGAAGTCCCTCATCCCTGGTACCATCCTGGTCAACCTCCTCTGTACCCTCTCCAAGGCCTTGACATCCTTCCTAAAGTGTGGTGCCCAGAACTGTACACAAGACTCCAGCTGAGGCCAAAACCCTGGTTAGACCACACCTGGAGTACTGTGAGCAGTTCTGGGCACCACACCTTAGGAAGGATATATTGGCCTTGGAGGGAGTGCAGCGTAGGTTTACCAGAATGATACCCGGACTTCAAGGGTTAAGTTACGAGGCGAGATTACACAAATTAGGGTTGTATTCCCTAGAATTTAGAAGGTTAAGGTGTGATCTGATCGAAGTTTTCAGGATATTAAGGGGAACAGATAGGGTAGATAGAGAGAAACTATTTCCGCTGGTTGGGGATTCTAGGACTGGGGGCATAGTCTAAAATTTGGAGCCAGACCTTTCAGGAGTGAAATTAGGAAACACTTCTACACACAAAGGATGGTAGAAGTTTGGAACTCTCTTCCGCAAACGGCAATTGATGCGAGATCAATTGTTAATTTTAAATCTGAGATTGATAGGTTTTTGTTACCCAAAGGTATTAAGGGATATGGGACAAAGGCGGGTGTATGGAGTTAGGTCACAGATCAGCCATGATCTCATTGAAAGGCGGAACAGGCTCGAAGGGCTGAATGGCCTCCTCCTGTCCTGATACAAAGATGGGTGGGAAAGCAAGTTGTGCAGAGGACTCAAAGAACCTGCAAAGGGATATAGACAGGCTAAGTGAGTGGGCAAACATTTGGCAGATGGAATATAATGTGGGAAAGTGCGAGGTTATACACTTTGGCAGGAAAAATAAAAAAGCAAATTATTATTTAAATGGAGAGAGATTACAAAATGCTACAGTTCAGAGGGACCTGGGGGTCCTTATGCATGAAACACAAAAAGTTACCATGTGATATACCTATCAATTCATCCAATGAAAAGCGACGAGTTAAGAAAGTAACTATAGGTTTTTATTGGCTAAATAACAGAGCCCACCCTCGTGGGTGATCGGATCCAACAAGGAGGAATACCAGCCAGTCGACCACCTTTATACCTGGGCAGGTAGGTGGAGCCATGGGCGGAGTCAGCAGTGGTCAGCCCAGGTATAACAGCGTGACAGGAGGCGACCTCGTGTAGTGATACAACAGTGTAAACAGTGATAACCATAGTGTAACGATAGTGAACGATAAAAGTGGTTTACCACATTCACCCCTTGTTTAGATTTGAGTCCGGCGGGGTGAAGTGTATTACCAGTTCGGGTACGTCAGTCTGTCCGGAGGCCTCGTAAGTCTTTCTGATCGGTGCAGCAGCGGCGGCGGTGTTGCAGTATCCGGTGTTAATGCTGGTGTCTGCGTGGTTGACGAAGGCTCGTGGGGTTCCGGCATGCCGTCTACCTGGGCTGGATTTGGGGGGGTGGTGGGGGGTAACGGTGGTGTCTCAGGGGTGCCCGAGGGTGCAAGGTCTCGTAAGGAGACTGTGTCCTCCCGCCCGTCTGGGTATGCCACATAGGCGTACTGGGGGTTGGCGTGCAGGAGGTCCACCCTCTCGACCAGGGGGGTCCGTTTTATGGGCCCTCACATGCTTTCGCAGCAAGACGGGCCCCGGAGAAGTCAGCCAAGTTGGCAGCGTGGTTCCCATAGTCGACTTCCTGGGGAAAACAAACATTCGTTCATGGGGGGTGGCGTTAATGGCAGTGCAAAGCAGTGACCGGATGGAATGCAGCGCTGCCGGGAGGACTTCCTGCCAGCGAAAGGTTGGGAGGCCCTTAGACTTTAAGGCTAAGAGAACGGCCTTCCAGACAGTCGCGTTTTCTCTTTCCACCTGGCCGTTCCCTCGGGGGTTGTAGCTGGTGGTCCTGCTTGCAGCGATACCTCTCGCTAATAGGAACTGGCGAAGTTCCTCTCTCATGAAGGAGGAGCCCCGGTCGCTATGTATATAGTTCGGAAACCCGAACAAGGCGAAGAGGTCGTTCAGGCATTTGATGACCGTGGTGCTGGTCATGTCTGGGCAGGGGAAGGCAAAGGGGAAACGGGAGTACTCATCAACAATGTTGAGGAAGTACACATTGCGGTCAGAGGACGGGAGGGGCCCCTTAAAATCGATGCTCAAGCGCTCGAAGGGGCGGGTGGCCTTGATCAGGCTTGCTCTGTCCGGCCTAAAGAAATGCGGTTTGCATTCGGCACAGGTTTGGCAGTTCCTGGTCATGGTCCTGACCTCCTCGATGGAGTAGGGCAGGTTGCGGGCCTTAATGAAGTGGTGAAGTCTGGTGACCCCGGGTTGGCAGAGGTCGTTGTGGAGGGTCTGCAGTCTATCAGTTTGCACGTTGGCGCATGTACTTCGTGATAGAGCATCTGGGGGTTCGTTCAGTTTACCAGGCCGGTACAAGATATCATAATCATAGGTGGAGAGCTCGATTCTCCACCTCAAGATCTTGTCGTTCTTGATTTTGCCCCTCAGTTTGTTAATAAACATAAAAGCGACCGAACGCTGGTCGGTGAGGAGGGTAAATCGTTTGCCTGCCAGGTAATGCCTCCAGTGTCGTACAGCCTCCACGATCGCCTGGGCCTCCTTCTCGACCGAAGAGTGTCGGATCTCAGGGCCCTGGAGGGTCCTTGAGAAGAAGGCCACTGGTCTCCCCTCCTGGTTGAGGGTTGCGGCTAGGGCGAAGTCGGATGCATCGCTCTCCACTTGGAAAGGGATAGACTCATCCACCGCGTGCATAGTGGCCTTAGCAATGTCTCCCTTAATGAGGGAGAAGGCTGCACACGCTTCTGCCGTCAGGGGGAAGGAGGTGGACTTCATGAGGGGTCTGGCTTTGTCCGCATAATTCGGCACCCATTGGGCATAGTAGGCGAAGAGCCCCAGGGTTCTCTTCAGCGCCTTTGGACAGTGGGGGAGGGGAAGCTCCATGAGGGGGCGCATTCTTTCGGGGTCGGGGCCGATGACTCCGTTCTCTACTACGCAGCCGAGGATGGCAAGGCGCGAGGTGTTAAACACACATTTCTCCTTATTGTAGGTGAGGTTCAGCCGTTGGGCCGTACGGAGAAATCTTTCCAGGTTAACATCGTGGTCCTGCCGGTCGCGGCCGCAGATGGTGACGTTATCTAGATAGGGGAACGTGGCATGCAGCCCGTTCTGGTCAACCATCCGGTCCATCTCCCTTTGGAAGACCGAAACCCCGTTAGTGACACCGAAGGGAACCCTAAGGAAGTGGTAGAGGCGGCCATTCGCCTCGAAGGCTGTATACTGGCGGTCCTCAGGGCGGATAGGGAGTTGGTGATAGGCCGACTTAAGGTCGATGGTGGAAAATACCCGGTACTGTGCAATCTGATTGACCATATCAGATATGCGGGGGAGGGGGTATGCGTCCAGCTGGGTGTACCGGTTTATGGTTTGGCTGTAGTCGATGACTAGGCGGTTTTTATCGCCGGTCTTAACGACTACGACCTGGGCACGCCAGGGGCTGTTGCTCCACTCGATGATGCCCTCCTTCAGGAGACGCTGCACCTCAGAGCTAATAAAAGCTCTGTCCCCGGCGCTGTACCGCCTGCTCTTGGTGGCGACGGGTTTACAGTCGTGGGTGAGGTTAGCGAACAGGGAGGGGGGCGGGACCTTGAGGGTGGATAGGCCGCAGGTGGTATGCGGTGGGCGGTTTAAAGGCTGCTGGTTGTCGACTGTGAGTGGGGGGAGGGGTCCACCGTATGCCAAAGTGACACTTTGCAGGTGGGATTGGAAGTCCAGCCCTAGTAGGACGGCAGCGCAGAGCTGGGGCAGGACGAGGAGTTTAAAATCTTTATACTCCGTGCCCCTAACCGACAGGGTCACAACACAGTAGCTGCTGATGTCTGTAGAATGGGACCTCGACGCCATCGAGATCCGGTTGCGCGTTGGCCGGACAGTGAGGGAGTAGTGGCTCACCGTGTCTGGATGTATGAAACTCTCCGTGCTTCCGCTGTCGAACAGGCAGGTCGTGGCGTGGCCGTTTACTTTGGTGTCCATCATGGACTTGGACAGGTGATGCGGGCGAGCTTGGTCCAGTGTGACGGAGGCTAGTGTATGGTTGAGCGAGCTGCTGTAGTCTGCGGGTGAGGCGGTGGTCGGGTCTGGCGACAAGGTGGCGGTCGAGTGTGGTGGACAAAATGGCGGCGCCCACGAGGTTGAATAAAATGGCGGAGAAGATGGCCGCCCCCACAACTCACATGAGGCACTGCTGGCGTCGGTTGCCTTGATCAAAGATGGCCGCCCCCCACGAGACTCACGAGGGGATACTGGCATCTGTGGCCTTGATGAAAGATGGCCGCCCCCACAACTCGCATGAGGCACTGCTTGCGTCTGTGGCTCTCCCCCTGCAGGCCTTCGCGAAGTGGCCTTTCTTATGGCAGTCGGAGCAGGTCGCGTTTCTTGCAGGGCAGCGCGCCCTCGGGTGTTTCGCCTGGCCACAGAAAAAGCAGCCGGCGGCCTGATCGCGGGGCTCCGATGTCGCAGCCGGTACCGGGGGTGGCGGTCCCGATCGGGTCCTGGACGCCAACGCTGAGGTAGGTCCCAGAGGCGGCGGTGCAAGGGGTATTGCGGTCGGGGTCGGGACCGAGTCCCAGGGTCGCGCAGTACAGTACCTGGAATACGCCTCGAGGTCCCGATGGGCCACTTCCAGAGAGCGAGCGAGGGCTGCAGCTGTGTTCAGGTCGAGGTCCTTTGATTCGAGCAGTCTTTGCCGTGAGTAGTCGGACCGAAGGCCTTTCATGAAGGCATCGCGGATATTCTCTTCAGTATTTTCTGCAGCCGTTACCGCTTTAAAGTCACAGTCCCTGCCGAGTGTTTGTCGCGCCCGTAAAAATTCATCTACAGACTCTCCTGGCTGTTGCGGGTGGGATCTTAGGAGATGTCTGGCATACATAGAATTTACCGGGCTCCGGTACTGCTGTTTCAGCGGGTTGATGGCGGCCTCGTATGTAGTAAGGTCCTGTATGAGTGCGAATACTTTAGGGCTCACTTGGGCGGTCAGAACTCTTAGTTTGGATCTCTGAGGCACGCCGGATTCTCCCAGGTAGGATTCGAAACAGCTCAGCCAGTGTTTGAAGTCGAGGGCTGAGTTTGCTGCCTGTGGGTTTAGATCCAGGTACGGCAGTCGGAGGGCTCGCAGCCAGGCCGGCTGCTGTGGCTGTTGTAGCTGGGCGTCTGGCTGGTCTGACGGGTCGTTAGACATTTTTAAAATTTAGCCAATAAAATTGATATACCTATCAATTCATCCAATGAAAAGCGACGAGTTAAGAAAGTAACTATAGGTTTTTATTGGCTAAATAACAGAGCCCACCCTCGTGGGTGATCGGATCCAACAAGGAGGAATACCAGCCAGTCGACCACCTTTATACCTGGGCAGGTAGGTGGAGCCATGGGCGGAGTCAGCAGTGGTCAGCCCAGGTATAACAGCGTGACAGGAGGCGACCTCGTGTAGTGATAACAGTGTAAACAGTGATAACCATAGTGTAACGATAGTGAACGATAAAAGTGGTTTACCACACCATGCAGGTACAGCAAGTAATCAAAAAGGCAAATGGGATGTTGGCCTTTATTTCAAAGGGGTTGGATTATAAAAGCAGGGAAGTCCTGCTACAACTGTACAAGGTATTGGTGAGACCACACCTTGAGTACTGCGAACAGTTTTGGTCTCCTTATTTAAGGAGGGATATACTTGCATTGGAGGCAGTTCAGAGACGATTCCCCAGGTTAATTCCAGAGATGAGAGGTTTGACTTATGAAGAAAGGTTGAGCAGGCTGGGCCTATACTCATTGGAATTCAGAAGAATGAGAGGTGATCTTATTGAAACATATAAGATACTGAGGGGGCTCGACAAGGTAGATGCAGAGAGGATGTTTCCCCACATGGGGGAATCTAGAACTCGGGGGCACGGTTTCAGAATAAAGGGTCGCCCCTTTAGAACTGAGATGAGGAGGAATTTCTTCTCTCAGAGGATCGTAAATCTGTGGAATTCTCTGCCCCAGAGAGCTGTGGAGGCTGGGTCATTAAATATATTTAAGGTGAAGATAGACAGATTTTTGCAACATAAGGGAGTGAAGGGTTATGGGGAGCGGGCTGGGAAGTGGCTTTGAGCCCAAGATCAGCCATGATCTCATTGAATGGCGGAGCAGGCTCGAGGGGCTGAATGGCCTCCTCCTGTCCTATGTTCCTAACTAATGATCTATAAAGTTTAGTGTAACTTCCTTGTTTCTGTATTCAATGGCCCTATTTACAAAGCCAAGTATCCCATACGCTTTCTGAACCGCCTCACCAACTTGCCATGGCACTTTCAAAGATTTGTGAATATGGACCCCCAGGTCCCTCTGCTCTTGCACCCCCTCAAAATAGTCCCATTTAGATTATACGGCCTCTCCCTGTTGTTTGTCCCAAACTGCATCACTTCACACTTATCCTCATTTAATTTCATCTGCCTTGTGTCTGCTCATTTCACAGTCTGTCTCTGTCCTCCTGAAGTCTGCTACTACTATGCTCACTATTTACTACGTTGCCAAGTTTTGTATCATCTGTAAACTTCAAACTTGTACACCTGTACCCAAGTCCAGGTCAGTTATATATAACAAGAAAAGCAATGGTCCTAATCCCGACCCTGGGGGAACCCACTGCATACTTCCCTCCAGTCAGAAAAATATCCCTCAGCACTACTCACTGTCTCCTCTCCCTTAGCCAATTAGCAGGTGTGGGCCATTCGGCCCCCTCGAGCCTGCTCCGCCATTCAGTAAGATCATGGCTGATCATTGACCTCAACTCCACTTTCCCGCCCTATCGCCATATCCCTTGATTTCCCCCAGAGTCCAACAATCTGTCGATCTCAGCCTTGAATATACTCAAAGACTCAGCATTCACAGCCCTCTGGGGCAGAGAATTACAGGGATTCACAACCCTCTGAGTGAAGAAATTCCTCCTCATCTCAGTCTTAAATGGCCTACCCCTTATCCTGAGACTGTGACCCCTAGTTCTGGACACTCCAGCCAGGGGAAACAACCTCTCAGCATCTACCCTGTCAATCCCCTTCAGAATCTTGAATGTTTCAATGAGATCACCTCTCAATCTTCTAAACTCCAGTGAGTATGGGCTCAATCTACACAATCTCTCATCATAGGACAGCCCTCTCATCCCAGGAATCAATCTAGTGAACCTCCATTGCACCGTCTCCAAGGCAAGTATATTCTTCCTTAGATCAGGAGACCAAAACTGTGCACAGTACTCCAGGTGTGGTCTCACCACGGCCCTGTACAATTGTAGCAAGACTTCCTTACCCTTATACTCCAATCCCCTTGCAATAAAAGCCAACATGCCATTTGCCTTCCTCATTGCTTGCTGCACCTGCATGCTAGCTTTCTGTGTTTCTTGCACGAGGACACCCAAATCTCTCTGAACACCAACATTTGAAAGTTTCTCACCATTTTAAAAAATATTCTGTTTTCCTATTCTTCCTACCAAAGTGAATAACCTCACATTTCCCCCACATTATACTCCATCTGCCACCTTACTGCCCACTCACTTAGTCTATCTATCTCCCTTTGCAGACTCTGTGTTCTCCTCACAGCTTACTGTCCCACCTAGCTTTGTATCATCATCAAACTTGGATACATTACACTCGGTCCCTTCATCTAGGTCATTTATATAGATTGTAATTAGCTGAGGCCCCAACACTGATCCTTGTGGCACCCCACTAGTTACAGCCTGCCAACCTGAAAAAGATCTCTTTATCCCTACTCTCTGTTTTCTGCCCGTTAACCAATCCTCTATCCATGCTATTATATTACCCCCAACCCCGTGAGCCCTAATCTTGTGTAATAATCTTTTATGTGGCACCTTATCGAATACCTTTTGGAAATCCAAATATACTACATCCACTGGTTCCCCTTTATCTACCCTGCTAGTTACATCCTCAAAAAACTCGAATAAATTTGTCAAACACGATTTTCCCTTTCATAAAACCATGTTGACTCTGCCTAATCATATTATGATTTTCTAAGTGCCCTGATACAACTTCCGTAACAATGGATTCCAGCATTTTCCCAATGACTGATGTCAGGCTAACTGGCCTGTAGTTCTCTGTTTTTTTCTCTCCCTCCTTTCTTGAATAGCAGTGTTACATTTGCGACCTTCCAATCCGCTGGGACCATTCTAGAATCTCGGGGAATTTTGGAAGATCAAAACCAATGCATCCACTATCTCCTCAGCCACCTCTTTTAGAATCCTAGGATGTAGGCCGTCAGGTCCAGGGGATTTGTCGGCTTTTAGTCCCATTCGTTTCTCTAGTACTTATATTAATTACATTAAGTTCTTCACCCTCATTAAACCCTCGGTTCCACACCATTTTTGGTATGCTTTTGTGTCTTCTACTGTGAATACAGATACAAAATATTTGTTTAATGTTTCTACCATTTCCTTATTCCCCACAATAATTTCTCCTGTCTCTACCTCTAAGGGACCAACGTTGTCAGCTGTGGCTCAGTTGGTAGCACACTCGCCTCGGGGTCAAAGGGTGGTGGTTCAAGTCCCACTCCAGGGACTTGAGCACATAAACCTAGGCTGACACTCCAGGGGAGTGCTGAGGGAGTGCTGCACTGTCAGAGGTGCCGCCTTTCTGATGAGAAGTTAAACCGAGGCCCCATCTTCCCTCTCAGGTGGATGTAAAAGATCCCATGGCACTATTTCGAAGAGTAGGGGAGTTATCCCCGGTGTCCTGGCCAATATTTATCCCACAACCAACATAACAAAAATAGATTATCTGGTGATTATCACATTGCTGTTTGTGGGAGCTTGCTGAGTGAAAATTGACTGCTGCATTTCCCACATTACAACAGTGACTCCACTTCAAAAAGTACTTCATTGACTGTAAAGCACTTTGAGACGTCCGGTGGTCGTGAATGGCGCTATATAAATGAAAGTCTTTACTTTTGCTACTCTCTTCCTTTTTCATGCTTTTGATTTAATTATTAAACATTAAAGAAATTATTGCAGTGACAAAAGGCTGTCTCTAAAACTGCAGGAAATTTGTCTTTAAATAAGCTTCTTTAGTGAAGCTGCTGTGGCTCTGGTCCTTTGCCAGGCCCGCTGACTGTGGCCCCTCTCCCAGATTCCAGTCAATTCAATTTCAATTCAAATCGCTTTATTGGCATGATAAGTTACATCTTATGTTGCCAAAGCATCAAAATACATTTATGGTTTACCACATAAACGCAGTTCTATTCATACAGTGTATAAACAGGTATATCCCTGTCCCAGCTCTGTGCTGACTGGGGCCCCTCTCCCAGATTCCAGCCCCAGCTCTGTGCTGACTGAGCTGCTCTCACCTGGGGACAGCGCGTCACAATCGGCCCCCAGCGCACCTGAGCTGCTCACCAGGCCCCGTCCCCTTGCTGCGCCACCATTGGTTGGAGGGACTAGCTGCCCCGCTCGCTCTGCCAACCTCCGCCCCGCTCTTCCTATTGTTCCGGAGCTCCCGTCAATCACCCGGGCAGTGTGAGGTGAGCATGCACGGACCTTGACAGCAGCCGCTGACACATCAGGTGAGAGAGCTCAGGGAGCCGGTTAATAAACCCTGGGGGGACGCGGGCTGCTCACACCCCGAGTGCGGCCCCAGGCCCCATTATTAAAACACTCAACATTATCTGCTTCACAAACACCCGGGGTGGGCCTCAGGCCCCGAACAAGAGCCTCCGGGCCGGGCGTTTGCCCCGAGTGGGGCGGCAGCTGCGGGACTTTCTCCCGGTGACAGGGCCGGGTTAACGGCCGCCATCTTGAGAGGCTCAGGGGGCAGCAGGGCGCATGCGCGGCCCCCTTGGCCAGGAACCAGGAGGAACCCCTCCCTCCCCTCTTCCCCTCCCCTCTTCCCCCTCCCCTCTTCCCCTCCCCTCCCCTCCTCCACCCCTCCCCTCCACCCCTCCCCTCCCCCCCTTCCCCTCCCCCCTCCCCCTCCCCTCCCCCCCATCCCCATCCCCCTCCCCTCCCTCCCTCCCCTTCCCTCCCTCCCTCCCCTTCCCCTCCCTCCCTCCCCTTCCCCTCCCTCCCTCCCCTTCCCCTCCCTCCCCTTCCCCTCCCCTCCCTCCCCCTCCCCCCCCTCCCCTCCCCCCTCCCCTTCCCCCCCTTCCCCCCTTCCCCCCTCCCCCCTTCCCCCCTTCCCCCTTCCCCCTTCCCCCTTCCCCCCCCTTCCCCCCTTCCCCCCTCCCCCCTTCCCCCCCTCTCCCCTTCCCCCCCTCTCCCCTTCCCCCCCTCTCCCCTTCCCCCCTCTCCCCTTCCCCCTCTCCCCTTCCCCCTCTCCCCTTCCCCCTCTCCCCTTCCCCCTCTCCCCTTCCCCCTCTCCCCCTTCCCCTCTCCCCTTCCCCCCCCTCTCCCCTTCCCCCCTCTCCCCTTCCCCCCTCTCCCCTTCCCCCCTCTCCCCTTCCCCCTCTCCCCCTTCCCCTCTCCCCTTCCCCCTCTCCCCTTCCCCCTCTCCCCTTCCCCCTCTCCCCTTCCCCTCTCCCCTTCCCCCGCCCCCCCTCCCCCGCCCCCTCCCCTTCCCCCCCACCCCTTCCCCCCTCTCCCCTTCCCCCCTCTCCCCCGCCCCGCCCCCCCCCTCCCCCCGCCCCCCCAGTCTCTCTCTCTCCCCCCCAGTCTCTCTCTCTCCCCCCCAGTCTCTCTCTCTCCTCCCCCCAGTCTCTCTCTCTCCCCCCCAGTCTCTCTCTCTCCCCCCCCAGTCTCTCTCTCTCCCCCCCCAGTCTCTCTCTCTCCCCCCCTCTCCCCCCCCAGTCTCTCTCTCCCCCCCAGTCTCTCTCTCTCTCCCCCCCCAGTCTCTCTCTCTCCCCCCCAGTCTCTCTCTCTCCCCCCCAGTCTCTCTCTCTCCCCCCCCAGTCTCTCTCTCTCCCCCCCAGTCTCTCTCTCCCCCCAGTCTCTCTCTCTCCCCCCCAGTCTCTCTCTCTCCCCCCCAGTCTCTCTCTCTCCCCCCCAGTCTCTCTCTCTCCCCCCCAGTCTCTCTCTCTCCCCCCCAGTCTCTCTCTCTCCCCCCCAGTCTCTCTCTCTCCCCCCCAGTCTCTCTCTCTCTCCCCCCCCAGTCTCTCTCTCTCCCCCCCAGTCTCTCTCTCTCCCCCCCAGTCTCTCTCTCTCCCCCCCAGTCTCTCTCTCTCCCCCCCAGTCTCTCTCTCTCCCCCCCCAGTCTCTCTCTCTCCCCCCAGTCTCTCTCTCTCCCCCCCCAGTCTCTCTCTCTCCCCCCCAGTCTCTCTCTCTCCCCCCCAGTCTCTCTCTCTCCCCCCCCAGTCTCTCTCTCTCCCCCCCAGTCTCTCTCTCTCCCCCCAGTCTCTCTCTCTCCCCCCCAGTCTCTCTCTCTCCCCCCCAGTCTCTCTCTCTCCCCCCCAGTCTCTCTCTCTCCCCCCCAGTCTCTCTCTCTCCCCCCCCAGTCTCTCTCTCTCCCCCCAGTCTCTCTCTCTCCCCCCCAGTCTCTCTCTCTCCCCCCCCAGTCTCTCTCTCTCCCCCCCAGTCTCTCATCTCTCTCTCCCCCCAGTCTCTCTCTCTCCCCCCCAGTCTCTCTCTCTCCCCCCCCAGTCTCTCTCTCTCCCCCCCAGTCTCTCTCTCTCCCCCCCAGTCTCTCTCTCTCCCCCCCAGTCTCTCTCTCTCCCCCCCAGTCTCTCTCTCTCCCCCCCAGTCTCTCTCTCTCCCCCCAGTCTCTCTCTCTCCCCCCCCAGTCTCTCTCTCTCCCCCCCAGTCTCTCTCTCTCCCCCCCAGTCTCTCTCTCTCCCCCCCAGTCTCTCTCTCTCCCCCCAGTCTCTCTCTCTCCCCCCCAGTCTCTCTCTCTCCCCCCCCAGTCTCTCTCTCTCCCCCCCAGTCTCTCTCTCTCCCCCCCAGTCTCTCTCTCTCCCCCCCAGTCTCTCTCTCTCCCCCCCAGTCTCTCTCTCTCCCCCCCAGTCTCTCTCATCTCTCTCTCCCCCCAGTCTCTCTCTCTCCCCCCCAGTCTCTCTCTCTCCCCCCCAAGTCTCTCTCTCTCTCCCCCCCAGTCTCTCTCTCTCCCCCCCAGGTCTCTC
>NC_140990.1:45448837-45451337 GCF_052327205.1 Somniosus microcephalus
CAGAGAGACTGGGGGGAGAAGAGAGAGAAAGAGAGACTGGGGAGAGAGAGAGAGAGAGAGAGAGAGAGACTGGGGGAGAGAGAGAGAGAATGGGGGGAGAAGAGAGAGAGACTGGGGGGAGAAGAGAGAGAGAGAGAGACTGGAGGGGGAGAGAGACTGGGGGAGAGAGAGAGGGGGAGAGAGAGAGAGGGGGGAGAGAGAGAGAGGGGGGAGAGAGAGAGAGGGGAACGAGAGCAGGGGAGGAAGGGGGCAGGGAGAGAGGGGGAGGGAGGAGGCAGGGAGAGGGGGTGGGAGGGGGCAGGGAGAGAGGGGGAGGGAGGGGCCAGGGAGAGAGGGGGAGGGAGAGAGGGGGGCAGACAGAGAGGGGGAGGGAGGGAGCAGAGAGGGGGAGGGAGGGGGCAGAGAGGGGGAGGGAGGGGGCAGAGAGTGGAGTGAGAGAGGGGGCAGAGAGAGAGGGGGCAGAGAGAGGGGGCAGAGAGAGAGGGGGAGGGAGGGGGCAGAGAGAGGGGGGAGGGAGGGGGCAGAGAGAGAGGGGGAGGGAGGGGGCAGAGAGAGAGGGGGAGGGAGGGGGCAGAGAGAGAGGGGGAAGGAGGGGGCAGAGAGAGAGGGGGAGGGAGGGGGCAGAGAGAGAGGGGGAGGGAGGGGGCAGAGAGAGAGGGGGAGGGAGGGGGCAGAGAGAGAGGTGGAGAGCGAGAGGGGGAGAGAGAGAGGGGGAGAGAGAGAGGAGGAGGGAGGGGCAGAGAGAGAGGTGAGAGAGAGAGGGGGAGGCAGGTGGGAGCGAGAGGGGGAGAGAGAGAGGGGGAGGCGGGGGGAGAGGGGAGGGGGGAGAGGGGAGGGGGGGAGGAGATCGAGACAGAGGGAAGGAGAGAGAAAGGGCGAGTGGCCCGCGGCCACAAATGGAGCCAAGCCCTGGGAACGGGCGTGAGCCAGCTTGAGGCTGTGAGAGACGGCTGGGGCCTGTTGCCGGGGTAACCCTTCCCCCCCTCCCGAGCCCCACTCTCCGCCATCCCGAGCCCCACCCTCCGCCGTCCCGAGCCCCGCCCTCCCGAGCCCCGGCCCCCCGCCTGAGCCGGCTTCAAGACCGCCGATTGCGGCTGGGTCTGCGCTGGAGACAAGCCCCGGGAACAGGCGTGAGCCGGCTTGAGGCAGTAAGAGAGGGCCGGGCCCGGTTGTCGGGGTAACCTTCCCCCCCCTTCCCGCCCTCCCGAGCCCCGCCCTCCCGAGCACCGGCCCCCCCGCCCGAGCCGGCTTCAAGACCGTCGATTGCGGCTGGGCCTGCGCGCTGTGCGGGGAAGTGTGAGAGAGAGACGCCGCCGCTCATCAGCGCCTCAAAGCCAGCCGGTGCGCGACCTAGCGCGTGATGCACGGCCGGACTCAGGTCGCTCGGCCGTGGCTGGGCAACACAGGTCCAGGCTTCGAGGCCTGCATAAATGGTGCAAGGTACGAAAATTATAGAGGTTAGAGAAAAGATTTACAAATTATTAACTTTTATTAAAAACAATTTGTGTTTAAAAGCAACTTTTTTTTTGCTGGAAATCTAGATTTGAAAAGAAACACGCAGAAAGTGGGAAAAAGAAATGAAGCGTTTGGAATCAAGATGGCGGCCACTCACCTCAGCTCAGAATGATTCGGCCCACCCACACATGCACCGATTGGTCAACTGTCAGGTCACTGAACTGTAGGATTGGTCAATCGTCACGTCACTCAATGCTACTGAGCGGATAATGAGCGGAATTTTGAAAGTTTTTTGTATACCGTCGGCACAATTTTTGTCTGACCAAAAAGTAAATATGCCTATGAGAGTCCCCTAATGATAAGCTTTCTTTTGATATAACATATGTGTAGGTACGCTCTTTAACTTTTGATTGTATAGCCGGACAGACGGAAAGACAGAGAGACAGATGGAAAGACAGAGAGACAGAGAGACATAGGCCTAGAAATTCGGTTGGCTTTGCGCCCAGTTTTCGCCCAAAGAGGGCTTTTGCGCCAATAGAGGAGTTCGCGCTGATATTCAGCGCTGCGGTAATGGCGGCGGTAGCCGGTAGCGCTGCGCCGGCACCGATGACGTCATCGGTGTGCGCAGTGCCCCGGTTCCGCCCCGATGCCGGCCCGAATCCCATATTCAGTTGCCGCCGCCTCCTCCGTGGCGACCGCTACTTATATCCGGAGACCAGGGCCTTACTGCAGCCTTAGTGGGGCGCATAAAGGTGGAGGTGCGGCCGGCCGCTTTTTCGGCGGCCCGCCTGCCCGCACCTCCTTCCCCGGCCTCCTCCACCACCCCCCCCCACGGCATTGCCGGCTGCTTTCCGCGAGCCCGGCACTTCTCCGTGGTGCCGGGCTCATTTGCCGGCACAATCCAGCGGCGATCTCCCCGTTGCAGGCACCTCCACCTTAAGAGAAGGAGGACGCCTGCAGTACCGCAGCCTGCCGCACCGCATCGGGTGGCGCAGCAGCGCCTACAGCGCTGAAATTCAGTTTCAGCGCCCCAAGCGGGGGCGGG
>NC_140990.1:46056337-46293805 GCF_052327205.1 Somniosus microcephalus
TCTATGTCGTTGGTACCAACATGGACCACGACAACTGGATTCTCCCCCTCCCACTCCAATTTCTCTCCAGTACAGAGGAGATGTCCTTGACCCTGGCACCGGGCAGGCAACACAGCCTTCGGGACTCTCGCTCTCGGCTGCAGAGAACTCTATCTATCCCCCTAATGATACTATCCCCTACCACTACAACATTTCCTTTAACTCCCCCCACTTGAATGGCCCCCCGCTCCACGGTGCTGTGGCCAGGTTGCTCATCCTCCCCGCAGTCCCTGTTTCCACCCTCACAGGGAGTAAGAGCCTCGAACCTGTTGGACAAGTGCAAGGGCTGCGGCTCCTCCAACACTACCTCCTGGATCCCCGTACCTGCCTCACTTCTAGTCACACCATCCTGACCCTGGCCACGGACTACATCTGAATTAATTAACCTAATTGGTGTGAATACCTCCTGATACACAGAGTCCAGGTAACTCGCCCCCTCCCTGATGTGTCTCAGTGTTTGAAGCTCGGACTCCAGCTCTTCAACACGGAGCCGGAATTCCTCGAGCAGCCAACACTTACTACAAATGTGATCACCGTGAGCATCAATGGTGTCCACCAGCTCCCACATATTGCAGCAGCAACACATCGCCTGATCTCCCATTCTATGTAATTAATTAAATTTATTAATATTATTCTTAAATACCTTCTGCCTCGATTCTAGATGGTGAATATCACACCATAGAAACTATGGCCTAGAATTTCGCTATCGCCACGCCAGGTATTTAGCGCCCGAAATTTAGCGCTCGCCCGGATTCCTGTAGCGCCCGCCTGAAATTCAGTTGCAGCACCCCAAGAGGGAGGCGGGCGCTATTGCAGGGTTTGGCCGCCTCGCTTGGGGCGCTGAAAGTCAGTTTCAGGCGTCCAGCTGCCGCTGCGCCACCCGATGCGGTGCGGCAGGCTGGGGTACTGCAGGCCTCCTCCTTCTCTTAAGGAGGAGCTGCCTGCAGCCGTGAGATCGCCGCTGGATTCCCCCGGCAAATGAGCCCGGCACCACGGAGAAGTGCCGGGCTCGTGGGGGTCAGACACCAATGCCGCGGGGGGGCGGTGTATGTAAAGTCTGTGGGTTGTATAGTGAATTAATACACAGACTACAAAAGTAACTTTAAACAGGACTTTACTATTCGAAGGTCAGGGCGAATCTGCCCAATAAATCCTTACCCAGCACTTATATACCGGTGTGGTCACTACCGGTATTACAGTATACAGAAGCCAAAATAAAGTAGTGCAACCCCTAAAATAGTTCTCTTAAAGGTGGACGGTTACATACAATAGTTCTCTTAAAGGTAGACGGTTACATACGCTACAATCCTCCCTTTTTAGCTTACAACATACTTATTCCCCATTAAACATACATGTATTCAACTTCATGTAAAACAGTTTACAGATATAGGCCTAGAAATTCAGTTGCCTTAGCGCCGCTTTTGAGGCGCTAGAGGGACTAGCGCCAGAGTTATGGCCAGTTTAAAAATTCCCTGGGGCCCTAAATCGGCGTTGCACCGGTAGCGCTGCGCCGGCACCGATGACGTCATCGGTGTGCGCAGCGTCCCGGTTGCCGTGGTAACCCGCCCAAACTCCGGAATTGAGTTGCGGCCGCCTCGCCCGTGGCAGCCGCAAGCAACGTTCTGTCAGAGGTGCCTTACTCCAGTTTGCGCCGGCGCATTAAAGGCCCCGCGGCGGCCGGCCACTTTCCCGCCGGCCGCCTGCCCGCAGCTCCCTCCCCGGACTTCTCCCCCCCCGCCCCCCGGAACAGATGCAAGCCCGGCACTTGTCCGAGGTGCCGGGCTCATTTTTAAGCTGATTTGCGCGGGCCGCGGCCGGGTGCAGGCAGCTCCTCCTTAACGGGAGGAGGAGGCCTGCACGTCCCCAGCCTGCCGCACCGCATCGGGTGCCGCAGCGCCGGAACAGCGCCACAATGGGGCAGTTAGCGCCCATTGGGAGGCGCTGAAACCCTCCAGTAGCGCCGGCAGCCGTTTGGGCGCGGCGCTACTGAATTTTTGGCGCGCGCAGGGGGACTTAGTGCCGGCACTAACTTCCGGTGCTAAAGCCCTGGCTGCGCCAAAACTCAATTTCTAGGCCCCAGTCTCTGCGGAAAACAGTTCACAGATTCAGTCTCTGCGGAAAACAGTTCACAGATTCAGTCTCGGTGGAGGCGTCTCCTGCGCTTCTTGACTCAGTCCGGACAATGCCTCCGTGGTGTAGCAGTTCCCGGTGGTGTAGTTGGTTCACGTTGCGGAAGTGACTCGTCCAATAGTCCTTCCCTAACTTAACAGCTTGAACTCTGTAACTTCTGAACCAGCATTGCTGACTTTAAAAAAAAAAACTATTGGATTGCCTTGGGAAGTTCCCCTACTTCCCAACTGATTTGGCTCCATTCTGAGGGACCACATGTGTGATCTGGTAGAGGTGATAATGGTTCAGATGGTTATCATCTTCTGTTTCGTCTTTTACTTTTCTGCTTCTTGGAGACTCTCTGGGCTCCCTTGTCAGCTGCCAGCTGTAACGCCACCATCTCCCTATGTTCCTTAGACTTTAAGTGATTCATCCTGATTTCTGCACTTTGGGAGTTTTCAGCACAAGCTGGGCAGACCAGGTCCTCGTAATATTCAGTGTCACTCAACAGGTCCTGGTAATATTCGGTGTCGTCCTGAGGTAGGCCAGTGAGAGGGTCTTCTATTTCCTCCTTACCCAGCTGGACGTTAGCCGGCTTTTGTTCCACATCCCGACATCTGTCCTGAAGAGACTTCATCATGCGTTCAGATTCATCCCGCTTTTTCTGGGCTTCCTGCAAGTCTTTTACTAATGACCTCATTTGTGATTTCAATACTTCAACTTCATTCAGAGATTAATTGATCGGCCTATTCAATCCCTCTACTGAAGTAGCTGTTTCAGCATTCTGTTGTTCTACCTTGACGTGCGTCAGCGTACTTTCGGCATCCAAAGGCTGTTCTGCTGCAGTCTTCTCAGTCTGTGTTGCCACCTCAGCTCTTCCAATAACTTTTGAGAGCTCCGAACCCCTTCCCTTTGACGATTGAGGCTCGTGTTTATGTTTTTTCCATTGTAGAGTCTTATCCCTCAGCATATGAAGGAGTTGGCTGACTGTTGACTCTTCTGCCATCATCCCTTTCCCTTTAACTACAGGGCTGTTTATAACCTTGCCCTGGAGGAGTTGGCTGACTGTTAACTCTTCTGCCATCCTCCATTTCCCATTAGCTGCAGGGCTGTTTATAACCTTGCCCTGGGGCTCCTTTGCTGCTTCTACTTCGCCATCATCCGCAGCCCCCACCATTCGAATTTCCACAATTGAATCATCCGGTGATGCTGCACCCGACTTCAGCAGGAGCTCGGAAGTCATGTCGACCAATTCCGCCTTTTCTGTCTTCAACCTGCTAACAAGCGCCTTCAGTTGCGGCACATCTTGTTCCACCAGATTAGAGCACGCACCTTCAGCAGCCGAATCAGCTTTGATTCGTTTGGCCTCCTCGTGCAGATGGTTTGTGTGCTCCTGCTCCCTTTTCTCCCTCAGCTGCTTCTGTTGTCTTCCCAGATTCTCCCATTCGGTATCATAGAACTTTTTCATTGCTTTCATCTCTTGCTCGAGACGGCAACTCAATTGTTCTAATTGCTGTCGTAATCTGAAATAAGTTTGCGTTCGAGCTCGGTGTTCCTCAGTAATATATATGTCTGTAACTTGAACAGACTCAGAATTCTCTGTCCAACTATGTTGTTGTTGTTCAGAGGAATTCTGTTCTGAAACTTTGTTCTCCTCTGGAGCATAAGCCTTTATGTACGCATTCGTTCTACCAACCTTAGTCAGCAAGTTCATTTTAGACTTGTCTTTCATACTTGGGCTGGTCTTATCGTCATCCGTTTCAGAGTCTGAGCTGATTGTCTGCCCCGAGTCCTCACTCGTTATTGCTTTTAGGTAGTGCCATTCCATATCTATTTTCTTGATCCACTCCCGTCCTAGAAGTGGTGGTCCTCCCTCAGGTAGTACATATAAGTCCATTCCTGGGTGTTCTTCGCCCCTGTCTCTCACCTTGACTCTTATCTTTCCCATGGGGTATACTTTATGCCCCGTGTATGTTTGCAATACGAACTTGGTATCTCTCAAGGGTATATGTGAGAATAGCCGGTTGTAATCCCTTCGATTTATGACTGATAGGGCTGATCCAGTGTCCAATTCCATTTTCACTTGGACTCCGGCTATTTTTAGCATGACCCAGATAGTTTGTAGGTCAGCTTCCTTACTCACATTGTGAATTCTCAGACTACCCAGTTCCTGGCCGTTTGGGTCTGAATCCGAATTCTGTTCGTCTGAACTCTTCTCAACCACCTTGTGTACTTTGTTGTACTTTTCCTGTGATGGCTTTTTTTTTTGGTTGTTGGTCTTCTTCCCTGACCGGCATACTTTAGCGATGTGACCCAGTTTGCCACATTTTTGACATTCCTGGTTTTTAAACCAGCATTGGTTCTGGTCATGTGTTGTCTTCCCACAGCAATAACATTTCGTTGTGCCCGAAGTAATTTGATCCACACTGAGTACCGCTGCCTTTAGCTGCATTTCCGCAGTTCCTTTCGCTGCGGCTTCGTGTGATGCTGCAATAAGGACAGCCCTATCAAGTGTAAGGTCGTTCTCTTCGAGCAGTCGCTTTTGCGTTCCGTCCCGCACACGAACTTGTCTCGCAATGCCTCGGTCAGATTTCCTCCAAACTGGCAGTATTTCGCTAATCTACGCAGTTCGACCAAGTATTCCGCGTTGCTTTCCTCTTTCCGTTGCGTTCTCGCATAAAATTTGAATCGTTCCGCCAACATCAACGGTGTGGGGTTCAAATGATCCTTCAGGACAGCAACAATATTAGCGAAAGTCTGATCCGCCGGTTTAGCTGGTGATAGAAGATGCTTCAATAGGCCGTATGTCTTCGCCCCCATCGCGTTTAGCAAGGTTATAGCTTTATCATCATCTTCTATTTTATTGGCCTCACAATATATCTCGATACGTTCTACGTACGTGGCCCAATCTTCCACCTCGGCATCGAAGTTGTTGATGTTACCATGCTTAGGCATCTTCACTATCTCTCACTATCTTTCTGCGAACAACAGAATTTCTCTTTAACTTTTTAACTTTTTCTCTTTTTTTTTCAAAAATGGCGGTTTCCCGCGCTTGTCTTCTTCCCCGCCTACTGGCAAAATGGCGGCTTCCCGCACTTGTCTTCTTCCCCGCCTCCGAAAATGGCGGTTTCCCGCGCTTGTCTTCTTCTGGTGGGAGGGTAAGCTTTGCCCTCGGGCGCCGACCGCTGGTTTACGGGGTTTGCGGTCTGTGCGCCAGCTTCAGTTTATTCTGAAGCGCGCGCTAGAAAAGCCGATCGCGTTCCTTGTTCCCCCCCTCTTCTTCTTTTCGGCAGGGGCAACCGGCGCTGGGGACAACCAGTTGGCGTCGGACAGATCCAGCTCCTGGTCCTTCACGGCAGCTGCTGTAAGCCGCTGGCCGGAACCTCGCTCGGTCTCTCTCTCGGGCTCTGTCTCTCCCGCTCGCGCGGCTCTCGCTCGTTCTTTCTCGGGCTCTGTCTCTCCCGCTTGCGCGGCTCTCGCTCGCTCTCTCTCGGGCTCTGTCTCTCCCGCTTGCGCGGCTCTCGCTCGTTCTCTCTCGGGCTCCCAATCGCGTCTCCCAGCCCTCTCACAGTCCGTGTTTCCCTCCCCGGCTGCGGCTGAGTTCTCCGCGATTTATTTATTTTTATCTTCCCGCGCCTTACGATCCCGGTCGCAGCGCCTCGTGGCCTCGATCACTGTCCGGCCTTTTTCACCCCAATCTCGCCTCCCAGCTTCTCGCAGTCCGGTGCTTTCCTCCCCGGCTGCGGCTGAGTTCTCCGTGGCTTATTTATTTTTATATCTTCCCACGCCTTACGATCCCGGTCGCAGCGCCTCGTGGTCGCGGTAGTTGTCCGGCCTTTTTCGCCGTCGCGGTCTAGCCGTCTTACAATGCTCCCCAGCCCGCTTGTACCGTGGCTTCCATGCTCCACGCTGCCCCGTCTCAGCGCCTCTGGGCCCAACTTCTGTCCGGCTCCTTTCCCCCTCGACCGTGGTCGAGTTCACCGCCCTTATCCTCCGTTTATTTATTTTTTTATTTTCCCTTTACTCACAGTCACCGTGGCTGACTTGCTTCTCGTGCTGATCGGCTCACTCCCCACCGTGGCAGAAGGGACAATCAGTGCCTGTTGCTGATGGAAGGCTTCGTGTTTGAAGTCTTCCTTCCTTCTTACTCTGCTGGCTCGAGTTTTCTCTCAGCAAAACGACGAGGGCGGTTGCCTCTTCTCGACGCTCGTTAACTGTTTCAGAAGTATTGTTGCCGCAGGGTACGATTGAACTCGTCGCCACTGTAAAGTCTGTGGGTTGTATAGTGAATGAATACACAGACTACAAAAGTAACTTTAAACAGGACTTTACTATTCGAAGGTCAGGACGAATCTGCCCAATAAATCCTTACCCAGCACTTATATACCAGTGTGGTCACTACCGGTATTACAGTATACAGAAGCCAAAATAAAGTAGTGCAACCCCTAAAATAGTTCTCTTAAAGGTGGACGGTTACATACAATTGGGTAAGATTGATTGGGTGGTGTTTCTGGGGGGATTGACAGTAGATAGACAATGGCAAGCATTCAAAGATAGAATGGAAGAATTCCAGAACATGTTTATACCGGTTTGGCATAAAAATAAACCTAAAAAGGTGGCTCAACCGTGGATAACGAGGGAAATTAGGGACAGCATAAAATCAAAAAAAAGGGCATATCAACTGGCAAAAAAAAGCACCAGACCGGAAGATTGGGGGCAGTACAGGATACAGCAAAAGAGGACAAAGGGATTAATCAGGAAGGGGAAAATAGAATACGAAAGTAAACTTGCAACAAACATAAAGACAGACTGCAAAAGCTTTTATCGGTATATCAGGAGGAAAAGACTGGTAAAATCCCAAGTCGGTCCCTTGCAGTCCGATTCGGGAGAATATATAATGGAGAATAAGGAAATGGCAGACCAATTAAACTCATACTTTGGTTCTGTATTCACAAAGGAGGACACAAATAACCTCCCAGGAATATCGGCAAACATAGGGACTAATGAGAGGGAGGAGCTGACAGAAATTAGTATCTCTAGGGATATGGTGTTGGGTAAGTTGAGGGGACTGAAGGCCGACAAATCCCCGGGGCCTGATAAACTACATCCTAGGGTACTTAAGGAGGTGGCCCTGGAGATAGCAGATGCTCTAAGGATCATCTTCCGGAACTCCATTGACTCGGGAACAGTACCCGTGGATTGGAGGGTAGCTAATGTTACCCCAATATTTAAAAAGGGGGGTAGAGAGAAAGCAGGGAATTATAGACCAGTAAGCCTTACATCGGTTGTGGGCAAAATGCTAGAGTCCATTATTAAGGATAAAATAGCGGAGCACTTGACAAATGGGGAAAGGATCGGACAGAGTCAACATGGATTTACAAAGGGTAAATCGTGTTTGACTAATCTGCTGGAATTTTTTGAGGAAGTAACTGGTAAAATAGATGGGGGAGAGCCAGTGGATGTGGTGTACCTTGACTTCCAGAAAGCCTTCGATAAGGTTCCACACAAAAGATTATCATGCAAAATTAAGGCTCATGGGATTGGGGGCAAAGTATTAACGTGGATAGAGAACTGGCTGGCGGATAGAAAACAGAGAGTTGGAATAAACGGCTCGTTTTCGGAGTGGCAGGCAGTGACCAGCGGGGTGCCGCAAGGATCTGTCCTGGGACCCCAGCTGTTCACAATATATATAAATGATCTGGATCAGGGAATTGGATGCAATATTTCCAAATTCGCTGACGACACTAAACTAGGAGGAGGGGTGGGCTCTGATGAGGATGTCAGGAGGCTACAGTGCGATTTGGACAGGTTGGGAGAATGGGCGGATACGTGGCAGATGCACTATAATGTGGATAAATGCGAGGTTATCCACTTTGGGGGTAAAAACAGGAGGGTAGATTATTATCTAAATGGCAATAGATTGGGAGATGGGGAAGTGCAGAGGGACCTGGGTGTTCTTGTGCACCAGTCACTGAAGGAGAGCATGCAGGTGCAACAGGCGATTAAGAAGGCAAATGGTATGTTGGCCTTCATATCAAGGGGGTTCGAGTATAGGAATAGGGATACCTTACTACAGCTGTACAAGGTGCTGGTGAGACCGCATCTGGAGTATTGTGTACAGTTTTGGTCGCCCCATCTGCGGAAGGATGTTCTTGCCATGGAAAGAGTGCAGCGGCGATTCACCAGGCTGATACCTGGAATGGCGGGAATGACCTACGAGGAGAGATTGAATAGTTTGGGCTTGTACTCACTGGAGTTTAGAAGATTGAGAGGGGATCTCATCGAAACATATAAAATTATGGCAGGCCTGGACAGGCTGAATTCAGAGAGAATGTTTCCAATGGCAGGGGAGCACAGAACCAGGGGCCACAGAGATGAGGAAGAATTTCTTCACTCAAAGAGTGGTGAGCCTGTGGAATTCCCTGCCACAGAGGGCTGTGAAGGCTAATTCAATAAATATTTTCAAGAGAGAATTGGATATATTTCTGAAGGCTAAGGGGATTAAGGGTTACGGAGAAAAGGCGGGGACGGGGTACTGAACTGGTAAGATCAGCTAAGATCTCAGAGGAAGATCAGCCATGATCTCATTGAATGGCGGAGCAGGCTCGAAGGGCCGAATGGCCTACTCCTGTTCCTATCTCTATGTTTCTATGTTTCTATGTTTCTCTTAAAGGTAGACGGTTACATACACTACAGTGTGGGAGTCCGGGGAGGAAGGAGAGGCCAATCGGCCGACGGGAAAGCGGACGGCCGCACCTCCACCTTAACGCCCCGGCCTCTCGGAGCTGCAAGGCCCCGTTTTACAAACGCTCCTTGCGCCCGCTACGGGTGAGACGGCGGCAAGTGAATTTGGGCGTTGGGCCGGAATCGCATTGGAACCGGGGCGCTGTGCACACCGATGACGTCATCGGTGCCGGCGCAGCACTAACGGCTAACGCCACCATTTGCGCTACACTGAATTCCAGGCTACCAATAGCGCCGGCGCTAAAGGCCTCTTTAGGCGCTAAGTGGGCGCTAACACCACTGAATTTCTAGGCCAAAAAGCCAAGGAGATTTAAGCTTAAAAAGGGAGAAATACTTACCAACCAATCACTTACCCGCTTTGTGGTGACGTCACACCTTGAATACTTTTTACCTCTCTCCTTCCCTGAGATTGGAGATTGGTGAGGCCTACCTGAGCCTCTGGGGCTTCTTGTAGTCACTCTGCCGCTCAGCTCCGCCTCCACCCGCTGCCGATGCCGCACTGGGGCCTACCTGAGCCTCTGGGGCTTCTTGTAGTCGCTCTGCCGCTCAGCTCCACCTCCACCCGCTGCCAATGCCGCACTGGGGCCTACCTCAGCCTCTGGGGCCTCTTGTAGTCGCTCTGCCGCTCAGCTCCACCTCCACCCGCTGCCGATGCCGCACTGGGGCCTACCTGAGCCTCTGGGGCCTCTTGTAGTCGCTCTGCCGCTCAGCTCCGCCTCCACCCGCTGCCGATGTCTTCACGGAAGAAGATGCAAAAAACCTCCCGGAAATACTGGAGAACCACAGGTCTGGTGAGAATGAGGAACTGGAAGAAATTAGTATTAGTAAAAAAATAGTACTGGAGAAATTAATGGGACTGAAAGCTGATAAATCCCCTGGACCTGATGGCCTACATCCTAGGGTTTTGAAAGAGGTGGCCAAAGAGATAGTGGATGCATTGGTTGCCATTTTCCAAAATTCCATAGATTCTAGAATGGTTCCCACGGATTGGAAGGTAGCAAATGTAACCCCACTATTTAAGAAAGGAGGGAGAGAGAAACCGGTGAACTACAGACCAGTTAGCCTGACATCAGTAGTAGGGAAAATGCTAGAATCTATTATTAAGGACCCGGTAACAGGGCACTTAGAAAATAATAATAGGATTGGGCAGAGTCAACACGGATTTATGAAAGGGAAATCGTGTTTGACAAATCTGTTGGAGTTTTTTGAGGTTCTAACTAGTAGAATAGATAAGGGGGAACCAGTGGATGTGGTATATTTGGATTTTCAGAAGGCCTTTGATAAAGTCCCACACAAGACAGCACGGTGGCATAGTGGTTAGCACTGTTGCCTCACAGCGCCAGGGACCCGGGTTCGAATCCGGCCTCGGGCGACTGTCTGTGTGGAGTTTGCACATTCTCCCCGTGTTTGCGTGGGTTTACTCCGGGTGCTCCGGTTTCCTCCCACAGTCCAAAGATGTGCGGGTTAGGTTGATTGGCTATGATAAATTGACCCTTAGTGTTAGGGGGATTAAATACGTGGGGTTACAGGGATAGAGTGGGATATGTGTTGGTATAGGGGTTACGGGGATCGGGTGGGATATGTGTCGGTGCAGGCTCGATGGGCCGAAATGGCCTCTATCTGCACTGTGTGGTTTCTGAGATTTCTGAGATTCTGAGAAGAGGTTATTAAACAAAATTAGGGCTCGTGGGATTGGGGGTAATACACTAGCATGGATTGAGGATTGGTTAACGGACAGAAAACAGAGAGTAGGAATAAACGGATCATTTTTGGGTTGGCAGGCTGTAACTAGTGGGGTACCACAAGGGTCAGTGCTTGGGCCTCAGCTATTCACATCTACATCAATGATTTGTACGGAACTGCCATAAGTATGAATGGGAATGACTAAAAAAATACACGAACACATGAAATAAATTTCAAATAAACATTACATATATAAAATTAATTAAAATAGCATTTAATTAAATATTTTAAACAAAAATTTAATTTTTGGGGAAAAAATGTATATGTTTTAACGGGGCTGAAAATAAACTGACCTTATTGGACAGGGTTTTAATGTATAAATGAGTGATAAAATGTTATTTTTCTATTTATTAACTCTGATGCTGGTAAACCAGGCGTTAGAATTCCAGGGCCTTACAGTGGGCGGAGGCTGGGCCTATAGCGCCCTCTCCTGGGGATGTGGAGGATTTGTCAAGAGAATTCTAGACAGATCGCAAGTGCCGGGTTTTAGTGTGTGCGCCACACATGCCTAAACCCGGCACTTGTGCGGCCCCTGTGGGTACGTGCGCACCTCGTACGCACCCATGGGGGGGGGGGTCGCAAAATACGGCCCAATATATCCAAGTTTACTGATGTTATAAAGCTGGGTGGGACTGTAAGTTGTGAGGAGGATGCAAAGAGGCTTCAAGGGGATATAGACAGGCTAAGTGAGTGGGGCAAGAACAAGGCAAATGGAGTATAATGTGGAGAAATGTGAAGTTATCCACCTTGGTCGGAAAAATAGAAAAGCAGAGTATTTTTTAAATGGTAAGAGATTGGGAAATGTTGGTGTTCAGAGGGACCTGGGTGTCCTTGTACATGAATCACTGAAAGTTAACATGCAGGTACAGCAAGCAATTAGGAAAGCAAATGGTATGTTGGCCTTTATTACAAGAGAATTTGAGTATAAGAATAAAGACACCTTACTGCAATTATATAGGGTCCTGGTGAGACCACACCTGGAGTATTGTGCACAGTTTAAGTCTCCTTACCTAAGGAAGGATATACTTGCCATAGAGGGAGTGCAACGAAGGTTCACCAGACTGGTTCCTGGGTTGGGGGGATTGTCCTATGAGGAGAGATTGAGTAGACTAGGCCTATATTCACTAGAGTTTAGAAGAATGAGCGGTGATCTCAGTGAAACATACAAAATTATTACAGGGCTTGACAGGGTAGCTGCAGGGAGGATGTTTCCCCTGGCTGGAGAGTCCAGAGCCAGGGGTCACAGTCTCAGAATAAAGGGTCGGCCATTCAGGGCTGAGATGAGGAGAAATTTCTTCACACAGAGGGTGGTGAATCTTGGGAATTCTCTACCGCAGAGGGCTGTGGAGGCTCAGTCATTGGGTATAGTCACAACAGAGATCGATAGATTTTTGGATATTAAGGGAACCAAGGGATATGGGGACAGTGCAGGAAAGTGGAGATGAGGATGATCAACCCTGATCTCATTGAATGTGGAGCAGGCTCCAGGGCCCGAATGGCCCACTCCTGCTCCTATCTTCTATGTTTCCATATGGGGACAGTGCAGGAAAGTGGAGATGAGGATGATCAGCCCTGATCCCATTGAATGGGGAGCAGGCTCGAGGCCCAAATGGCCCACTCCTGCTCCTATCTTCTATGTTTCTAGATTTACTCGCCCCTCCTCTCTGCAGTGTTAGAATAAAATTTTGCTGGACAAGATTTTGCTGGAAAAGACACAAACTACAAATTCGCTGACTGGGACTAATTGAATCACTGCACAGTGAGACATGCTACGCTTACGCATGGCTGGAACAAAGTTCATCTCGTGTCCTGACTGGGACTAATTGGATCACTGAGGACTAACAAGGTTCACTGGTATCCTATCATCGAACTAATCACATTCCGCCGGGGAACAAGACGGAACGAAGACCTGAAGAGGCAGAATTGGCAACACAAGTGTGTAAACTCCTGACTGGAGGAAAATAACGATATGCGCTAATAAACGAATTGATTGGATGAATGTAAATGATCTAAAACCAACTTCTTGGAATTGTATATAAGCTCGGCACGTACTACAATCGTGGAGAAGGTGCTCTCGCAGACCACGTGGTTGCAGACTCTTCTCCCAGAGCTCTGTCATTTAATAAAGTTGTCTCTCTTACTCAAAGTCTAGTTTCCGAGGAATCATTTTTCCTACAACAGCAGGAACACCAGCGAGTTCACACTGACGAGTGGCCGTTCTCCTGCTCCGAGTGCGGGAAAGGTTTCACTCGTCCCTCCGCTCTGCTGATACACCAGCTGGTTCACACTGACGAGAGGCCGTTCACCTGCTCCGAGTGCGGGAAAGGATTCACTCATCTCACCTCTCTGCGGCTGCACCAGCGGGTTCACACTAACGAGAGGCCGTTCTCCTGCTCCGAGTGCGGGAAAGGATTCACATGTTCCAACTCTCTGCGGGAACACCAGCTGGTTCACACTGACAAGAGGCCGTTTAAATGTTCCGACTGTGACAAGAGTTTCAAATGCTCCAGGGGCCTGGAGATGCATCTACGCATCCACACCGGGGAGAGGCCGTTCAGCTGCTCCCACTGCGGGAAGAGGTTTACGTGCTCATCCGATCTTCTGAAACACCAGCGCACTCACACTGGGAAGATGCCATTCCCCTGCTCAGTGTGTGAAAAGGGATTCACCAGTTCAACTCACCTGCTGAGACACCAGCGAGTTCACACATGAGCGCACTGGTCCCATTCTGCTGTTAATCACATGAAGGATTGTTCTGTGTTAATAATGGCAATTACGGGGTTGGGGGGCAGTTTGAAGATGCTGATAATAATCCCAGTAACTAGGCTGGAGTTTAAGAGGGGTCAGCCTTGGCTCAGTGGGCGACACTCTCACCTCTAGAGTCAGAAGGTCGTGGGTTTGAGTCCCACTCTGGAGACTTGAGCACGTAATCTAGGCTGACACTCCAGGGCAGTACTGAGGGTGAGCTGCTCTGTCAGAGGTGCCATCTTTCGGATGCGACGTTAAACCGCTGCCCCGTCTGCCCTCTCAGGTGGGTGTAAAAGATCCCATGGCCGCTATTTTGAAAAATGGAAGGGAGAAAGGATCTCGACTTGGAAGATCAGGAAGCAGATGTGAAACTGTAATGTTGCTTGAAATGATTGGAAGACTGAATTTAACTGTGACTGTAATAATTGTGTTTTGTAGGTAACAGAGCGTGGGAAAAACCAGTCGAATCCAGTATGAGGTGATTTTGGTGGTGCCTCCTGTGTCACTACCACCACAACTACCATGCTTTACGGGTCTAACAGGACCTGTCCCATCAACCAACACGTTTTTAAGTACGAGCTGCACAATTATGTGGCACAATTCAGACCCGACAGTCCCCTATTGTTTGAGGGTTTCAGTGAGCTCATGATACGACTGAACTCCTCCCTAAAGTATTTTTTATGTTTTGGAGCAAGACAACTGGAGAATAGATATTGAAATTGAAAGCAGAAGGGACAACACACACTGGTGGGATATTGGGCTTAATACATCAGCATGCCCTTAGGCTCGTATTACTTCACACACTCTGGTTGTTCTCCAGCTTGTAATGATATTGTATTTGAGATATGTAACCCATGTAGTAAAACTTTGAACTATGTAAGATCAGAAGTTTGTTTAAGATCTACCCAGTTAAACACAAATGTCACAAGGTAAGGAGTCAAAAATTGTTAGGACGATAGGGACAAACATGGGAATTCCTCATTGGATTAGGATAATTTCCCATGTACTGGTCATATCCCAACTTGTAGTAATGATGTGCCTACTATTCTACACCTGCTACCTGAAACACCTAAAGTCCAATGCCCAATCACATTTAAATATGATCACAGCCCAGAACATGTTTGAGTTACATAAACAGAAGAAAAATAATCCATATGTAAGATTTTAGTTTTGAGGGGTCGGCAAATGCCTCGCCCTCAAGGTAGGGATATGTAGGATAGGGTGTACCTGTAGGATTTAGTAAACATTATTAAGATTCGATAACCATTCTAATATAACTATAATATGTGAAATTGTATGTTAAGATCCTAAAAGCCTGTATAAGCTGGAGAATGGCTGAGAGCAAAGCAGGATGGGATTATGCCAACCTGACTAAAAACCTCTGTTTAAAATTACTGAAGTAATGGGATGTTGTGCTAAGTTTATGGTGACGATTGAGGGATAAATATTGGGCTCAAAACACCGGGGATAACTTCTTCGAAATAGCACCACGGGATCTTTTACGTCCACCTGAGGGGGCAGACGGGGGCCTCGGTTTAACGTCTCATCCGTAAGACCGCACCTCCGACACTGCAGCGCTCCTTCATTACTGCCCCTCTGACAATGCGGCACTCCCACAGCATTGCTTTGCCCGACAGTGCGGAGCTCCCGCAGTACTGCCCTCCCGACGAAGCAGCGCTCCCTGAGCACTGCTCCTCCGGCAGTGCAGCGCTCCCTCAGTACTGCCCCTCCGACAGTGCGGCGCTCCCTCAGTACTGCCCCTCCAACAGTGCGGTGCTCCCTCAGCCCTGCCCCTCCGACAGTGCGGCGCTCCCTCAGTACTGCCCCTCCGACAGTGCGGCGCTCCCTCAGTACTGCCACGCCGACAGTGCGGCGCTCCCTCAGTACTGCCCCTCCGACAGTGCACTACTACCTCAGTACTGCCCCTCTGACAGTGCGGTGCTCCCTCAGTACTGCCCCTCCGACAGTGCGGTGCTCCCTCAGTACTGCCCCTCCGACAGTGCGGTGCTCCCTCAGTACTGCCCCTCCGACAGTGCGGCGCTCCCTCAGTACTGCCCCTCTGACAGTGTGGCGCTCCCTCAGTACTGCCTCTCCGACAGTTCGGCGCTCCCTCAGTCCTGCCCCGCCGACAGTGCGGCGCTCCCTCACTACTGCCCCTCTGACAGTGCGGCGCTCCCTCTGTACTGTACCTCCGACAGTGCAGCTCCCTCAGTACTGCCCCACCGACAGTGCGGCGCTCCCTCAGTACTGCCCCTCCGACAGTGCAGCACTCCCTCAGTAATGCCCCTCCAACAGTACAGCTCCCTCAGCACTGCCCCTCCGACAGTGCGGTGCTCCCTCAGTAATGCCCCCCCCCCGACAGTGCGACGCTCCCTCAGTACTACCCCTCCGACAGTGCGGCGCTCCCTCAGTACTGACCCTCTGACAATGTGGCACTCCCTCAGTACTGCCCCTCTGACAGTGCGGCGCTCCCTCAGTATTGCCCCTCCGACAGTGCGGCGCTCCCGCAGTACTGACCCTGTGACAGTGCGGCACTCCCTCAGTACTGCCCCTCCGACAGTGCGGCACTCCCTCAGTACTGCCCCTCCGACAGTGCGGCGCTCCCTCAGTATTGACCCTCTGACAGTGCGGCGCTCCCTCAGCACTGCCCCTCCGACGGTGCGACGCTCCCTCTGTACTGCCCCTCTGACAGTGCGGCGCTCCCTCAGCACCGCACTGGAGTGTCAGCCTCGCTTTATGTGCTCAAGTCCCTGGAGCGGGATTTGAACCCACGTCCCTGGAGGGGACTATGAACCCAAAACCTTCTGACTCTGCTATCCACTGAGCCACAGCTGACTCCAGTCTTTTACACAGTTTCATCATAGCTTCCTTGCTTTTGCACTCTACGCATCTCCAAAAGCAGGGGAGTTATGATGAATTGTTAAACAGTTTTTTTGCAGAGTGACCAAGGCTGTCTGTAGGAAACAATTTTGCATTTCAAAGAAGCTTGTATTGTAAAGCTTGGATTTATAAATAGGGCATATTGCACAGAGCAAAGAGGCAATGATAAACTTGTAACAACAGAAAATGATGGAAACACTCAGGCAACATTTAATCTAATATAAGCTAATAGAATGTTATTGTTTATTGCGAGGGGAATTGATTACAAAAGTAGGGAGGTTATGCTTCAGTTGTACAGGGCATTGGTGAGACCACATCTGGAGTACTGTGTACAGTATTGGTCTCCTTATTTCAGGAAGGATGTAAATGCATTGGAGGCAGTTCAGAGAAGGTTTACTAGACTAATACCTGAAATGGGTGGGTTGTCTTATGAGGGAAGGTTGGACAGGCTAGGCTTGTATCCACTGGAGTTTAGAAGAGTAAGAGGTGACTTGATTGAAACATATAAGATCCTGAGGGGTCTGGACAGGGTGGATGTGGAGAGGATGTTTCCTCTTGTGGGAGAATCTAGAACTAGGGGTCACTGTTTAAAAATAAGGGGTCGCCCGTTTAAGACAGAGATGAGGAGAAATTTTTTCTCACAGAGGGTCGTGAGTCTTTGGAACTCTCTTCCTCAGAGGGCGGTGGAAGCAGAGTTTTTGAATATTTTTAAGGCAGAGGTAGATAGATTCTTGGTAAGCAAGGGGGTGAAAAGTTATCGGGGGTAGGTGGGAATGTGGAGTAATCAGATCAGCCATGATCTTATTGAATGGCGGAGCAGGCTCGAGGGGCCGAGTGGCCGACTGCTGCTGCTAATTCGTATGTGACCTGTGCACATTAACTCCCAGATCCCTCTGTCCCTGCACACTGTTTAAAACTGTGCCATTAAGTGAATTTTGCCTCTCCCTGTTCCTTCTGCCAAAATGCATCACCACACACTTCGATTGGGTCGATTGGGCTTATACTCGCTGGAGTTTAGAAGAATGAGAGGGGATCTCATTGAAAGTTATAAAATTCTAACAGGACTGGACAGACTAGATGCAGGAAGGATGTTCCCGATGGTCGGGGAGTCCAGAACCAGGGGTCACAGTCTAAGGATAAGGGGTAAGCCATTTAGGACAGAAATGAGGAGGAATTTCTTCACCCAGAGAGTGGTGAACCTGTGGAATTCTCGACCAAAGAAGGCAGTTGAGGCCAATTCATTAAATATATTCAGGAAAGAGTTGGATATATTTCTTAAGGCTAAAGGGATCAAGGGATATGGGGAGAAAGTAGGGACAGGGTACTGAATTTGGATGATCAGCCATAGGGTCATAGAGTTATACAGCACAGAAAGAGGCCCTTCAGTCCATCGCGCCTGTTGTGTATGTACCTTTAAGAGAATAACTGGTCTCAGACTGCAGTACCGGCAGTGACCACCCCTGTATAAAAGGCGCTAGTGAGCCTCTGTTGTTTTCAGTTTCACTACTGACTTCCATCAGTAAAGACGTGTTTTGTTCAACTCCTGCTGTCCATGTCTCAATCATTCACGGACGTAATACTGGCGACGAGCAGATATGAACCTACCTACAGTCTGCACCAACTCCTGGGATCCATTCCTACAGCGAAGTGAGCAGAGGTCGAGGCCAGAAAGAAAATAAAGCAAGAGGCAGTAGAAACGGGCGTCAACCGTGGGCATCCGCCCTGTGTTGCGGAGTTGAAGATTGCTGGAGAAGCTGTCGGAAGCAGGGCCTGGTTCCTGTCGATGGTGCTTCAGCTAATCGGGCTGGTGGCAGGTAGTGCACTGATCCTTCCTGGGCTGCGGCGGTCGCGAACTCGAGCGGGTGGTCTGCAACGGGGCCGAGCAGCGTTGTCGGGAAGAAGAGAGAGAGAGGGTGGCGCACACAGGGCGCGGCCGGTGCTACGAAGCCGGGCTGCGTATAGACCCGCGAAGAGGGAGGCAAGAGTCCCACAGGGTTGTTCCACGACGGGAAAATAATAAAAAAAGAAATATTAAACGCGCAAGAAACCACGAGGAGCTGCAGGTTGCAACGGGAACTGCGGAAAGCAGCGCTAGCAACAGCGGGGAAGAAGGCAAAGCGCGGGAGGCGCCATCTTAATCAGCGGGGAAGAAGGCAAAGCATGGGAGGCGCCATTTTGTTAAATCGGGGAAGAAGGCAAAGCGCGGGAGGCGACATTTTAGATTTGCAAGATGCCGAAGACTGGCTGTATCACTGCTTTTGATAATGAAATAGAGGACTGGACCACGTATGTGGAAAGAGTCGAGGTATATTTCGAGGCAAACGAAATAGCGGAGGAGAAAAAGGCATCGATATTGCTAAACTTAATGGGCGCTAGAACGTACGGCCTATTGCAGGACCTGATTACTCCAGCCAAACCGAAGGCGAAGAGTTTTAACGAAATTGTTGCTGTCCTACAGGAACACCTAAACCCTGCACCGCTGTTGATAGCAGAAAGATTTAAATTCCACAGGAGAACGCAGCATAAAGATGAGAGCAATGCTGAGTACCTTACGGAACTACGCAAGCTATCAAAGCACTGCCAGTTCAGAGCAGGACTGGCAGATACCCTACGGGACAAATTTGTCTGTGGACTCCTGAGTGAAGGAACACAGAAGAAGTTACTCTCAGAGAAAGAGCTGACGCTAGATAAGGCTTTCAGCGTGGCAGTATCATATGAAGCAGCAGCCAGGGGAGCTGCAGAAATTCAACAAAAACCACAGGAATACGGCACCCATGAAATGACACGGGGATTTGCAAAATGTTATCGCTGCGGCAGAACTAACCATGACCAGAAGGACTGCTGGTCCAAAGACAAAATATGCAGGCAATGCGGGAAGATGGGACACATTGCATGAGTTTGCAGGTCTGGGAAGAAGACCAGCGACAACAAAAAGGCTACTAAGGAACCGTACAAGAAAGTACAAAAGATGACGGGCAGTAGTTCCGAAGACCAGATGAGCGATAGTGAATCCGGGAACAGGAGACTAAGCTGTCTCAAACTTCACAATGTAATCACAAAAGAGGATCACCGAACCATTTGGGTCACCCTCACGATAGCAGGGTCCCAAGTTAAAATGGAATTGGATACAGGATCAGCGCTAACCGTCATGAATCGACGAGACTACGAGCGGCTATTTTCACACATACCCTTGAGAGAGACATCCATCGTCTTGATGATGTATACGGGGCAAAAAGTATACCCCAGAGGAAAAATAAGGGTGCCTGTCGAATACAACGGCAAGAAAATACAGAAATTGTATCTCCACATACTGCCAAATGGTGGACCACCGTTATTGGGACGGGAATGGATCAGGAAGATAAACTTAGATTGGCACTCCATTCATGCAATGACGGTGGATGGTAAAAAAGATGAAGACGTCACTCCTGGACGATTGTCAACAATCTTAGCTAACGCCAAGGAGGTATTTCAACAAGAACTGAGCACGCTTAAAGGCGTAACCACCTTGATAAAAATTGAAGAGAATGCAGTTCCCAAGTTTTTCAAAGCAAGACCAGTACCATATGCAATTCGCCCAGCCGTCGAGGCAGAGCTGGAGAATCTGGAGAAGGCAGGCGTGTTGTCTAAGGTCGACTGGAGCGAGTGGGCGACACCCATCGTTCCTGTCATGAAGAAAACGTTAAGCAATAAGTCCGGGGAGCCAAGGAAGATTCGCATCTGTGGGGATTTCAAGGAGACGGTGAACCCAGTCCTTCACACAGTACAGTATCCTCTTCCAAGGATAGAAGACATCTTCGCCTCACTGTCTGGAGGGAAGCGTTTTACAAAAATTGACCTAGCACAAGCATATTTGCAGATGGAGGTTGAAGAGTCCTCTAGGAAGCATCTCACGATAAACACTCACAAAGGTCTTTACCAGTATCATCGATTGGTATTCGGAGTAGCATCGGCTCCGGCAATATGGCAAAGAGCGATGGAACAAGTCCTGCAAGGGATTCCGGGGACTCAGTGTTACTTGGACGACATCCTTGTGAAAGGTGAAGATGACAGTGAACACCTTAACAACCTAGAACAGGTGCTCACTAGACTACGGGAACATGGGCTGCGAGCCAACCGCCCCAAGTGCGAATTTTTTAAGAAACAGATATCGTATTGTGGCCACGTGATTGATGAAGAGGGGTTACATAGGTCCCCTGACAAAATTGAAGTGGTTGTTAAGGCCCCACCGCCTGAAAATGTGTCGCAACTGAGGTCATTCCTCGGATTGGTGAATTACTACCACAAGTTTTTGCCGAATTTGTCGACAATTCTGCACCCACTGAACGTCCTGCTACGAAGGGGGGTAGCATGGAAATGGAGCGATGATTGTAAGCGGGCCTTTCAGAAGAGTAAGGACTTAATCACGTCAAGGGAAGTATTGGCTCACTACAACCCAGCACTGCCGATCAGACTGGTGTGTGATGCGTCTCCCTACGGCATTGGGGCGGTACTGTCACTTAAATTCCTTGATGGTTTAGAGAGGCCGATAGCTTTTGCGTCACGCTCGTTAACTTCTGCCGAGCGTAACTACGCCCAGATTGACAGAGAGGCCCTCAGCCTAGTGTGGGGGGTGAAGAAGTTCAATCACTACCTGCACGGTCAAAAATTTACTCTACTAATCGATCATCAACCTCTTGTCTCCATTTTCAACCCTCAGAAGGGCGTACCAATAATGACAGCACAAAGGCTGCAGAGGTGGTCCCTTTTCCTAGGGGCACACCAATATGATATCGAGTACAAAGGAACTAAACAGCATGGAAATGCTGATGGATTGTCATGCCTACCGTTGCCGACGGTGGAAGAAGAAGACCTTGCAGTGGATCCAATGGAGTTATTCCACTCGACCATAGTCGAATGTCTCCCTGTGACGAATGCAAACATAGAAAAGGAAACACGGAATGACCCGACACTTTCACGGGTCTATGATTTAACGGTGAAGGGATGGCCAACACATGGCGAACCACTGCTGCCCGCATTCTCGCCAAGAAGAGAACAGCTGTCAGTGTGCAGAGGAACCTTGATGTGTGGATCCAGAGTAGTAATTCCACCTAAGTTGACGGATAGAGTGCTTAATGAGCTTCATGAGGGTCATCTGGGTGGGGTAAAAATGAAGAATTTAGCCAGAGCGTTTGTGTGGTGGCTGGGAATCGATAGAGAAATCGAAGAGATGACCAAGAGCTGTGCAGGATGCCAGAAGGTCCAAAACGCCCCACCACAAGCTCCTCTGCATCCATGGGAGTGACCCTCATCTCCATGGCAAAGGGTGCACATTGATTTTGCTGGTCCCTTCATGGACTCGATGTTTTTAATTGTGGTGGATGCACATTCAAAGTGGCCAGAGGTAATAAAAATGTCCTCAACCACCACGGAAAAAACTATCACAGTTTTACGAACCATATTCGCCAGGAATGGGGTGCCTGAACAGATTTGCTCTGACAATGGACCACAGTTTGTGTCTGAAGAGTTCCGGAGGTTCTTAAAGAACAATGGCGTTAAGCATTACACATCCGCCCCATATCATCCAGCCACTAATGGATTGGCCGAGAGGTTTGTCCAAACATTCAAGAAAGCTATCAAGGCAATGTGTAATGAAGATATACCCCTACAACACAAGGTGGACAACTTCTTGTTTGCCTACCGGAATGCGACACATGCGGTTACCAACCAAACTCCAGCCATGATGTTCTTCAATCGAAGACTACGATGCCGCTTGGATTTGGTTAAGCCAAACGTCTGAAGAGATGTGGAGAACAGACAGTTTCAGAATATGAATGAAAGGCCGACCAGGAGTTTTAAGATAGGTCAACCAGTTTTGGCCCGGGACTACCGCACTGAGAAATGGCAGCCAGGAACGATTTGTACACGACAAGGACCTCTCATGTATACCATGGACGTTGGGGAGAGCATTGTAAGACGCCATGCTGACCAGATTCTAGAGTCACTGGAAAACGTCAACTCCACACCATGATCTGATACACCTGGTAATGAAATCGACGTTCCAATTGCAGCTACCGCAGAACCGGTAATATTGGAAGCAGATGAACCAAACAATGACATTGATCCCGACTCAACATTGCCAGAAGAACCTGATACCCCAAAGAGGCGTTATCCAGACAGAATCAGGAAGCCTCCTCAAAGACTGAACTTATAATTGCTTAAACTTAACCAATGTATCTAGCAACCGTAATTGTGATTGTAATTAGTTATCATTTAGTTGTTAAATGAATGTTATGTACTGTTCATCTAAAAGGGGAGGAATTGTTGTGTATGTACCTTTAAGAGAATAACTGGTCTCAGACTGCAGTACCGGCAGTGACCACCCCTGCATAAAAGGCGCTAGTGAGCCTCTGTTGTTTTCAGTTTCACTATTGACTTCCATCAGTAAAGACGTGTTTTGTTCAACTCCTGCTGTCCGTGTCTCAATCATTCAGGGACGTAATAGCGTCCGTGCCGGCCATCAAGCCCTGTCTAATCTAATCCCATTTTCCAGCACTTGGTCCGTAGCCTTGTATGCTATGGCGTTTCAAGTGCTCATCCAAATGCTTCTTGAATGTTGTGAGGGTTCCTGCCTCTACCACCCTTTCAGGCAGTGAGTTCCAGATTCCAACCACCCTCTGGGTGAAAAAGTTCTTCCTCAAATCCCCTCTAAACCTCCTGCCCCTTACCTTGAATCTATGCCCCCTTGTTATTGACCCCTCTACCAAGGGAAAAAGTTCCTTTCTATCTACCCTATCTATGCCCCTCAAAATTTTGTACACCTCAATCAGGTCCCCCCTCAGCCTTCTCTGCTCCAAGGAAAACAACCCCAGCCTGTCCAGTCTTTCTTCATAGCTGAAGTGCTCCAGCCCAGGTAACATCCTGATGAATCTCCTCTGCACCCTCTCCAAAGCAATCACATCCTTCCTATAGTGTGGCGACCAGAACTGCACACAGTATTCCAGCTGTGGCCTAACCAGCGTTTTGTACAGCTCCATCATAACGTCCCTACTCTTATATTCTATGCCTTGGCTAATGAAGGCAAGTATCCCATATGCCTTTTTAACCACCTTATCCACCTGTTCTGCTGCCTTCAGGGATCTATGTACATGCACACCAAGGTCCCTCTGATCCTTTGTCTTTCCTAGGGTCTTACCATTCATTGTGTATTCTCTTGCCTTGTTAGTCCCTCCAAAATGCATCACATCACACTTTTCAGGGTTAAATTCCATTTGCCACTGTTCCGCCCATCTGACCAACCCATCTATATCGTCCTGCAGACTGAGGCTACCCTCCTCGCTATTTACCATCCCACCAATTTTCGTGTCATCTGCGAACTTACTGATCATACCTTTTACATTCACATCCAAATCATTAATGTAGACCACAAACAGCAAGGGACCCAGCACTGATCCCTGCGGTACCCCACTGGACACAGGCTTCCAGTCACAAAAACAACCTTCGACCATCACCCTCTGCCTTCTGCCACTAAGCCAGTTTTGGATCCAATGTGCCAAGGCACCCTGGATCCCATGGGCTCTTACCTTCTTGACCAGTCTCCTATGCGGGACTTTATCGAAAGCCTTACTGAAATCCATGTATACCTTCATCCAAACACCTAGTCACCCCGTCGAAAAATTCAATCAAATTAGTCAGACATGATCTTCCCTTGACAAAGCCATGCTGACTATCCCTGATTAATCCTTGCCTCTCCAAGTGGAGACTAATTCTGTCCCTCAGAATTTTTTCCAATAATTTCCCTACCACTGATGTTAGGCACACTGGCCTGTAATTCCCTGGTTTATCCCTACTACCCTTCTTGAATAATGGCACTACGTTAGCTGTTCTCCAGTCCTCTGGCACATCCCCTTTGGCCAGAGAGCTTCTGAAAATTTGTGTCAGAGCCCCTGCAATCTCCTCCTTTGCCTCACACAGCAGCCTGGGATACATCTCGTCCGGGCCTAGGGATTTATCCACTTTTAAGCCTGCTAAAACCGCCAGTACCTCCTCCCTCTCGATGCTAATATGTTCAAGTATATCACAGTCCCCCTGACCGATTTCTATGTCTACATCGTCCATCTCCATAGTGAACACAGATGCAAAAAATTCATTTAAAACCCCACCTACATCTTCTGGCTCCACACACAGATTGCCACTTTGGTCCCTAGTGGGCCCTACTCTTTCCCTAGTTATCCTCTTGCCCTTAATAGACTTATAAAACACCTTAGGATTTTCCTTTATTTTGCTTGCCAGTGTTATTTCATGGCCCCTCCTCGCTCTCCTAATTTCTTTCTTAAGTATCCCCCTGCACTTTTTATACTCCTCTAGGGCTTCCTCTGTCTTTAGTCCTTTAGTAGAGAGGGCTTTAAACTAATTAGTTGGGCGGAGGTTTCTAGAGAGCAAATAACAGAAATGACAACGGAGAAGGTCATAGGCTTAGGTAGCAGTGGGGAAATTAAAAAACAGAACGTGTCAGGAAGGGACAGAAGGTATGGAGTAAAAGGTAAAGTAGTAAAAGGGGAAAAAACAGGAACTAAGTATCACAAAACATATTTGAAAGTTCTTTATCTGAATGCACGTAGCATTCGTAACAAAATGAATGAGTTAATGGCACAAATAACTACATATGGGTATGATCTTGTGGCCATTACAGAAACATGGCTGCAGGGTGACCGTGACTGGGAATTAAACATACCAGGTTATTTAACAATCAGGAAGGACAGGCAGGGAGGGAGGGGAGGTGGGGTTGCTATGTTAATAATGGAAGGAATCACTATAATACAGAGAAATGATATTGGGTCAAAGGAGCAGGATAGTGAAACAGTTTGGGTAGAGATAAGAAATAATAAGGGGAAAAAACACTAGTGGGTGTAGTCTATAGGCCTCCGAACAGTTGCAACTCTGTTGGACGGAGTATTAATCAGGAAATAGTTGAGGCTTGTAATAAGGGAACAGCTATAATTATGGGGGATTTTAACTATCATATTAACTGGACAAATCAAATTGGGCAGAGCAGCCTTGAGGATGAGTTCATTGAGTGTATTAGGGATGGGTTTCTTGAGCAGTATGTAATTGAACCGACCAGGGGGCAAGCAACCTTAGATTTTGGTCCTGTGTAATGAGACAGGATTAATTAAAAATGTCCTAGTAAAGGATCCCCTTGGAATGAGTGACCATAACATGGTTGAATTCCATATTCAAGTAGAGGGTGAGAAGGTTGGATCTCAAACAAGCGTGCTGAGCTTGAATAAAGGAGACTATGAAGGTATGAGAGCGGAATTGATTAGCGTGGACTGGGAAAATAGATTAAAGGGTAAGACGGTACATGATCAGTGGTGTACATTTAAGGAGTTATTTTACAACTTCCAAAAAAGATATATTCCACTGAGGAAAAAAGGGTGTAAAAGAAAAATAGCCATCCGTGGCTAAGTAAAGTGATTAAGGATAGTATCGGACTAAAAACAAGGGCATATAAGGTAGCCAAATCTAGTGGGAGGATAAAAGATTGGGAAGTCTTTAAAAGACAGCAAAAAATAACTAAAAGATTGATTAAGAAAGGGAAGATAGATTATGAAAGTAAATTAGCAAAAAATATAAAAACAGATAGCAAAAGTTTCTATAGTTATATAAAAAGAAAAAGGGTGGCTAAAGTAAATGTTGGTCCCTTAGAGGATGAGACCGGGAAATTAATGGTGGGAAACATGGAGATGGAAAAAACGCTGAACAAATATTTTGTATCAGTCTTTACAGTAGAAGACACTAAGAATATCCCAACACTGGACAAACAGGGGGCTCTAGGGGGAGAGGAGCTAAATATGATTAAAATCACTAAGGAAGTGGTACTTGGTAAAATAATGGGACTTAAGCCGGATAAATCCCCTGGACCTGATGGCTTACATCCTAGGGTCTTGAGGGAAGTGACGGTAGGGATTGTGGATGCATTGGTAATAATTTTCCCAAACTCCCTGGACTCAGCAAAGGTCCCGGCAGATTGGAAAACTGCTAATGTAACACCCTTATTTAAAAAGGGTAGTAGGCAGAAGGCTGGAAACTATAGACCAGTTAGCCTAACATCAGTGGTAGGTAAAATGTTAGAGTCCATTATTAAGGAGACAGTAACGGGACATAATTTAATAGGACAAACTCAGCATGGTTTCATGAAGGGGAAGTCATGTTTGACAAATTTGCTTGAGTTCTTTGAGGAAGTAACATATAGGGTGGATAAAGGTGAACCAGTGGACGTAGTGTATTTAGACTTCCAAAAGGCATTTGACAGGGTGCCACACAAAAGATTATTGCTCAAGATAAAAAATCACGGGATTGGGGGTAATATTCTGGCATGGATAGAGGATTGGCTATCTAACAGAAGGCAGAGAGTTGGGATAAATGGTTCGTTCTCAGACTGGCAATCAGTAACTAGTGGTGTTCCACAGGGGTCAGTGCTGGGTCCCCAACTCTTTACAATCTATATTAACGATTTGGAGGAGGGGACCGAGTGTAACATATCAAAGTTTGCAGATGATACAAAGATGGGAGGGAAAGTAGTGAGTGAGGAGGACATAAAAAACCTGCAAAGTGACATAGACAGGCTAAGTAAGTGGGCAGAGATTTGGCAGATGGAATACAATACTGGAAAGTGTGAGGTTATGCACTTTGGCTGGAAAAATCATAGAGCCTCCTGTTTGGCCTTCATAGTGTTAGAATTTTGATTGAATTTTCAAATTTCCTGGACTTTCATTGTGCTAACTTTCTAGTTAATTTTCAAGTTTCCTGGGCTTCTACTGTGTTAAATTTTCGAGGGAACTTTCAGGTCTCCTATGTTAAATTCAAGTGAACTTTCAAGTCTACTGGACCTTTATCGTGTTGAGCTTTCAAGTTCTTCTAGAAAAGTTAGATACTTTCAAGTTCTTCTGGGCAAATTAAGTTTTCAGGTTCTGCTGGACAAATTAAACTCTCAAGCTCTCCTGGACAAGTTAAACTCTCGAGTTCTTCTGGATCGTATAAACTCTCGAGTTCTCCTGGACAAGATAACTTTCGAGCTCTCCTGGATAAGATACTTTTGAGTTCTCCTGGACAAATATAATCCATTGAGCGTGCTAACTCTGGAGAACGATGGCTCCGTTGCTTACAAAGATTTTGGTCATATGATCGCCATGACATGTTCCTGCCGCTAGTGGATGAGGAGGATGATTCTGTCTTGAGATTTCTGAACATCTGCAGTTTGTGAACAGTTGGAATGGGAAATATCATTGCTTGAGAAGCTAAGAAGATTCGCCCGGTGTATTAGCGCCCGGTGTATTAGCGCCCTGTGTATTAGCGCCCTGTGTATTAGCGCCCTGTGTATTAGCGCCCTGTGTATTAGCACCCTGTGTATTAGCACCCCTGAACTCCTCAGGGATTTTCGCTGTCGCCATCCTGATTGTCCAGAGGGAACGTCAGGAGCCGTTCCTAGGGGAAGGGGGTCCTGTGAGGGTGCCAGTCAGTTCCTTCTGTAGCCTCTAGATGGCACCTAGACTTGTTTGCTTCCCTTGGTTAATTGTTTCTAGTCTTCTGGGTCTATTAGCTAACTGCCCGTTATCTGTTCATGGGTTTCACCTGGTTTTGTTGGTATATAAGTTCTGTGGTTTGTTCCCTCTGTGCTCAGTCCTAACAAGGGAGTTAGTCTTGACAATGTTCTCTGTCTTGACTAGGTGCTCTGTGTTGACTAGCCTTTGCCCTGTGGCAGCTTGCCTTGACAAGCTGGTTGCCATGGTTGTTGTTTGTATCTAGCCATGGTTGTATTTAAGATGTATTTAAGTCTGTGTTCTTTCTTGTTGTTCTGTCTTTTGTTCTCGGTCTTGACTAGGTGCTGACAATTTGCTTAGTCTTGATAAGGTGCTGTTTGGACTAGCGTGTTGCTATGTGGAAGCTTGTCTTGAGCTCGGTATTGATAAGCCGATTACCCCTGTGGTAGCTTGTCTCGAGTCCCGTCTCGGCAAGCCGGTTGCCCTTGTGGTGGCTTATCTCGAGCTCCGTCTGGACAAGTGGGTTGCCTCATGGAAGCTGTCCTGAGTTCCTATCTTGACTAGCCGTTTGGTAGCTTGTCTTAAGTTCTTATGTTTGTTGCTGTGTTCCTTGTGTGAATCTAGTTATGTGTGAATCAAGTAAAGTTCAAACAAAGTACTGTATATTTGCTTCTCGCCTCATTTCTGCATTTGGGTCCAGAACCTACCTCGCCCGGGCAGCACGGCCCCGTGTCTACACGGCCCCGTGGCTCCCACCCCGTCACAGCATTCGATAAGGTGTTGCACGAGGTTATTAAATAAAAGCACTACTGGCGTGAATTCATGAACTCATTTCTCTTATCTGGAAGGAGGAGAGCATGCCAGGTGATCTCAGAGATGCCGTAATTGTGACCATCTTCAAGAAAGGTGACAAGTCCAATTGCGGTAATTACAGAGGAGTTTCCCTGCTGTCTGCCACAGGGAAAGTCATCGCAAGAGTCCTCCTCAATCGTCTTCTCCCAGTGGCCAAAGAGCTCCTCCCAGAGTTGCAATGTGGATTCCGCTCACTAAGGGGCACAATGGACATGATCTTCACCGCACATCAACTATAAGAGAAATGCAGGGAACAGCACCAACCGCTCTACATGGCCTTCTTTGATCTCACAAAGGCCTTCGACACTGTCAACCGTGAGGGATTATGGAGTGTCCTCCTCAAATTCGGCTGCCCTCAAGTTTGTCCCCATCCTCCGCCTGCATCACGACGACATGCAAGCCGTGATCCTGACCAATGGTTCCACCACAGACCCAATTTATGTACGGACCGGAGTCAAGCAAGGCTGTGTCATCGCACCAACGCTCTTCTCGATCTTCCTTGCTGCAATGCTTCATCTCACCCTCCGTAATCTCCCCGCTGGAGTGCAGCTAATTTACAGAACAAACGGGAAACTGTTCAACCTCAGTCACCTCCAGTCCAGATCCAAGGTCGTCCCATCCTCTGTCATCGAATTACAGTATGCAGACGATGCTTGCGTCTGCGCTCACTCGGAGGTCGAACTCCAAACCATCGTCAACACCTTCACTGGAACATACGAGAGCATAGGCCTTACACTAAACATCCGTAAGACAAAGGTCCTCTACCAACCTGCCCCCGCCACACAGTACTGCTCCCCGATTATCAAAATCCACGACAAGGCCTTGGACAACGTGGACCACTTTCCATACCTCGGGAGCCTACTGTCAACAAGGGCAGACATCGACGACGAAGTCCAACCCCACCTTCAGTGTGCCAGTGCAGCCTTCGGTCGCCTGAGGAAGAGAGTGTTTGAAGACCAGGACCTCAAACCTGGCACTAAGCTCATGGCCTACAGAGCAGCAGTGATACCCGCCAAGCTGTATGCCTCAGAGACATGGACCATATACAGCAGGCACCTCCAAGCACTGGAGAGGTACCACCAACACCGCCTCCGCAGGATCCTGCAAATCCATTGGCAGGATAGGCACAGCAACGTCAGTGTTCTTGCTCAGGCCAACATCCCCAGCGTCGAAGCTTTGACCACGCTCAATCAGCTCCAATGGACGGGTCACATCGTCCACATGCCCGATACGAGATTCCCAAAACAAGCGCTCTACTCCGAGCTCCGGCACGGCAAGAGAGCCCCAGGTGGGCAGAGGAAACGCTTCAAGGACACCCTCAAAGCCTCCTTGAAAAAGTGAAACATCCCCACCAACACCTGGGAATCCCTGGCCCAAGACCGCACAAAGTGGAAGAGAAGCATCCGGGAAGGCGCCGAACACCTCGAGTCTCTTTGCCGGGAGCAAGCAGAAGCCAAGCGCAGGCAGCGCAAGGAGCGCACGTCAACCCAAGCTCCCCACCCACCCGCCCCTTCAACCACCGTCTGCCCCACCTGTGACAGAGGCTGTAGGTCCCGCATTGGACTCATCAGTCACCTGAGAACTCATTTTTACTGTGGAAGCAAGTCATCCTCGGTTCCGAGGGACTGTCTAAGAAACAAAATTAGGGCTCATGGGATTGGGGGTAATATACTAGCATGGATTGAGGATTGGTTAACGGACAGAAAACAGAGAGTAGGAATAAATGGGTCATTTTCAGGTTGGCAGGCTGTAACTAGTGGGATATCACAAGGATCAGTGGTTGGGCCCCAACTATTCACAATCTACATCATAAGGTCAGAAGTGGGGATGTTCGCTGATGACTGCACACTGTTCAGCACCATTCGAGACTCGTCAGATACTGACGCAGTCCGTGTCCATATGCAGCAAGACTTGGACAACATTCAGACTTGGGCTGACAAGTGGCAAGTAAGATTCGCACCACACAAGTGCCAGGCAATGACCATCTCCAACAAGCGAGACTCTAACCATCTCCCCTTGACATTCAATAGCATTACCATCGCTGAATCCCCCACTATCAACATCCTGGGGGTTACCATTGATCAGAAACTGAACTGGACCAGCCATATAAATACTGTGGCTACACAAGCAGGCCAGAGGCTGGGAATTCTGCGGCGAGTGTCTCACCTCCTGAATCCCCAAAGCCTTTCCACCATCTACAAGGCACAAGTCAGGAGTGTGATGGAATACTCTCCACTTGCCTGGATGAGTGCAGCTCCAACAACACTCAAGAAGCTCGACAACATTCAGGATAAAGCAGCCCGCTTGATTGGCACTCCATCCACCACCTTCAACATTCACTCCCTCCACCACCGGCGCACTGTGGCTGCAGTGTGTACCATCTACAAGATGCACTGCAGCAACTCGCCAAAGCTCCTTCAACAGCACCTTCCAAACCCGCGACCTCTACCACTTGGAAGGACAAGGGCAGCAGACGCATGGGAACATCACCACCTACAAGTTCCCCTCCAAGCCACACACCATCCTGACTTGGACCTGTATCGCCGTTCCTTCACTGTCGCTGGGCCAAAATCCTGGAACTCCCTTCCTAACAGCATTGTGGGTGTACCTACACCATATGGACTGCAGCGGTTCAAGAAGGCGGCTCACCACTATCTTCTCAAGGGCAATTAGGGATGGGCACTAAATGCAGGCGTAGCCAGCCAGTGATACCCACATCCCATCAATGAATAAAAAAAAAAATCTACATCAATGATTTGGATGATGGGACCAAATGTAATATTTCCAAGTTTGCTGACGACTCAATTAGTTGGGATTGTGAGTTGTGAGGAGGATGCAAAGAGGCTTCAAGGCGATTTAGACAAGTTGAGAGAGTGGGCAAATACATGGCAGATACAGTATGATATGGATAAATGTGAAGTTATCCACTTCGGTAGGAAAAACAGAAAGGCAGAGTGTGATAGATTGGGAAATGTTGATGTACAGAGGGACCTGGGTACAGAGGGAGGCTTCAAGGGGATATAGACAGGCTAAGTCTTTTTTGCACCTTCTCCAGTGTCTCTACTTTTTATAATATGGAGACCAAAACTGTTCACACTATTCCAAGTGTGGTCTAACTAAGTTTCAATGCAAGTTTAACATAACTTCTCTGCTGTTAATTTCTATCCCTTTAGAAATGAACCCCAGTGCATTGTTTGCTTATTTTATGGCCTTATTAACCTGCATTGTGACTATTAGTGACTTGTGTATCTGGACCCTGAGATCACTTTGCTCCTCTACCCTATTTAGACTCTTAGGCCTAGAAATTCGCTATCGCCGCGCCAGGTCTTTAGCGCCCGAATCTTAGCGCTCGCCCGGATTCCCGTAGCGCCCGCCTGAAATTCAGTTGCAGGGCCCCAAGACGGAGGCGGGCGCTATTGCAGGGTTTGGCCGCCTCGCTTGGGGCGCTGAAAGTCAGTTTCAAGCGTCCAGCTGCCGCTGCGCCACCCGATGCGGTGCGGCAGGCTGGGGTACTGCAGGCCTCCTCCTTCTCTTAAGGAGGAGCTGCCTGCAGCCGTGAGATCGCCGCTGGATTCCCCCGGCAAATGAGCCCGGCACCACGGAGAAGTGCCGGGCTCGCGGGGGTCAGACACCAATGCCGCGGGGGGGTGGTGTGGGAGTCCGGGGAGGAAGGAGCGGCCAATCGGCCGCCGGGAAAGCGGCCGGCCGCCCCTCCACCTTTATGCGCCGGCCTCTCGGAGCTGCAAGGCCCCGTTTTTCAAACGCTGTTTGCGGCCGCTACGGGCGAGGCGGCCGCAACTGAATTTGGCTGTCGGCACGGAATCGCGTTGTAACCGAGGCGCTGCGCACACCGATGACGTCATCGGTGCCGGCACAGCGCTAACGGCTAACGCCGATTTTATGGACCAACTGAATTTCGGGCACTAAAAAACTTCCGGCGTAAACCACTCTTTAGCCAATAAGTGGGCGCAAACGCGACTGAATTTCTAGGCCTTAATTTCCAAGTAGTATGTGGCCTCCTCATTCTTCCTACCAAAATACACCACCTCACACTTATCTATATTGATATTCATTTGTCAATTACACGCCCATTCTGCAAAGGTATTAATATATTCTTGTATTTTGTCACAGTGTTCCTCAGTATTAACTTTATCCTCCAACTTGGTGCCAACAACAAATTTTGAAATTGTTCTTCTGATTCCTGAGTACAAATCGTTTATGTAAACAGTGATCCCAGCCTGTGAAACACCACTTTCCACATTTTGCCAGTCTGAGTAGCTACTCCTAACCCCTACTCTCTGTTTTCTGTTTTGTAACCAGCTTGCTATCCATAACAGTTTGTAAGATCTAGAAGATGACCAAGGTCAGGCCGTGTGGAGTGAAGGGCCAGGCAGCAGAATGGATGGAAAGATGGCTACAGAACAGAAATCAGAGGGTTGGAGTTAAGGGAAGTTGGGAGCCATCTTTCCATCGCCTTTATGTGTGTTGCTGTATACTACATAGGATGCAAGGAGGCTTCAAGGGGATATAGACAGGCTAAGTGAGTAGCAAAAATATGGCAAATGGAATATAACACGGAGAAATGTGAAGTTATCCACTTTGTTAGGAAAAATAGAAAAACAGAGTATTTTTTAAATGGTAAGAGATTGGGAAATGTTGGTGTTCAGAGGGACCTTGGTGTCCTTGTACACGAATCACTGAAAGTTAACATGCAGGTACAGCAAGCAATTAGGAAAGCAAATGGTATGTTGGCCTTTATTACAAGAGAATTTGAGTATAAGAGTAAAGACGTCTTACTGCAATTATATAGGGCCCTGGTGAGACCACACCTGGAGTATTGTGCACAGTTTTGGTCTCCTTACCTAAGGAAGGATATACTTGCCATAGAGGGAGTGCAGCAAAGGTTCACCAGACTGGTTCCTGGGATGAGAGGGTTGTCCTATGAGGAGAGATTGAGTAGACTAGGCCTATATTCTCTAGAGTTTAGAAGAATGAGAGGTGATTTCATTGAAACATACAAAGTTCTTACAGGGCTTGACAGAGTAGATGCAGGGAGGATGTTTCCTCTGTCTGGGGAGTCTAGAACCAGGGGTCACCGTCTCAGAATAAGGGGTTGGCCATTTAGAAAGAAAAAGAAAGACTTGCATTTATATAGCGACTTTCATGACCACCAGACGTCTCAAAGCGCTTTACAGCCAATGAAGTACTTTTGGAGTGTAGGCACTGTTGTAATGTAGGCAATGTGGCAGACAATTTGCGCACAGCAAGCTCCCACAAACAGCAATGTGATCGTAACCAGATAATCTGTTTTTTGTGTTATGTTGATTGAGGGATAAATATTGGCCAGGACACCGGGGATAACTCCCCTGCTCGTCTTTCAAATAGCGCCATGGGATCTTTTACGTCCACCTGAGAGAGCAGACGGGGCCTCGATTTAACATCTCATCTGAAAGACGGCCCCTCTGACAGTGCCGCACTCTCTCAGCACTGCACTGGAGGGTCAGCCTAGGTTGATGTGCTCAAGTCACTGGAGTGGGAGGTGAACCCACAACCTTTGACCCAGAGACAAGCTGCCAACTGAGCCACAGCTGACTGAGATGAGAAGAAACTTCTTGACTCCGAGGGCGGTGAATCTCTGGAATTCTCCACCCCAGAGGGCTGTGGAGGCTCAGTCGTGGAGTATATTCAAGACAGAGATCGATAGATTTTTGAATATTAAGGGAATCAAGGGATGTGGGGATAGTTCAGGACAGTGGAGATGAGGTAGAAGATCAGCCAGGATCTTAGTGAATGGCGGAGCAGGCTCGAACGGCCAAATGGCCGACTCCTGCTTAGAAAAATCGAAGATAGGAGCAGGAGTCGGCCATTCGGCCCCTCGATCCCGCTCCCCATTCAATGAGATCATGGCTGATCATCCAAATTCAGTACCCTGTCCCTGCTTTCTCCCAATATCCCTTGATCCCTTTAGCCTCAAGAAATATATCTAACTCCTTCTTGAATATATTTAATGAATTGGCCTCAACTGCCCTCTGTGGTAGAGAATTCCACAGGTTCACCACTCTCTGGGTGAAGAAATTCCTCCACATCTCAGTCCTAAATGGCTTACCCCTTATCCTTAGACTGTGACCACTGGTTCTGGACTCCCCGGCCATCGGCAACATCCTTTCTGCATCTAGTCTGTCTAGTTCTGTTAGAATTTTATCAGTTTCAATGAGATTCCCTCTCATTCTTCTAAACTCTAGTGAATATAAGCCTAATCGACCCAATCTCTCCTCATATGTAATTCCTGCCATCCCAGGAATCAGCCTGGTGAATCTTCGCTGCACTCCCTCCATGGCAAGAACATCCTTCCTCAGATCAGGTGACCAAAACTGCACACAATACTCAAGGTGTGGACTCACCAAGGCCCTGTACAACTGCAGCAAGACATCCTTGCTCCTGTACTCGAAACCTCTCGCTATGAAGACCAACATACCATTTGCCTTCTTAACCGCCGGCTGCACCTGCATGCTTACCTTCAGCGACTGGTGCACAAGGACACCCAGGTCTCGTTGCACTTCCCCTTCTCCCAATCTATTGCCATTCAGATAATAATCTGCCTTCCTGTTTTTGCCACCAAAGTGGATAACCTCACATTTATCCACATTATACTGCATCTGCCAAATATCTGCCCAATCACCCAACCTGTCCAAATCATACTGGTGTTTCTCAGCATCCTCCTCACAGCACACATGCCCACCCAGCTTTGTGTCGTCTGCAAACTTGGAGATATTACATCTAGTTCCCTTGTCTAGATCAGTAATATATATTGTGAATAGCTGGGGTCCTAGCACTGATCCCTGCGGTACCACACTAGTCACTGCCTGCCACTCGGAAAAAGAGCCGTTTATTCCAACTCTTTGCTTCCTGTCTGCCAACCAGTTCTCTATCAAAGTCAATACCTTGTCCCCAATCCCATGTGCTTTAACTTTACACGCTAATCTCTTATGCGGGACCTTATCGAAAGCTTTCTCAAAGTCCAAATACACCACATCCACTGGTCCTCCCTTATCTATTCTACCAGTTACAGCCTCAAAAAATTCCAGTAGATTAGTCAAGCACGATTTACCTTTTGTAAATCCATGTTGACTTTGTCCGATCCTGTCACTGCTTTCCAAGTGTTCTGCTATTACATCTTTTATAATGGACTCTAGCATTTTCCCCACTACCGATGTCAGGCTTACCGGTCTGTAATTCCCTGTTTTCTCTCTACCACCTTTTTTGAATAGTGGGGTAACATTAGCTACCCTCCAATCCATGGGAACTGTTCCAGAGACTATCGAATTTTGGAAGATGACCAGCAATGCATCTACTATTTCTAGGGCCACTTCCTTAAGTACCCTAGGATGTAGATTATCAGGCCCTGGGGATTTATCGGCCTTCAATCCCGTCAATTTCCCTAACACCATTTCCTTAAAAATACTGATTTCATTCAGTTCCTCCCTCTCATTAGACCCTATGTTCCCCGACATCTCTGGGTGGTTATTTGTGTCCTCCTTTGTGAAGACAGAACCAAAGTATGAATTTAATTGGTCTGCCATTTCTTTGTTCCCCATTATTAATTCCCCTGATTCTGACTGCAAGGGACCTATGCTTGACTTCACCAATCTTTTTCTCTTCACATATCTATAGAAGCTTTTACAGTCAGTTTTTATGTTCCCTGCAAGCTTACTCTCATACTCTATTTCCCCACTCTTAATTAATCCCTTTGTCCTGAATCCTAAACTGCTCCCAATCCTCAGGTTTGCTGCATTTTCTGGCCAATTTATATGTCCTCTCCTTGGATGTTAGGCTATCCCTAATTTCCCTTGTTATCCACGGTTGAGTCACCTTTTTTGTTTTATTTTTATGCCAAACAGGGATGAACAAATTCTGTAGTTCATCCATGCGATCTTTAAATGTTTGCCATTGCTTATCCACCGTCAACCCTTTAAGTAACATTCCCCAATCCATCCTACCCAACTCGCGCCTCATACCATCATAGTTTCCTTTATTTAAATTCAGGACCCTAGTCTCTGAGTCAAATACTTCACTCTCCATCTTAATGAAGAATTCTATCATGTTATGATTGCTCCGCCCCAAGGGGCCTCGCACAACAAGATTGCTAATTAATCCTTTCTAATTACATAATACCTAGTCAAGATAGCCTGATCTCTAGTTCGTTCCTCGACATATTGGTCCAGGAAACCATCCCGTATACACTCCAGGAATTCCTCCTCCACAGTATTGTTACTAATTTGGTTAGCCCAATCTATATGTAGATTAAAGTCACCCATGGTAACTGCTGTGCCCTTATTGCACGTGTCTCTAATTTCCCGTTTATTGCCGTCCCCAACCTCGGCATTACTGTTTGGGGGTCTGTATACAACTCCCACTAACGTTTTCTGTCCCTTGGTATTTCTCAGCTCTACCCATACAGATTCCACATCACCAGAGCTAATATCCTTCCTTACTATTGTGTTAATCTCCTCTTTAACCAGAAATGCTACCCCACCTCCCTTTCCTTTTTGCCTGTCTTTTCTGAATATTGAATACCCCTGGATGTTGAGTTCCCAGCCTTGGTCACCCTGGAGCCATGTTTCCGTAATCCCAATCATATCATATCTGTTTACCTCTATTTGCACAGCTAATACATCCACCTTTATTATGAATGCTCCTCGCATTAAAACACAAAGCCTTCAGGATTGTTTTTTTTAACACTCAGACCTTTTAGAATTATTATTTACTGTGGCCATATTTGATTTAAACCCTTGATTTCTCTGAGTGCCACTTTTGCTTTTCTCCTTCCTGTCTTTTGCTTCTATTCTTGTTTCCCTTTCTGCTGTCTCACTGCACAGGTTCCCAACCCCCTGCCATTTTAGTTTAAACCCTCCCCAACAGCAATAGCAAACACTCCCCCTAGGACATCAGCCCCGGTCCTGCCCAGGTGCAAACCGTCCAGTTTTTACTGGTCCCACCTCCCCCAGAACCAGTTCCAATGTCCCAGGAATTTGAATCCCTCCCCCTTGCACCATTCCTCTAGCCACGTATTCATCTGAAATATCCTTCTATTTCTACTCTGACTAGCACGTGGCATTGGTAGCAATCCTGAGAGTACTACCTTTGAGGTCCTATTTTTTAATTTACCTCCTAACTTCCTATATTCAGCTTTTAGGATCTTATCCCGGTTTTTACCTATATCGTTGGTACCTATATGCACCACGACAACTGTCTGTTCACCTTCCCCCTCCAGAATGCTCTGCAGCCGCTCCGAGACATCCTTGACCCTTGCACCAGGGAGGCAACATACCATCCTGGAGTGTCGTTTGCAGCCGCAGAAATGCCTATCTATTCCCCTTACAATAGAATCCCCTATCACTATAGCTCTCCCGCTCTTTTTCCTCCCGTCCTGTGCAGCAGAACCACCCACGGTGCCAGGAAGTTGGCTGTTGCTGCCTTCCCCCGATAAGCCATCTCCCTCAACAATATCCAAATTGGTATATCTGTTTGAGAGGGGGATGGTCACAGGCGACCCCTGCACTACCTGATTCGGCCTCAACTGGAGTATTGTGCCCAATTCTGGGCATTGCACTTTATGAAGGATGTGAAGGCCTTAGAGAGGGTGCAGAAATGGTTCCAGGGATGAGGGACTTCAGTTATGTGGATAGACTGGAGAAACCTTAGAGCAGAGAAGGTTGAGATGAGATTTGATAGAGATGTTCAAAATCATGAGGGTTCTGGACAGAGTAGATAGAAGGAAACTGTTCCTATTGGCAGAAGGGTCGAGAACCATAAGACACAGATTTAAGGTGATTGGCAGAAGAACCAAAGGCGACATGAGGAAAAACTTTTTTACGCAGCGAGTGGTTAGGATCTGGAATGCACTGCCTGAAAGGGTGGTGGAGGCAGATTCAATCACAGCTTTCAAAAGGGAATTGGATAAGTACCTGAAGTAAAGAAATTTGCAGGGTTACGGGGAAAGGGCGGGGAGTGGGACTCGCTGAAGTGGTCTTGCAGAGAGCCGGCATGGGCTCGACGGGCCGAATGGCCTCCTTCTGTGCTGTAACCATTCCATGATTCTATAAAATATTAAAAAGTTTGTTCCACAGAAGCACGGGGTTTATCTGCTTTTATTAATGAATTTAAAAAGACTCTATTAAAACCTGAGCCAGTGTGTTGTGAGACAAAGAGCCTTGTGTCCAATAAGGGGAATAAAGGCCCACAGCCTCCCCTGGCCCCGGGCCCTGAACAAGGGACTGGAGAAACTCGCTGCCCTGCGGATCAGACAATCAGCCGGCGCTAGTCCCGCCCCTCGGGCTCCCCGATTGGTTGGAGGACCCGCTGCCGGCTCGCTCCTCCAGCCCCGCCCCGCTTGCTCCCTATTGGTCGGAAGCTCCCGTCAATCAGGCAGTGGGCCTGGGTCACGTGTCCCCGAGGAGATCACGTGCATCGTCCAACTGACGCCGCTCGGTCCGGGGCCTCGCGGACTCTCAGGTTTTTCTATTTCTCTTTATTCTCTCCCGATCCACCCCTCCCCACCCCCCCCCACCCCGCGCGATTCTCCACCCAATCGGAGCGGAGAAAACTCACTTTGCGTCACCGATCGCGACTCTGGAACCGACACCAAGGCCTTTCCCCGGAATGCCCCGCACCGAAGAAGATGGTTACGATCACAGAAGGAGCGTTAATCGCAGCCAGAAATCCTTCTACCACTTCATACAGTTCCCCAAAGGGAACAGTATGAAGACACGTACGACGACGACTCCATCCGACAGGATCTGAGTGCGCAGGCGCAGCTCCGAGTGGGGGAGGGGTTTGGTGTCCTCTGGGCATGCGCAGTTATTACACTTGGCGACCGGGAGGGGTCGCTGTGCCGGACTCAGCCCAAACTGCCAACCCGCCTGCGCATGCGCGGACTCTCGGCTGTCAATCAACCGTCAGCCAGCAGAGGTCGCTGGTGAGACCAGTGAAGAAAGAAAGACTTGCATTTATATAGCGCCTTTCACCACCACTGAACGTCCCAAAGCACTTTACAGCCAATGAAGTACTGTTTGAAGTGTCGTCACTGTTGTAATGTAGGAAACGCAGCAGCCAATTAGCACACAGCAAGCTCCCACAAACAGAAGTCTGATCATCTATCATTTTGTTATGTTAATTGAGGGATAACCATAGAAACATAGAAGATAGGAGCAGGAGTAGGCCATTCAGCCCCTCAAGCCTGCTCCGCCATTCAATGAGATCATGGCTGATCATCCAATCTCAGTACCCTGTCCCTGCCTTCTCCCCATATCCCTTGATCCCTTTAGCCTTAAGAAATATATCTAACTCCTTCTTGAATATATTTAATGATGATTTGGCCTCCACCGCCTTCTGTGGTAGAGAATTCCACAGGTTCACCACCACTGGAGCAGCGGGGAGCAGCGAGGAGGAGCCCGGCTTAAAAACCGGCGGCAGTTGCGAGGCCCGACCACTTGGAGCAGCGGGGAGCAGCGAGGAGGAGCCCGGCTTAAAAACCGGCGGCAGTTGCGAGGCCCGACCACTTGGAGCAGCGGGGAGCAGCGAGGAGGAGCCCGGCTTAAAAACCGGCGGCAGTTGCGAGGCCCGACCACTTGGAGCAGCGGGGAGCAGCGAGGAGGAGCCCGGCTTAAAAACCGGCGGCAGTTGCGAGGCCCGACCACTTGGAGCAGCGGGGAGCAGCGAGGAGGAGCCCGGCTTAAAAACCGGCGGCAGTTGCGAGGCCCGACCACTTGGAGCAGCGGGGAGCAGCGAGGAGGAGCCCGGCTTAAAAACCGGCGGCAGTTGCGAGGCCCGACCACTTGGAGCAGCGGGGAGCAGCGAGGAGGAGCCCGGCTTAAAAACCGGCGGCAGTTGCGAGGCCCGACCACTTGGAGCAGCGGGGAGCAGCGAGGAGGAGCCCGGCTTAAAAACCGGCGGCAGTTGCGAGGCCCGACCACTTGGAGCAGCGGGGAGCAGCGAGGAGGAGCCCGGCTTAAAAACCGGCGGCAGTTGCGAGGCCCGACCACTTGGAGCAGCGGGGAGCAGCGAGGAGGAGCCCGGCTTAAAAACCGGCGGCAGTTGCGAGGCTTACCAAATCAACAGCAGAGGAGAGAGGTAAAAAGTAATCAGAGTGTGACGTCACCAGGGAGCAGGTAAGTGATTGGATGGTGAGTATTTCTCTTTTTTAAACTTTAACTCTGTAGTTTATAGTTACTAGGGTCTTTTCTAGTGTAGCAGGGACTGTTGGTAGACTATACAAGCGCCTTAGAGATATTTTTAATTGGTGGTAGTAAATTAATTTAAATTAAGTAAAGGGAAGGTCATGCCAGGTAAGCCCAGCCCCGTGATATGCTCCTCTTGCTCTATGTGGGAATTCAGGGACCCCGGTGTCCCTGTTTGACCACGTGTGCCAGAGATGCATCCATCTGCAGCTACTAGCAGAACGCATTGAGGCGCTGGAGCTGCGGGTGGATGGGTTGTTGAGCATTCACGATGCTGAGAGGGTCGTGGATAGCACGTTTAGTGAGTTGGTCACACCGCAGGGAAGGGCTGCACAGGAAGACAGGAAATGGGTGACCACCAGGCGGAGCAATAGAAGCAGGCAGGTAGTGCAGGAGACCCCTGTGACCATTCCCCTCTCAAACAAGTATACCGCTTTGGATACTGTTGAGGGGGATGACTCACCAGGGGAAGGCAGCAGCAGCCAACTTCCTGGCACTGGGGGTGCTCCTGCTGCCCAGGAAGGTGGGAAAAAGAGTGGGAGAGCAATAGTGGTAGGGGATTCTATAGTAAGGGGAACAGATAGGCGTTTCTGTGGCCGTAGACGTGAATCCAGGATGGTTTGTTGCCTCCCTGGTGCCAGGGTCAAGGATATCACTGAGCGGCTGCAGGGCATTCTGGAGGGGGAGGGTGAACAGCCAGAGGTCGTGGTCCACATTGGTACCAACGACATAGGTAAAAAGAGGGATGAGGTCCTGCAGCAAGAATTTAGGGAGCTAGGTGAAGGATTAAAGAGCAGGACCTCAAAGGTTGTAATCTCTGGATTACTCCCGGTGCCACGTGCTAGTAGGTATAGGAATAGGAAGATAGAACAGATGAATGCGTGGCTAAAGGGATGGTGCAGGGGGGAGGGCTTTAGTTTCCTGGATCACTGGGTCTGCTTCTGGGAAAGGTGGGACTTGTACAAGTCGGACGGTTTACACCTGAACCAGAGGGGAACCAATATCCTTGCGGGGAGGTTTGCTAGCACTGCTGGGGGGGTTTAAACTAACTTGGCAGGGGGATGGGGTACAGAGTGGAGCTATAGTAGGGGGTGATTTACAGCCAAATACAGAGGAAAAAACAAGTCAGCTGGGAAGGCAGAGCAAATATGTGAAGGCAAAAGGGAATATGGCAGGGCTGGAAGGCATTTATTTTAATGCAAGGAGTCTTGCAAATAAGGTGGATGAACTGAAGTTGTTGTTGAACACATGGGAGTACGATATTGTTGCTATCACGGAGACATGGTTGAGGGAGGGTCAGGACTGGCAGCTCAATATTCCGGGGTATAGAATCTTCAGGAGAGACAGAGGGGGGTGTAAAAGGGGAGGGGGTGTTGCAATATTAACTAAGGAGACAATTACTGCTGTAAGGAGGGATGATATATTAGCGGGTTCCTCTAATGAGGCCATATGGGTAGAACTTAAAAATAAAAAGGGGGCAAGCACTTTGTTGGGAGTGTACTATAGGCCCCCAAACAGTCAGGGGGAGATAGAGGAACAGATATGTAGGCAAATCTCAGAGAAGTGCGAAAATAATAGGGTAATAATAGTGGGCGATTTCAACTTCCCCAATATAAATTGGGATAGTCAGAGTGTGAAAGGCTTAGAGGGTGCAGAATTCTTAAAGTGCATCCAGGAGAGCTTTTTGAGCCTACAAGAGAGGGGGTGGTACTGGACCTAATTCTGGGGAATGTAGCCGGGCAGGTGGTGGAAGTATCAGTAGGAGAGCATTTTGGCGACAGTGACCATAATTCGGTGAGATTTAAGGTGGTCATGGAAAAAGACAAAGACGGCCCGGAAATAAGGGTTCTAAATTGGGGGAAGGCCGATTTTGATATGATAAGGCAGGATCTGGCCAAAGTGGACTGGGAGCAGCTACTTATAGGAAAATCCACATCAAAACAGTGGGAGACTTTCAGAAGGGAAATAGAGAGAGTACAACGCCAATATGTTCCTGTAAAGGTCAAGGGTGGGACCAACAAGCAAAGGGAACCTTGGATGACAAGGGATATACAAAAATGCATTAGAAATAAAAGGGGGGCTTTTGGCAGTTACAAAAGACTAAAGACGGAAGAAGCCCTAGAGGAGTATAAAAAGTGCAGGGGCATACTTAAAAAAGAAATTAGGAGGGCGAGGAGGGGCCATGAAATAACACTGGCGAGCAAAATAAAGGAAAATCCTAAGATGTTTTATAAGTATATTAAGGGCAAGAGGATAACCAGGGAAAGGGTAGGGCCCATTAGGGACCAAAGTGGCAATCTGTGTGTAGAGCCAGAGGATGTAGGCGGGGTTTTAAATGAATTTTTTGCATCTGTGTTCACTATGGAGAAAGACGATGCAGACATAGAAATCGGGCAAGGGGACTGTGACATACTTGAACATATTAGTATCGAGAGGGAGGAGGTGCTAGCGGTTTTAGCAGGCCAAAAAGTGGATAAATCCCCAGGCCCGGACGAGATGTATCCCAGGCTGCTGTGGGAGGCAAAGGAGGAGATTGCAGGGGCTCTGACACAAATTTTCAGAACCTCTCTGGCCACAGGGGATGTACCAGAGGACTGGAGAACAGCTAATGTAGTACCATTATACAAGAAGGGTAGCAGGGATAAACCAGGGAATTACAGGCCAGTGAGCCTAACATCTGTGGTGGGGAAATCATTGGAAAAAATTCTGAGGGACAAAATTAGTCTCCACTTGGAGAGGCAAGGATTCATCGGGGATAGTCAGCATGGCTTTGTCAAGGGTAAATCATGTCTGACAAATCTGATTGAATTTTTCGAGGGGGTGACTAGGGGGGTGGATGAGGGAAATGCTGTGGATGTGGCTTACATGGACTTCAGTAAAGCTTTTGACAAAGTCCCGCATAGGAGACTGGTCAAGAAGGTAAGAGCCCATGGGATCCAGAGTGCCTTGGCGCGTTGGATCCTAAACTGGCTGAGTGGCAGGAGGCAGAGGGTGATGGTCGAAGGTTGCTTTTGTGACTGGAAGCCTGTGTCCAGTGGGGTACCTCAGGGATCGGTGCTGGGTCCCTTGTTGTTTGTGATCTACATAAATGATTTGGATGAGAATGTAAAAGGTATGATCAGTAAGTTCGCAGATGACACGAAAATTGGTGGGGTGGTAAATTGCGAGGAGGAAAGCCTCAGGCTACAGGACGATATAAACGGGTTGGTCAGATGGGCGGAAAAGTGGCAAATGGAATTTAACCCTGAAAAGTGCGAGGTGATGCATTTTGGACGGACAAATAAGGCAAGGGAATACACAATGAGTGGTAGGACCCTAGGAAGTACAGAGGGTCAGAGGGACCTTGGTGTACATGTACATAGATCCCTGAAGGCAGCGGAACAGGTAGATAAGGTGGTTAAAAAGGCATATGGGATACTTGCCTTCATTAGCCGTGGCATAGAATATAAGAGCAGGGAGGTTATGATGGAGCTGTACAAAATGCTGGTGAGGCCACAGCTGGAGTATTGTGTGCAGTTCTGGTCGCCTCACTATAGGAAGGATGTGATTGCTCTGGAGAGGGTGCAGAGAAGATTCACCAGGATGTTACCTGGGATGGAGCGCCTCAGCTATGAAGAAAGACTAAACAGGCTGGGGTTGTTTTCCTTGGAGCAAAGAAGGCTGAGGGGGGACCTGATTGAGGTGTACAAAATGATGAGGGGCATAGATAGGGTAGACAAAGAGGAACTTTTCCCCTTAGTAGGGGGGTCAATAACAAGGGGGCATAGATTCAGGGTAAGGGGCAGGAGATTTAGAGGGGATTTGAGGAGGAACTTTTTCACCCAGAGGGTGGTTGGAATGTGGAACTCAATGCCTAAAAGGGTGGTAGAGGCAGGAACCCTCACAACATTCAAGAAGCATTTGGATGAGCACTTGAAATGCCATTGCATACAAGGCTATGGACCAAATGCTGGAAAATGGGATTAGACTGGACAGGGATGGATGGGCGGCGCAGACACGATGGGCCGAAGGGCCTCTTTCTGTGCTGTAAAACTCTATGACTCTATGACTCTCTGGGTGAAGAAAGTCCTCCACATCGCTGTCCTAAATGGCTTACCCCTTATCCTTAGACTGTGACCCCTGGATCTGGACTCCCCGAGCATCGGGAACATCCTTCCTGCATCTAGTCTGTCTAGTCCTGTTAGAATTTTATAAGTTTCAATGAGATCCCCTCTCATTCTTTTAAACTCCAGCGAGAATAAGCCCAGTTGACCCAATCTCTCCTCATACATCATTCCTGCCATCCCAGGTACCAGTCTGGTGAATCTTCACTGCACTCCCTCCATGGCAAGAACATCCTTCCTCAGATAAGGTGACCAAAACTGCACACAATACGCAAGGTGTGAACTCACCAAGGCCCTGTACAACTGCAGCAAGACGTCCTTGCTCCTGTACTCGAACCCTCTCGCTATGAAGGCCAACATACCATTTGCCTTCTTAACCGCCTGCTGCACCTGCATGCTTACCTTCAGCAACTGGTGCACAAGGACACCCAGGTCTCGCTGCACTTCCCCTTCTCCCAATCTATTGCCGTTCAGATAATAATCTGCCTTCCTGTTTTTGCCGCCAAAGTGGATAACCTCGCATTTATCCACATTGCCATGCATCTGCCCAATCACCCAACCTGTCCAAATCATACTGGAGTTTCTCGGCATCCTCCTCACAGCACACATGCCCACCCAGCTTTGTGTCGTCTGCAAACTTGGAGATATTACATCTAGTTCCCTCGTCTAGATCATTTATATATATTGTGAATAGCTGGGGTCCTAGGACCGATCCCACTAGTCACTGCCTGCCACTTGGAAAATGACCCGTTTATTCCAACTCTTTGCTTCCTGCCTGCCAACCAGTTCTCTATCCAAGTCAGTACCTTGCCCCCAATCCCATGTGCCTTAACTTTACACGCTAATCTCTTATGCGGGACCTTATCGAAAGCCTTCTGAAAGTGCAAATACACCACATCCACTGGTTCTCCCTTATCTATTCTACCAGTTACATCCTCAAAAAATTCCAGTAGATTAGTCAAGCACGATTTACCTTTTGTAAATCCATATTGACTTTGTCCGATCCTGTCACTGTTTTCCAAGTGTTCTGCTATTACATCTTTTATAATGGACTCTAGCATTTTCCCCACAACCGATGTCAGGCTTATAATTCCTCGTTTTCTCTCTACCACTTGACAGTCCCGCCATCCCAGGAATCGATCTCGTTGAACCTTTGTTGCACTCCCTCTATGGCAAGTACATCCTTCCTTAGGTAAGGGGACCAAAATTGTACACAGTACTCCAGGTGTGGTCTCACCAAGGCCCTGTATAATTGGAGTAAGACTTCTTTACTCCTGTACTCAAATCCTCTTGTAATGTCAATCAACCATTAGCTAGAAGAGGTCGCTGGTAAGACCACTGAAGTAAGAAAGACTTGCATTTCTATAGCGCCTTTCACCACTACCGGACATCCCAAAGTGTTTTACAGCCAATGAAGTACTTTTGAAGTGTAGTCACTGTTGTAATGTAGGAAACGCAGCTGTCAATTAGCGCACAGCAAGCTCCCACAAACAGCAATGCGATAATGACCAGATAATCTATCTTTTTATGTTGATTGAGAGATAAACATTGGCTCGGAGACTGGGGATAACTGCCCTGCTCTTTCCCACATTACAACAGTGACTACTTCATTGTAGTACTTCATTGGCTGTAAAGCACTTCAAGACATCTGGTGGTCACGAAAGGCACTATATAAATGCAAGTCTTTCTTTCTCGAAATACTGCCATGGGATCTTTTACATCCACCTGAGAGAGCAGACGGGGCCTTAGTTTAACGTCTCATCCAAAAGATGGCACCTCCGACAGTGCCGCACTCCCTCAGCAGTGCACTGGACTGTCGGCCTAGATTTTGGTGCTCAAGTCTCTGGAGTGGGACTTGAATCCACAACTTTCTGACTCAGAGGCGAGAGTGCTACCAACTGAGCCCAGGCTGACACTAAAGAACAAGCTGTTCTGACGAAGGGTTATCGACCTGAAACGTTAACTCTGTTTCTGTCTCCACAGATGCCTCCTGACCTGCTGAGTATTTCCAGCATTTTCTGTTTTTATTAAAGAAACGAGGGAGTGATTGCTGAGAGGAAGAATGTTGGGTCGTCCTGCGCATGCGCACCTCCCTGGCGGCTGAGGTGAAACACCGACTCGCCCCCACCTGAGCCGCGCACATGTACCAGATGTTGCAGTTCCGCATGCGCACCCGATGTTCCAAACGCGGGGTTTTATGCGCTGAGCATGCACGTTGTGGACCGATCGGGACGGGCGATTGTGGAGCAGGAGGGAGAGTACGGGGCCCATGAGCACATGCGCGGGACTCAGAGTCAACAGAGCGCTTTCTGGAGCGCGGGGGCTTGTGGGTATTACAGCCGCCATTACTGCTGATCCTTTCAACCAACCTGTGCAGCAGCTGGAGCCTGAAAATCAGCTTCACTGCCCCTGGGTTCGGAAAGAGGAAAATTAAACAACAGTTTGCCTGTGATCCTTTTCTGATCTCAATTTACAGGGTTATAGAAGTGGAGCAGTTACAGGCGGGAAGCTCAGACCAAACATCACGTCAAGATCTGACAGAGTCGCTCGATTCATCCGGACCTGAACATCATCGGCCTTTGCACATGGAAGGAGAAAGCAGCGATCGCAGCGATGACAAACCGCACACGTGTTCGGTGTGTGGACGCAGATTCAGCCGATCGCCTGACCTGACGAGACACATGCACCATCACACCAGGGAGAAACCGGGTAAAGGTGGGGACGGCGGGAAGGGATTCAGTTCCCCGTCTGCATTGGAAGTTCAACGGCGCTGTCACACCAGGGACAGTCCGTTCACCTGCTCCGTGTGTGGAAAGGGATTTGTTTGTTCATCCCACCTGCAAACACACCAGCGAATTCACACTGGGGAGAGACGATTTAACTGTCCTGACTGTGGGAAGAATTTTAAAAGCCCTGGGGCTCTGGTGCAACACCAGCTTGTTCACACTGATGAGAGACCATTTCAATGTCCTGACTGTGGGAAGAGCTTTAGAAGCCCTGCGGAGCTGAAGCAACACCAGCTTGTTCACACTGATGAGAGGCCATTTAAATGTTCTGACTGTGGGAAGAGCTTTAAAAGGTCCGGGGATCTGAAGGGACACCATCGAGTTCACACTGGAGAGAGACCATTCACCTGCTCCGTGTGTGGGAAGGGATTCACTCTGTCATCCCACCTGCTGATACACCAGCGAGTTCACACTGACGAGAGACCCTTTAAATGTTCTGACTGTGGGAAGAGCTTTAAAAGCTCCGGGGTGCTGAAGACACACCAGCACCTACACACTGGGGAGAGACCATTCACCTGCTCCGAATGTGGGAAGGGATTCACTAAATCATCCACCCTGCAGACACACCAGCTTGTTCACACTGACGAGAGACCCTTTAAATGTTCTGAGTGTGGGAAGAGTTTTAAAAGCCGCCAGATGCTCACGCAACACCAGCGAGTTCACACTGGGGAGAGGCCGTTCACCTGCTCCGAATGTGGGAAGGGATTCACTCAGTCATCCCACCTGCTGGTACATCAGCGAGTTCACACTGGGGAGAGGCCGTTCACCTGCTCCGAATGTGGGAAGGGATTCACTGAGTCATCCCACCTGCTGTCACACCAGCTTGTTCACACTGACGAGAGACCCTTTACATGTTCTGACTGTGGGAAGAGCTTTAAAAGCTCCGGGGAGCTGAAGCGACACCTACACACTGGGGAGAGGCCGTTCACCTGCTCCGTGTGTGAGAAGGGATTCACTCAGTCATCCACCCTGCTGGTACACCAGCGAGTTCACACTGACGAGAGACCCTTTAAATGTTTTGACTGTGGGAAGAGATTTAAAAGCTCTAAGAACCTTAAGAGTCACCAGCGTGTTCACACTGATCATCGAATCTAACAGCACAGAAGGGGGTGATTCGGCCCATTGTGTCTGTGCCGGCTCTTTGAAAGAGCTGTCCAATTTAGTCCCAAACCCCAGCTTTATCCCCAGAACTCTGCAAACTAGTCCTCTTCAAGTACACGTCCAATTACCATTTGAAAGTTCCTGTGGAACCTGATTCCAGAATCTTTTCAGATGGTGCGTTCCAGATCTGAACAACCCTCTGTGTGAAAACAATTCTCCTCATTCCCCTCTAGTTCTTTTAGCAACTATTTTAAATCTGTGTCCTTTGGTTACCGACCCACTTGCCAGAGTGAACATTTTTCCCTACTTGCTCGATCAAAACCCCTCATCATTTTGAACAGCTCTATTAGGTCTCCTCTTAACCTTCTCTGCTCTAAGGGGAACAATCCCAGCTTCTCCAATCTCTCCACATAACTGAAATCCCTCATCCCTGGTACCATCCTGGTCAACCTCCTCTGTATCCTCTCCAAGGCCTTGACATCCTTCCTAAAGTATGGTGCCCAGAACTGTACACAAGACTCCAGCTGAGGCCAAAACCCTGCAGCTGTACAAAACCCTGGTTAGACCACACCTGGAGTACTGTGAGCAGTTCTGGGCACCACACCTTAGGAAGGATATATTGGCCTTGGAGGGAGTGCAGCGTAGGTTTACCAGAATGATACCCAGACTTCAATGATGAAGTTACGAGGAGAGATTACACAAATTAAGGTTGTATTCCCTGGAATTTAGAAGGTTAAGGTGTGATCTGATCGAAGTTTTCAGGATATTAAGGGGAACAGATAGGGTAGATAGAGAGAAACTATTTCCGCTGGTTGGGGATTCTAGGACTGGGGGCATAGTCTAAAAATTAGAGCCAGACCTTTCAGGAGTGAAATTAGGAAACACTTCTACACACAAAGAGTGGTAGAAGTTTGGAACTCTCTTCCGCAAATGGCAATTGATGCGAGATCAATTGTTAATTTTAAATCTGAGATTGATAGGTTTTTGTTACCCAAAGGTATTAAGGGATATGGGCCAAAGGCGGGTGTATGGAGTTAGGTCACAGATCAGCCATGATCTCATTGAATGGCGGAACAGGCTCGAGGGGCTGAATGGCCTCCTCCTGTCCTATGTTCCTAACTAGTGATTTGTGAAGGTTTAGTGTAACTTCCTTGTTTTTGTATTCAATGGCCCTATTTACAAAGCCAAGTATCCCATACACTTTCTGAACCGCCTCACCAACTTGCCGTGGCACTTTCAAAGATTTGTGAATATGGACCCCCAGGTCCCTCTGCTCTTGCACCCCCTCAAAATAGTCCCATTTAGATTATACGGCCTCTCCCTGTTGTTTCTCCCAAAGTGCATCACTTCACACTTATCCTCATTTAATTTCATCTGCCTTGTGTCTGCTCATTTCACAGTCTGTCTCTGTCCTCCTGAAGTCTGCTACTACTATGCTCACTAGTTACTACGTTGCCAAGTTTTGTATCATCCGTAAACTTCAAACTTGTACACCTATACCCAAGTCCAGGTCACTTATATATAACAAGAAAAGCAATGGTCCTAATCCCGGCCCCTGGGGAAACCCACTGCATACTTCCCTCCAGTCAGAAAAATATCCCTCAGCACTGCTCACTGCCTCCTCTCCCTTAGCCAATTATATACCCAAATTACCATCAGCCCTTTAATTCCCTGTGCTTCTATTTTCCGAGTAAGTCTCTTGTGTAGTACTTTATCAAATGCCTTTTGAAAGTCCATATATACAACATCTACTGCACTACCTTCATCAACCCTCTGTTACTTCATCAAAGAAATCAATCAGGTTAGTCAGACACGATTTACCTTTAACAAATCCACACTGGCTGCCCCTTATTAACCCATGCTTCTCCAAGTGAGAATTAATTTTGTCCTTGACAATGGTCTCTAGTCGTTCACCCATCACTGACATTAGACTGATTGGCCTGTAGTTACCAGGTTTATCCCTCTCCCCTTTTTTAAACAGGGTGTAACATTTGTAATCCTCCAGTCCTCTGGCACCACTCCCATATATCTGAGGGAGATTGAAAGATTGTGGTCGGAGCTTCTGCTATCTCCACCCTAGCTTCCCTCAGCAATCTAGGATGCATCACATCTGGACCGGGTGACTTGTTAACTTTGAGTGATGACAACCTATTTAACACCTCCTTTCTATCTATTTTTATCCAATTTCTCTACTCCCCCCTCCTCTACTGCGACATTAACTTCATCCTCTTCTCTTTTGTGAAGAGAGATGCTAAGTACTCATTCAGTACCTCAGCCACACCCTCTGCCTCCGTATGATGAGCTCCTATTTGGTCCCTAATCGGCCCCACCATTCCTTTAACTATCCTTTTACTTTTCATATGTTTATAGAAGATTTTTGGGTTCTCTTTTATGTTACCCGCTAATCTTTTCTCATATTGTCTCTTTGCCCTTCTTATATCCTGTTTCAATTTCCCCCACACTCTCTGTATTCTGCCTGGTTTTTGACTGTATTCTGTACCTGACATTTGTTTTATTCTAACCTCCATATCCTTTGTCATTGGGAGCTCTAGCTTTGGATGCCCCATCTTTCCTCCTTATGCTTGGATTGAACACCATCGGATGTTCCCGATGGTCGGGGAGTCTAGAACCAGGGGTCACAGTCTAAGGATAAGGGGTAAGCCATTTAGGACAGAGATGAGGAGGAATTTCTTCACCCAGAGAGTGGTGAACCTGTGGAATTCTTTACCACAGAAGGCAGTTGAGGCCAATTTGTTAAATATATTCAAGAAGGAGTTGGATATATTTCTTAAGGCTAAAGGGATCAAGGGATATGGGGAGAAAGCAGGGACAGGGTACTGAATTTGGATGATCAGCCATGATCTCATTTAATGGCGGAGCAGGCTCGAGGGGCTGAATGGCCTACTCCTGCTCCTATCTTCTGTGTTTCTATATTTACCCAAACTATCTCAGCCTTGAAGGCCTGCCATTAGTCATTCACTGTTTTCCTGGACAATCTTTGTTTCCAGTCCACCTGTGCTTGATCCCTTCTCAAATCACTGAAACTGGCTCTCTTCCAGCTGGATATTATCACCGTTGATTTTTCTCTGTCCCTTTCCATAACTACTTTAAACCTAATGATATTGTGATCACTGTTAACCAGATACCTCCTGCCCCTGAACCGATGAGAGACCCTTTAAATGTTCTGACTGTGTAAAGAGGTTTCAGAGTTCATCCAACCTGCTGAGTCACCAGCGAGTTCACACAGATCCTCAAAGAAAGGAAGATGTTTTAGAAAGGCTGGCGACACTAAAAGTTCGCAGCCATCTCAGAGTAGTGACCCTTTAATTACAATCTCACAGAACAAGGAGAATCACTGTCCCTTTTGTTGTGTTAATGGAGACACGGAATGCAGGAGTTGGTTTCACAGGTGTTTACTGAACAAAGTCTGGAGGTGAACTAACAGATACAAGACACTATACAGGCTTATATAGCCCGAGTGGCCATTACCGGCATTACAGTACACAGGGGCTCTTAAAGGCACATACACTACAATTCCTCCCCTTTTAGACAACCAGTACATAACATTTTAAGTAATCATTAATTAACATGTTACAAGAACAATAATCTACACATTTGCTGCAGTTAATCAATTATAAGTCAGTCTCTCTGGAGGCTTCCTGACTCGGTCCGGATAACGCCTCAGTGGTGTAGTAGTTTTTGGTGGTGTGGTAGGTTCTTTTGGCAAGGTCGATTCGGCTTGAATGCCAGAGTCGGGTTCATCTGGTTCCAGTATCACCGGATCGGAGGTAGATACTATGGGTATCTCTGCTTCATCATTAGGCGTATAGAGTTGTGGTGTAGGTTGTCCCTTTTCGGATGACTCTATGATCTGGTCAGCATGGCGCCTTATTATGCTTTCTCCAATGTCCACGGTATACATCAGCGGTCCTAGTCGTGTGCAAATAGTTCCAGGCTGCCATTTCTCGGTACGGTAGTCCCGGGCCAAAACTTGTTGACCTATCTGGAAGGTTCTAGTTGGCCTTTCATTCATGCCTTGAAATTGCCGGTTCTCCACGTCCCTTCTGATGTTTGGCTTGATCAAATCCAGCCGGCATCTTAGGCTTCTATTGAAGAACATCATGGCGGGAGTTTGGTTTGTAACCACATGTGTTGCATTCCTGTAGGCAAACAAGAAGTTATCTACCTTATGCTGTAGATTTATGTCTTCATTACCCATGGCCTTTATGGCCTTCTTGAAGGTCTGGACAAACCTTTCAGCCAATCCATTGGTGGCGGGATGGTATGGGGCGGACGTGTAGTGCTTAACCCCATTGATTTTTAAGAACTTCCTGAATTCTTCGGACACAAATTGCAGTCCATTATCAGAACAGATCTGTTCAGGCAGCCCATTCCTGGCAAATATGGTCCTTAATACTGTGATGGTTTTTTCCGTGGTGGTGGAGGACATCTTTATTACCTCCGGCCACTTGGAGTGTGCATCAACCGCGATTAAGAACATTGAGCCCATAAATGGACCAGAAAAGTCAACGTGTACCCTTTGCCATGGAGATGAGGGCCACTCCCATGGATGTAGAGGGGCTTGTGGTGGGGCGTTTTGGACCTTCTGGCATCCTAGGCAGCTCTTGGTCATTTCTTCGATGTCTCCATCGATACCTGGCCACCACACAAACGCTCTGGCTAGGTTCTTCATTTTCACTCCACCCAGATGCCCCTCGTGAAGCTCCTTTAGCACTTTATCCTGGAGTTTGGGTGGAATCACCACTCTGGATCCACACATCAAGGTTCCTCGGCACACTGACAGCTGTTCTCTTCTTTGCGAGAATGCTGGCAACAGTGGTTCGCCATGTGCTGGCCATCCCTTCACCGTTAAATCGTAGACTCGTGAGAGAGTCGGGTCATTTCTCGTTTCCTTTTCAATGGCAGAATTTGTTACTGGTAGACATTCCACTATGGTTGAGTGGAACATCTCCACTGGGTCCACTGTAGGTGCCTCTTCTACCGTTGGCAATGGTAGGCGCGATAAACCGTCAGCATTCCCATGCTGTTTTGATCCTTTGTATTGTATGTCATATTGGTGTGCCCCTAGGAAAAGGGACCACCTCTGTAGCCTTTGTGCTGTCATAATGGGAACACCCTTTTTAGGGTTGAATATGGAGACGAGGGGTTGATGGTCAGTCAACAAGGTAAATTTTTGTCCGTGTAGGTAATGGTTGAATTTCTTCACTCCCCATACCAGGCTGAGTGCTTCCCTGTCGATCTGGGCATAGTTACGCTCAGCTGAGTTCAATGAGCGTGACGCAAAAGCTATCAGCCGCTCCGAGCCATCAGGGAATCTATGCGATAATACCGCTGCTACGCCGTAAGGGGATGCATCGCACACCAGTCTGATTGGCAGTGATGGGTTGTAATGAGCCAAAGCTTCCTTGGACGTGATCAAGCCTTTGCATTTATGGAAGGCACGTTTACAGTCTTCGCTCCATTTCCAAATTACTCCCGTTTGTAGCAGTTCATTAAGAGGGTGCAGCAGAGTTGACAAGTTCGGTAAAAATTTATGATAGTAATTTATCAATCCCAGGAACGACCTTAATTGTGAGACATTTTCAGGTGCTGGGGCTTTTATGACCGCTTCAATTTTTTCAGGTGACTTATGCAACCCTTCCTCGTTAATTATGTGGCCACAATATGATATTTTTTTCTGGAAAAATTCGCACTTGTGGCGATTTGCTCGTAGGCCCCGTTCTTTCAGCCTAGTGAGCACCTGCTCCAAATTGGCAAGGTGCTCGTTGTCGTTTTCTCCTGTTACAAGGATGTCGTCTAGGTAGCATTGAGTCCCCGGAATCCTTTGGAGGACTTGCTCCATAGCTCTTTGCCAGATAGCTGGAGCTGATGCTACTCCGAAAACCAGTCGATTGTACTGGTACAGGCCTTTGTGTGTATTTATCATGAGATACTTTTTAGAGGCCTCTTCAACCTCCATCTGTAGATATGCTTGTGCCAAGTCAATTTTGGTGAAACGTTTCCCTCCGGATAGTGAGGCGAAAATATCTTCTATCCTCGGAAGAGAATACTGTACCGTGTGAAGGACCGGGTTTACAGTCACCTTGAAGTCCCCACAGATGCGAATTTTTCTCTGTTCTTCAGATTTATCATTATTCAACGTTTTCTTCATGACCGGGATGATGGGTGTTGCCCACTCGCTCCAATCTATCTTGGATAACACGCCTGCCTTTTCCAAATTCTCCAGCTCTGCCTCGACTACTGAACGAATTGCGTATGGCACCGGCCTTGCCTTAAAAAACTTGGGAATTGCCGCATCTTCCACTTTTATTGAGGCAGTGACGCCTTTCAAGGTTCCTAGTTCCTGTTGAAACACTTCCTTGGCATTGGCCAAGATGTCTTTTAATCGTTCAGGTATGACGCCATCATCATTTTTTTTCTTACTGGTCACCGTCAGTGCCTGAAAGGAGTGCCAGTCTAAACGTATCTTCCTGATCCATTCACGTCCCAACAGCGGTGGACCACCATCTTGCAGAACGTATAAATACAACTTCTGTATTTCCTTGCTGTTGTATACAACAGGCACCCTTATTTTCCCTTTGGGGTATACTTTCTGCCCCGTATATGTTTTCAAGATAATGGGTGTGTCTTTCAAAGGTATATGCGGAAATAGCCGCTCGTAATCCCGTCGACTTATGACGGTCAGAGCCGATCCTGTATCTAGCTCCATTTTAACTGGGGACCCCGCTATCGTGAGGGTAACCCAAATGGCCTGGTAATCTTCTTTGGCAATTACATTATGTAATTTGAGACAGCTTAGTCTCTTGTTTCCGGAGTCGCTATCGCTCTTCTGGTCTTCAGAGCTACTGTCCATCATCATTTGTACCTTTCTGTACTTTTCCTTATTGATTTTTTTCCTGTCCGTGGATTTTTTTTTTCCAGATCGGCATACACGTGCAATGTGTCCAATCTTTCTGCATTGCCTGCATGCTTTGTCCTTGAACCAGCAGTCCCTCTGGTCATGGGTGGATCTGCCGCAGCAATAACATCTCTCGAAACCCTGTGTCATTTCATGGGTGCCGAAGTCCTGTGGCTTTTGCTGTATCTCTGCAGCTCCTCTTGTGGCTGCTTCGTATGATACAGCCACACTGAAAGCCTTGTCCAGTGTCAAATCTTTCTCAGAAAGTAGCCTTTTCTGTGTTCCTTCACTTAGGAGACCGCAGATGAATTTGTCTCGAAGAGAATATGCCAGTCCTGCCCCGAATTGGCAGTGCTTTGACAGCTTCCTTAATTCGGTGAGGTAATCAGCGTTACTTTCATTCTTGTGTTGATTCCTCCTGAAGAATTTGAATCGTTCCGCTATCAGCAGCGGTGTTGGGTTTAAGTGCTCCTGTAGGGTATCAACAATCTCCTTAAAATTCTTGTCCTTCGGTTTGGCTGGAGTGATTAAGTTTCGTAACAGCCCGTATGTCCTTGCGCCCATTAGATTTAGAAGTACTGATGCCTTTTTATCATCCTCTATTTCATTTGCTGTGCAATATACCTCCACTCTTTCCACATATGTGGTCCAATTCTCTATATCGCTATCGAAATCAGAAATATTGCCAGTCTTAGGCATCCTGAAAAAAATGGCTCCTCCCACGCTTTCCTTTCTTCCCCGCAGAAAAAAAAGGCACCTCCCGCGCTTTCCTGCCGCTGCCGCTTCTGACAACGCTGTTCTCCGCGGTTTTTATTTACATAGGTATTTTAATAGGTGGAGACTCATTCCTGCCGGACTCTCTGGGACTTTTCCCTCCCTCTGCTTGGTCCGAACGCCGACCTGCTTTGCAGTGCCGGCCGTCTCCCGAGTGCTCCACCCTCTGTCTCCGTTTGCCTCCGCCTTCGCTGCTCGGCCCGCTGCAGAGCCAGCCGATGGAGCCCCAGCCCGCTGCCCAGGAAGGATTATTGCAGTACCTGCCACCAGCTTGGCTAGCTGGTGAAACCACAGTTTAAAAAAAAAAAATTATTTATTGTTTTTCTTCGACTTTCGTCTGAGGAATCGATCTCCTTGAGGTGCTGCCGAATTGCAGGTAAGTCCGTTTCCAATTCGTCGCCACTGTTGTATCCGTGTGTTAATGGAGACACGGAATGCAGGAGTTGGTTTCACAGGTGTTTACTGAACAAAGTCTGGAGGTGAACTAACTGATACAACACAATATACAGGCTTATATAGCCCGAGTGGCCATTACCGGCATTACAGTAAACAGGGGCTCTTAAAGGCACATACACCACACCTTTAACTACCACAAATCCCTGTGTGGAGGAGAAGGGGAGATACAGTCTGTCCCAGTAACTGTCGCAGAACAGAATTAACGACCCTGTCCCATAAGATCTTGACCCTCCCCCTCTCCCTGCTTTTCCTCAAGTGTCGCATCCTTAAAATTCTCATCCTTGTTTTCAAATCCCTCCGTGGCCTCGCCCCTCCCTATCTCTCTAATCTCTTCCAGCCCCACAACACCCCGAGGACCCTGCGCCCCTCTAATTCCGGCCTCTTGAGCATCCCCGATTTTAATCGCTCCACCACTGACGGCCGTGCCTTCAGTTGCCTGGGCCCTGAGCTCTGGAATTCCTTCCCTAAACCTCTCCATCTCTCTACCTCTCTCTCCTTCTTTAAGATGCTCCTTAAAACCGACCTCTTTGACCAAGCTTTTGGTCATCTGCCCGAATATCTCCTTATGTGGCTCGGTGTCAAATTTTGTTTTATAACGATCCTGTGAACAGCCTTGGGATGTTTTACTACATTAAAGGCACTTTATAAATGCAAGTGGTTGTTGTTGTTTCCTGAAACTAAAAATAAATTCCCCAGAGGGAAAAAAACTTGTACTTTTACTCCCAAATATTAAAAAGTTTGTTCTACAGAAGCATCCAGGTTTATCTGCTTTTATTTATGAATTTTAAAAGCCTATAGTAAAACCTGAGCCAGTGTGTTGTGAGACAAAGAGCCTTGTGTCCAATAAGGGGAATAAAGGCCCACAGCCTCCCCTGGCCCCGGGCCCTGAACAAGGGGCTGGAGAAACAACAGAAAATGCTGGAAAAACTCAGCAGGCCAGGCAACATCCGTGGAGAGAGAAATAGAGTCAACATTTCAGGTCGAAACCCTTCATCAGGACTGAAAAAACACAGGAAATGAAACCGATTAAAAGGCCAGTTTGGGGGCTGGGAAATGGGGATGAAAGAACAAAAGACAAGTGAAGAGACATTAAGAGGTATTCAAACCGAGACGAGATGGTGATAGGACTAGTGGAGACAAAAGACGGCTCTAGATTAGGTGTGAGATGTGCTGGCAGAATGGGAGACAGCTGCCATGTGGGAGAGAAAAAGGGGTGGGGGGAAGGGCACAAAACAAAGGTGTGGATAAAAAATATATATAAAAATGTAATAGGGGCCGAGGTTATGATCTGAAATTGTTGAACTCGATATTGAGTCCGGAAGGCTGTAAAGTGCCTAATCGGAAGATGAGGTGCTGTTCCTCGAGCTTACACTGGGTTTCCATGGAACAATGCAACAGCCCGAGTGCGGTGAGGTCTGAGGGGGAATGGGGCGGTGAATTAAAATGACAGGCGACCGGAAGCTCGGGGTCACCCTTACGGACTGAACAGAGGTGTTCCGCAAAACGGTCACTCAATCTACGTTTGGTCTCCCCAATGTAGAGGAGACCACATCGTGAGCAGCGAATACAGGATACTAGATTGCAAGAAGTACAATAAATCACTGTTTCACCTGGAAGGGGTGTTTGGGGCCTTGGACAGTGGGAAGGGGGGGAGGTATTTTAACTGGGGACCCCGCTATCGTGAGGGTAACCCAAATGGCCTGGTAATCTTCTTTGGCAATTACATTATGTAATTTGAGACAGCTTAGTCTCTTGTTTCCGGAGTCGCTATCGCTCTTCTGGTCTTCAGAGCTACTGTCCATCATCATTTGTACCTTTCTGTACTTTTCCTTATTGATTTTTTTCCTGTCCGTGGATTTTTTTTTTCCAGATCGGCATACACGTGCAATGTGTCCAATCTTTCTGCATTGCCTGCATGCTTTGTCCTTGAACCAGCAGTCCCTCTGGTCATGGGTGGATCTGCCGCAGCAATAACATCTCTCGAAACCCTGTGTCATTTCATGGGTGCCGAAGTCCTGTGGCTTTTGCTGTATCTCTGCAGCTCCTCTTGTGGCTGCTTCGTATGATACAGCCACACTGAAAGCCTTGTCCAGTGTCAAATCTTTCTCAGAAAGTAGCCTTTTCTGTGTTCCTTCACTTAGGAGACCGCAGATGAATTTGTCTCGAAGAGAATATGCCAGTCCTGCCCCGAATTGGCAGTGCTTTGACAGCTTCCTTAATTCGGTGAGGTAATCAGCGTTACTTTCATTCTTGTGTTGATTCCTCCTGAAGAATTTGAATCGTTCCGCTATCAGCAGCGGTGTTGGGTTTAAGTGCTCCTGTAGGGTATCAACAATCTCCTTAAAATTCTTGTCCTTCGGTTTGGCTGGAGTGATTAAGTTTCGTAACAGCCCGTATGTCCTTGCGCCCATTAGATTTAGAAGTACTGATGCCTTTTTATCATCCTCTATTTCATTTGCTGTGCAATATACCTCCACTCTTTCCACATATGTGGTCCAATTCTCTATATCGCTATCGAAATCAGAAATATTGCCAGTCTTAGGCATCCTGAAAAAAATGGCTCCTCCCACGCTTTCCTTTCTTCCCCGCAGAAAAAAAAGGCACCTCCCGCGCTTTCCTGCCGCTGCCGCTTCTGACAACGCTGTTCTCCGCGGTTTTTATTTACATAGGTATTTTAATAGGTGGAGACTCATTCCTGCCGGACTCTCTGGGACTTTTCCCTCCCTCTGCTTGGTCCGAACGCCGACCTGCTTTGCAGTGCCGGCCGTCTCCCGAGTGCTCCACCCTCTGTCTCCGTTTGCCTCCGCCTTCGCTGCTCGGCCCGCTGCAGAGCCAGCCGATGGAGCCCCAGCCCGCTGCCCAGGAAGGATTATTGCAGTACCTGCCACCAGCTTGGCTAGCTGGTGAAACCACAGTTTAAAAAAAAAAAATTATTTATTGTTTTTCTTCGACTTTCGTCTGAGGAATCGATCTCCTTGAGGTGCTGCCGAATTGCAGGTAAGTCCGTTTCCAATTCGTCGCCACTGTTGTATCCGTGTGTTAATGGAGACACGGAATGCAGGAGTTGGTTTCACAGGTGTTTACTGAACAAAGTCTGGAGGTGAACTAACTGATACAACACAATATACAGGCTTATATAGCCCGAGTGGCCATTACCGGCATTACAGTAAACAGGGGCTCTTAAAGGCACATACACCACACCTTTAACTACCACAAATCCCTGTGTGGAGGAGAAGGGGAGATACAGTCTGTCCCAGTAACTGTCGCAGAACAGAATTAACGACCCTGTCCCATAAGATCTTGACCCTCCCCCTCTCCCTGCTTTTCCTCAAGTGTCGCATCCTTAAAATTCTCATCCTTGTTTTCAAATCCCTCCGTGGCCTCGCCCCTCCCTATCTCTCTAATCTCTTCCAGCCCCACAACACCCCGAGGACCCTGCGCCCCTCTAATTCCGGCCTCTTGAGCATCCCCGATTTTAATCGCTCCACCACTGACGGCCGTGCCTTCAGTTGCCTGGGCCCTGAGCTCTGGAATTCCTTCCCTAAACCTCTCCATCTCTCTACCTCTCTCTCCTTCTTTAAGATGCTCCTTAAAACCGACCTCTTTGACCAAGCTTTTGGTCATCTGCCCGAATATCTCCTTATGTGGCTCGGTGTCAAATTTTGTTTTATAACGATCCTGTGAACAGCCTTGGGATGTTTTACTACATTAAAGGCACTTTATAAATGCAAGTGGTTGTTGTTGTTTCCTGAAACTAAAAATAAATTCCCCAGAGGGAAAAAAACTTGTACTTTTACTCCCAAATATTAAAAAGTTTGTTCTACAGAAGCATCCAGGTTTATCTGCTTTTATTTATGAATTTTAAAAGCCTATAGTAAAACCTGAGCCAGTGTGTTGTGAGACAAAGAGCCTTGTGTCCAATAAGGGGAATAAAGGCCCACAGCCTCCCCTGGCCCCGGGCCCTGAACAAGGGGCTGGAGAAACAACAGAAAATGCTGGAAAAACTCAGCAGGCCAGGCAACATCCGTGGAGAGAGAAATAGAGTCAACATTTCAGGTCGAAACCCTTCGTCAGGACTGAAAAAACACAGGAAATGAAACCGATTAAAAGGCCAGTTTGGGGGCTGGGAAATGGGGATGAAAGAACAAAAGACAAGTGAAGAGACATTAAGAGGTATTCAAACCGAGACGAGATGGTGATAGGACTAGTGGAGACAAAAGACGGCTCTAGATTAGGTGTGAGATGTGCTGGCAGAATGGGAGACAGCTGCCATGTGGGAGAGAAAAAGGGGTGGGGGGAAGGGCACAAAACAAAGGTGTGGATAAAAAATATATATAAAAATGTAATAGGGGCCGAGGTTATGATCTGAAATTGTTGAACTCGATATTGAGTCCGGAAGGCTGTAAAGTGCCTAATCGGAAGATGAGGTGCTGTTCCTCGAGCTTACACTGGGTTTCCATGGAACAATGCAACAGCCCGAGTGCGGTGAGGTCTGAGGGGGAATGGGGCGGTGAATTAAAATGACAGGCGACCGGAAGCTCGGGGTCACCCTTACGGACTGAACAGAGGTGTTCCGCAAAACGGTCACTCAATCTACGTTTGGTCTCCCCAATGTAGAGGAGACCACATCGTGAGCAGCGAATACAGGATACTAGATTGCAAGAAGTACAATAAATCACTGTTTCACCTGGAAGGGGTGTTTGGGGCCTTGGACAGTGGGAAGGGGGGGAGGTATAAGGGCAGGTGTTGCATCTCCTGCGCTTGCACGGGAAGGTGCCAGGCAAAGGGAAGGGGTGCTGGGGGTGATAGAGGAGTGGACTAGGGTGTCTTGGAGGGAGCGGTCCCTACGGAATGCTGAAAGGAGAGGGGAGGATGCGTTTGGTGGTGGGATCACGTTGGAGGTGGTGGAAATGGCGGAGGATGATCCGTTGAATGTGGAGGCTGGTGGGGTGAAAGGTGAGGACAAGGGGAATTTTATCGTGGTTCCGGGAGGGAGGGGCAGGGGTGAGGGCAGAAGTGTGGGAGATAGAACGGACATGGTCGAGGGCCGTGTCAACTGCGGTAGAGGGGAATCCACGGTTGAGGAAAAAGGAAGACATGTCGGAAGCACTGGCGTGGAAGGTGGCATCGTCGGAGCAGATGCGGCGGAGAGGGAGAAACTGGGAGAATGGAATAGAGTCCTTACAGGAGGCGGGGTGGGAGGAAATGTAGTCCTCCAGGTAGCTGTGGGAGTCAGTGGGCTTGTAGTGAATGTGGGTCAATAACCTATTCCCAGAGATGGAGACGGAGAAGTCGAGGAAGGGAAGGGAAGAATCGGAGATGGACCATGTGAAGGTGAGGGAAGGGTGGAAATTGGAGACAAATTAAATGAAATTGCCTAGTTCAGGGCGAGAGCAGGAACCGACACCGATACAGTCATCAATGTACCGGAAAAAGAGGTGAGGGAGGGGACCCGAGTAGGACTGGAACAAAGATTGTTCCACATATCCCACGAAAAGGCAGGCATAGCTAGGACCCATGAGAGTACCCATAGCAACACCTTTGATTTGGAGGAAATAAGTGGAGTCAAAGGAGACGTTATTCAATGTGAGAACAAGTTCAGCCAGGCGGAGGAGGGTGGTGGTGGATGGGGACTGGTCGGGCCTCTGTTCAAGGAAGAAGCGGAGCGCCCTCAGGCCATCCTGGTGGGGGATGGAGGTATAGAGGGATTGTACGTCCATGGTGAAAAGGAAGCGGTTGGGGCCAGGAAACTGGAAATTGTTAAAGTGATGGAGGGCGTCAGAAGAGTCGCGGATGTAGTTGGGAAGGGAGTGGACAAGGGGAGGAAAAAATAGAGTCGAGATGGGAAGAGATAAGTTCCGTGGGGCAAGAACAGGCTGAAACGATGGGTCTACCAGGGCAGTCCTGTTTGTGGACCTTGGGAACTGTTGTGTCCGTGTGTTAATAGAGACACTGAAGACAGGAGTTGGTTTCACAGGTGTTTACTGAACAAAGTCTGGAGGGGAACTAACTGATACAACACAATATACAGGCTTATATAGCCCGAGTGGCCATTACCGGCATTACAGTACACAGGGGGCTCTTAAAGGCACATACACTACAATTCCTCCCCTTTTAACCAACCAGTACATAATATTTTAAGTAATCATTAATTACATGTTACAAGAAAAATAATCTACACATTGCTGCAGTTAATCAATTATAAGTCAGTCTCTCTGGAGGCTTCCTGACTCGGTCTGGATAACGCCTTGGTGGTGTAGTAGTTTCTGGTGGTGTAGTAGGTTCTTTTGGCAAGGCTGATTCGGCTTGAATGCCAGTGTCGGGTTCATCGGGTTCCAGTATCACCGGATCGGAGGTAGATACTATGGGTATCTCTACTTCATCATTAGGCGTATAGAGTTGTGGTGTAGGTTGTCCCTTTTCGGATGACTCTATGATTTGGTCAGCATGGCGCCTTATTATGCTTTCTCCAATGTCCACGGTATACATCAGCGGTCCTAGTCGTGTGCAGATAGTTCCAGGCTGCCATTTCTCGGTACGGTAGTCCCGGGCCAAAACTTGTTGACCTATCTGGAAGGTTCTAGTTGGCCTTTCATTCATGCCTTGAAATTGCCGGTTCTCCACGTCCCTTCTGATGTTTGGCTTGATCAAATCCAGCCGGCATCTTAGACTTCTATTGAAGAACATCATGGTGGGAGTTTGGTTTGTAACCATATGTGTTGCATTCCTGTATGCAAACAAGAAGTTATCCACCTCATGCTGAAGTTTTATGTCTCCATTACCCAAGGCATTTATGGCCTTCTTGAAGGTCTGGACAAACCTTTCAGCCAATCCATTGGTGGCGGGATGGTATGGGGCAGACGTGTAGTGCTTAACCCCATTGCTTTTTAAGAACTTCCTGAATTCTTCGGACACAAATTGCGGTCCATTATCAGAACAGATCTGTTCAGGCAGCCCATTCCTGGCAAATATGGTCCTTAATACTGTGATGGTTTTTTCCGTGGTGGTGGAGGACATCTTTATTACCTCCGGCCACTTGGAGTGTGCATCAACCGCGATTAAGAACATTGAGTCCATAAATGGACCAGCAAAGTCGATGTGTACCCTTTGCCAGGGAGATGAGGGCCACTCCCATGGATGTAGAGGGGCTTGTGGTGGAGCGTTTTGGACCTTCTGGCATCCTAGGCAGCTCTTGGTCATTTCTTCGATGTCTCCATCGATACCTGGCCACCATACAAACGCCCTGGCTAGGTTCTTCATTTTCACTCCACCCAGATGCCCCTCGTGAAGCTCCTTTAGAACTTTATCCTGGAGTTTGGGTGGAATCACCACTCTGGATCCACACATCAAGGTTCCTCAGCACACTGACAGCTGTTCTCTTCTTTGCGAGAATGCTGGCAACAGTGGTTCGCCATGTGCTGGCCATCCCTTCACTGTTAAATCGTAGACTCGTGAGGGAGTCGGGTCAATTCTACTTTCCCTTTCAATGGCAGAATTTGTTACTGGTAGACATTCGACTATGGTAGAGTGGAAAATCTCCATTGGGTCTACGGTAGGTGCCTCTTCTACCGTTGGCAACGGTCGGCGCGATAAATCATCAGCATTCCCATGCTGTTTTGATCCTTTGTATTCTATGTTATATTGGTGTGCCCCTAGAAAAAGGGACCACCTCTGTAGCCTTTGCGCTGTCATAATGGGAACACCCTTTTTAGGGTTGAATATGGAGATGAGGGGTTGATGGTCAGTCAACAAGGTAAATTTTTGTCCGTGTAGGTAATGGTTGAATTTCTTCACTCCCCATACCAGGCTGAGTGCTTCCCTGTCGATTTGGGCATAGTTACGCTCAGCTGAGTTCAATGAGCGTGACGCAAAAGCTATCGGCCGTTCCAAGCCATCAGGGAATTTATGCGATAATACCGCTCCTACGCCGTAAGGGGATGCATCGCACGCCAGTCTGATTGGCAGTGATGGGTTGTAATGAGCCAAAACTTCTTTGGACGTGATTAAGTCTTTGCATTTATGGAAGGCACGTTTACAGTCTTCGCTCCATTTCCAAATTACTCCTGTTTGTAGCAGTTCATTAAGAGGGTGCAGAAGAGTTGATAAGTTCGGTAAAAATTTATGATAGTAATTTATTAATCCCAGGAACGACCTTAATTGTGAAACATTTTCAGGTGCTGGGGCTTTTATGACCGCTTCAATTTTTTCAGGTGGCTTATGCAACCCTTCCTTATTAATTATGTGGCCACAATATGATATTTGATTCTGGAAAAATTCGCACTTGGGGCGATTTGCTCGTAGGCCCCGTTCTCTCAACCTAGTGAGCACCTGCTCCAAATTGGCAAGGTGCTCGTTGTCGTTTTCTCCTGTTACAAGGATGTCGTCTAGGTAGCATTGAGTCCCCGGAATCCCTTGCAGGACTTGCTCCATAGCTCTTTGCCATATAGCTGGAGCGGATGCCACTCCGAAAACCAGTCGATTGTACTGGTACAGGCCTTTGTGTGTATTTATCGTGAGATACTTTTTAGAGGCCTCATCAACCTCCATCTGTAGATATGCCTGTGCCAAATCAATTTTGGTGAAATGTTTCCCTCCGGATAGTGAGGCGAAAATATCTTCTATCCTCGGAAGAGGATACTGTACCGTGTGAAGGACCGGGTTTACAGTCACCTTGAAGTCTCCACAGATGCGAATTTTTCTCTGTTCTTCAGATTTATCATTATTCAACGTTTTCTTTATGACTGGGACGATGGGTGTTGCCCATTCGCTCCAATCTATTTTGGATAATACGCTTGCTTTTTCCAAATTCTCCAGCTCTGCCTCGACTGCTGGACGAATTGCGTATGGCACCGGTCTTGCCTTAAAAAACTTGGGAATTGCCGCATCTTCCACTTTTATTGAGGCGGTGATGCCTTTCAAGGTTCCTAGTTTCTCTTGAAACACTTCTTTGGCGTTGGCCAAGATGTCTTTTAATCGTTCAGGTATGACGTCATCATCATTTTTTTCCTTACTGGTCACCGTCAGTGCCTGAATGGAGTGCCAGTCTAAACGCATTTTCCTGATCCATTCACGTCCCAACAGCGGTGGACCACCATCTTGTAGAACGTATAAATTCAACTTTTGTATTTCCTTGCCATTGTATACAACAGGCACCCTTATTTTTCCTCCAGGGTATACTTTCTGCCCCGTATATGTTTTCAAGATAATGGATGTGTCTTTTAAAGGTATATGCGGAAATAGCTGCTCGCAATCCTGTCGATTTATGACGGTCAGAGCTGATCCTGTATCTAGCTCCATTTTAACTGGGGACCCTGCTATCATGAGGGTAACCCAAATGGTCTGGTAATCTTCTTTGGCAATTACATTATGTAATTTGAGACAGCTTAGTCTCTTGTTTTTGGAGTCGCTATCACTCTTCTGGTCTTCGGAGCTACTGTCCGTCATCATTTGTACCTTTCTGTACTTTTCTTTATTGATTTTTTTTTCCTGTCCGTGGATTTTTTTGTCCAGATCGGCATACCCGTGCAATGTGTCCAATCTTTCTGCATTGCCTGCATGCTTTGTCCTTGAACCAGCAGTCCCTCTGGTCATGGGTGGATCTGCCGCAGCGACAACATCTCTCGAAACCCTGTGTCATTTCATGGGTGCCGAAGTTCTGTGTCTTTTGTTGTATCTCTGCAGCTCCTCTTGTGGCTGCTTCGTATGATACAGCCATACTGAAAGCCTTGTCCAGTGTTAAATCTTTCTCAGAAAGCAGCCTTTTCTGTGTTCCTTCACTTAGGAGACCGCAGACGAATTTGTCTCGAAGATAATCTGCTAGTCCTGCCCCAAATTGGCAGTGCTTTGATAGCTTTCTTAATTCATTGAGGTAATCAGCATTACTTTCATTCTTGTGTTGATTCCTCTTGAAGAGTTTGAATCGTTCCGCTATCAGCAGTGGTGTTGGGTTTAAGTGCTCCTGTAGGGTATCAACAATTCCTTTAAAATTCTTGTCCATTGGTTTGGCTGAAGTGATTAAGTTTCGTAACAGCCCGTATGTCTTTGCGCCCATTAGATTTAGAAGTCCTGACGCTTTTTTTTCATTTTCTATTGCATTTGTGGTGCAATATACCTCCACTCTTTCCACGTATGTGGTCCAATCCTCTATATCATTATCAAAAGCATCAATATTGCCAGCTTTAGGCATCCTGGAAAAAAAAATGGCGCTTCCCGCGCTTTTTTTTCTTTTCTGCAGAAAAGATATGGCACTTCCCGTGCTTCCCCGCCGCTGCTGCCGATGACAACGCTGTTTTCCGCGGGTTTCCCTTCTTTTTATTTATTTATTTACAGGTGGAGACTCGTTCCCGCCGGACTCTATCTGCTAGGTCTGAACGCCGACCTGCTTGCAGCGCCGGCCGTCTCCCGAGTGCTCCCTCCCCATCTGTTACTGCTTGCTTCCACCTTCGCTGCTTGGCCTCACTGCAGAGCCAGCCGCTGGAGCCCCAGCCCGACGCCCAGGAAGGATTAATGCAGTACCTGCCACCAGCTCGGCTAGCTGGTGAAACCACAGCTTTTTCTTTTTCTTGCTTTTCTTTGACTTTGGACGCCAGAGGAATCGATGTCCTTGAGGTGCTGCCGAGTTGCAGGTAAGTCCGTTTCCAATTCGTCGCCACTGTTGTGTCCGTGTGTTAATAGAGACACTGAAGACAGGAATTGGTTTCACAGGTGTTTACTGAACAAAGTCTGGAGGGGAACTAATTGATACAACACAATATACAGGCTTATATAGCCTGAGTGGCCATTACCGACATTACAGTACACAGGGGGCTCTTAAAGGCACATACACTACAGGAAGGAGGTAGAAGCGGGCTGTGCGGAACTATGAGGTTGGTGGCCGTGGGGGGAAGATCTCCAGAGGAGATGAGGTCAGTGACAGTCTTGGAAACTGTGGCTTGATGTTCGGTAGTGGGGTCATGGTCCAGGTGAAGGTAGGAGGAGGTGTCGGAGAGTTGGCGTTCAGCTTCCGCTAGGTAGAGGTCATTTCGCCAAACAACAACAGCACCACCCTTGTCAGCGGGTTTAATGACAATGTCGGGTTGGATCTAAGAGAATGGAGTGCTGCAAGTTCAGAGGGAGGTAGGTTGCAGTGAGTGAGGGGAGCAGAGAAATGGAGACGGCCGATGTCGCGGCGGCAGTTAGCGATGAAAAGATCTAGAGAGGGTAAGAGGCCAGGGGGAGGGGTCCAGGTAGAACGGGAATTCTGAAAACAGGAGAAAGGGTCAGCCGTGTGGGGGGAAGACGCCTGGCCAAAGAAGTGGGCATGGAGGCGAAGGCAGCGGAAAAAGAGTTCAGCATCATGCCGAGCTCAAAATTCTTTAAGGTGGGGGCATAAGGGGATGAAATTCAGGCCTTTGCTGAGGACTGATCGTTCCGGGTCAGAAAGGGGAAGGTCAGAGGGGATAGTGAAAACACAGCAGGGGGTGAGATTTGGAGAAGGGGGGTTCAGAGGAACGTGAAGGGGAAGAAGGTTCCGGAGGGGCGTTGGTGTTCAAGAGTTGATGAAGCTTGCGATCCTTGACATCAGAAAGGAGGAAACAATTTTTTTGTTGAAGCGTCAGATGAGTCGAAGGATGAAATGGAACTGTGGACCCGGACAGCTTTGAGATAGAGTGTGAGGGTGCTGCTGAAGAGAGAGGTCGAGAGTGTTCATGTGGCACCGCATGGCGTTGAGGGTGGATCTCAAGATGCGGCGAGAGCAGTAGTTCGAGGAACGATGAATATCTTGGAGGTATTTGTAATCCTGGGTGGATCCGAAACACGAAGGGTGGAAGTTTAGTTGGAATCCACGTGGAATAAGTCGGAACCGGAGACAGTTGCTGAGGAAAGAGATGTGGCTGTGAAACCGAGTCTTGGCAGGTACCTGATCAAACAAGAGAAGGGAAACTGAAAGCAATGAAGATGAACAAGGTTGAAGAGACAAACGGAAATCCCGTCGAAGAGAAGAGCAGAACTTCTTCAAGGTGGGCATTCCTGGAAGAGAAGTGGCAGTGAACCAAACACTGGACACAGTCCTTCAGGGCCACACTGAGAGGGGCAAACGGCACTTTGGTCTTTCTCGTCTCTCTTCACTGACAGCAAAGTCTCCATGCGGGTTAATCTTGGGGTATGTAAGAAATGTGTCCCAGCCGCTCTCTCCCATGGTTCAGAGCTCCTAGGCATGGAACAGAAGGCTCCTTTACAACTATGTTTAGAGTCAGGAAGAACAACGGTGAATGCTGGAAACGTGCTGTCAAATCAGAGATTGGTGTAAAACTGCGATCTGCTCCTGACTGAAAGACAAACAGCAGGTTTAAGTTTCCAGTCTAAATATGGAATTATTCTGTGAAGGTTTAAAGTGTTTATCTGACAGTCCTGATTCTACCATTTTAAGGCAGGCATCAACTCGAATAAAATAAGTTGGTTAAAGTCTGTATTGAAATAGCAGAGGGAGGAGTTCACAGGAGCCTGTTAACTGCTGGTACAATCATACAACAGACATTTGAACTCCAGATAAACCTGCAGCGTGTTTCCAGGAATTCCCGGTTTTATTGATGTGTGTGTTAGACACCAGGATAACTAAAAATACACGACCTGGAACATCCACGGGGGTGCGATCCCGACAGTTACTCTGGGATCACTCCAACTTCGGAACTCCACCACTGACCCTTCTGAAGGGTGTTTAAAGAGATGGGACGGTGCTCTGTGAGCCCCTTGCCTGTATCATCAACAGCTCCATAGAGTCAGGGATTGTTCCCTGAGATTGGAAGGTAGCTCACCTCGCTCCCATTTTCCAAATCGGGGAGAGATCAGAGCCGGGGAACTACAGGCCCATCAGTGCGACCTCAATCACAGGGAAAATGCTTGAAGGGATCCTGAGAGATGCTGTTTATGATCACTGGGGAAAGGGAAGGGACCGTTAGAGAGATTCAACATGGCTTCCGGAAAACAAGGTCACGTCTACAAACTAGCTGGAGTTTTGTGAAGAAGTTGCTAAGTTGGTGGATGAGGGGAATCCGGTTGACATTGTCGACCTCAGGGGTGTCAAACTCATTTTCTATGGTGTGTCTGATCCGATATCCTGGCACTTGTTGTGGGCCACATTCAGCAAAAGTTATTAAAATAGGAATAAATGAAGATAAACTATATCAGTGATTATTTACAGTTAGATTTTATTTACAGCTGCTGCTGCTCCCGATCCCTGGCACCTCTCAGCTTGAACCATTGCATCAACATTTGGAGCAAGTGACTGGGCTGAGGCCTGTCCTGGATAAAAACACGAGGACCACTTGTCACCACAGAACCTTGTTACCCAACCACTGACCCTGGAAGTGAATTCCACAGCCTCACAACTCTCTGTGAAGAAGGTTCTCTCGATCACTGTTCCAAATCTCCTACATTTAATCTTGTATCTCTGGCCCCTTGTCTTGATCTCTCAATCACTGGAAGCAGCCTGCTTCTATCGACCCCATCCCACCTTTCATCATTTTAAACATTTCTATCATATCGCCCTGGAATATGTGCTGAACATGAGAAGGACGAGTCCGAACAGAAAGGACACAAAGTCAGACTGGGCCTGAGACTGAGCCACTTACCATTCTGGTCAGGAACGCACCTGGCTTGTTGGACCTCCTGTAGTCCTGATCTGTTTACAACCACAACTGGCTGCCTCAGTGATGATTAGATAAACCACAAGCACACAACACTCTCTGCTGCACACACCTTGTAAACATTATCTCTGGGCCTCCACAGTGAGGAGGTAAACTGCAAGAAGAGGGGAAAAGAGGAGCCCTTCCTTCCCATGGCAATCTGCGTGCTTTACTCTGTAACCTTTACTCTTCAAATAAAGTCACTCCCTGCGGCTCTTTTCAAGGTTTCTTTGGTGACCTTTTCCCGCAGTTCGGAATATTGACAACACGGCCGACCGGCATCATCACTGATATCACAATGACTATTGACAACACGACCGACCTGCATCATCGCTGACATCACAATGACTATTGACAACACGACCGACCTGCATCATCACTGATATCACAATGACTATTGACAACACGACCGACCTGCATCACCGGTGACATCACAATGACGATTGACAACACGGCCGACCTGCATCATCACTGATATCACAATGACTATTGACAACACGACCGACCTGCATCACTGGTGACATCACAATGACTATTGACAACACGGCCGACCTGCATCATCGCTGACATCACAATGGCTATTGATGCTGAATGAATTAGGGTACGTGGTTGGGGTCTTGGGGTTCAGGGCAGGTGTTACACTTCGGGGTTTGTGGTTATGGTTACGGGTGAGTAGTTGTGGTTAGGACTAGGGGATAGTAGTTAGGATTAGAGGTTCGTGGTTATGTTAACGGGTTAAGATTAGAGGGTTAGTTATAGAAACAACTATTGACGATGCCAGTGTCACTGGACACGTCCTTCTTCATTTGGTGTCACACTGTAAGTGGTCCCTGGATTTGGTGTCTCAATGTAAGTGGTCCTTGGATTTGGTGGCTCAGTGTAAGTGGTCCCTGGATTTGGTGTCTCAATGTAAGTGGTCCCTGTATTTGGTGTCTCAGTGTAAGTGGTCCCTGTAGTTGGTGTCTCAGTGTAAGTGGTCCCTGGATTTGGTGTCTCAATGTAAGTGGTCCCTGGATTTGGTGGCTCAGTGTAAGTGGTCCCTGGATTTGATGTCTCAGTGTAAGTGGTCCCTGGATTTGGTGTCTCAGTGTAAGTGGTCCCTGGATTTGGTGTCTCAGTGTAAGTGGTCCCTGGATTTGGTGTCTCAGTGTAAGTGGTCCCTGGATTTGATGTCTCAGTGTAAGTGGTCCCTGGATTTGGTGTCTCAATGTAAGTGGTCCCTGGATTTGGTGTCTTAGTGTAAGTGGTCCCTGGATTTGGTGGCTCAGTGTAAGTGATCACCACAGAGAGCTGGTTCCCGAGGCCCCGCCCCACATAGAGTGGGTTCCTGCGAGAGGCCTGCTGGGTCAGGTTATAAAGAGACCACACACTGTTCCTCCTCCCACTGCCTGGGGGAATGGGGCAGATATTTAAATGGACAGTGACCCCTTTTCTTTGCATATTTATAGTTAAAGGGACAGTCTCGTTTATCTTGGAGTATTGGCGGACTTCACTGACAGAGCTCCTGTTAAGAGTCACTCCCTTCTGCACTCGTGCAGTGATTGTAAATCTGTCTATTTTAATGACTTGAGCCTTTCTAAAATATCTCACTATTTTTGAAGATCCATTTGACTTGCTTGTGTAATTTTGAAAGACTTTAGAATTTTGCAGTTTGACGAAGGTTTTGTTTAAAGGTGCAGTGACATTTGTTTCAAAATATTCTGTTCCAACCCCCCTCCCCACTTTAAAACACTCTGCACTACTGACTGGGAAGGTCCCAAGTTCAATCCTTGATCTGTGCTGTTAGTTGATCTCAGCCAAGGCAGCAGTTCAGGGCCACTAATCTAAATAAAAGTAAAACTGAGCCAGTGCCCCTGCTCTTGATGCTGATCCAGTGACCTCAGCTGGGAAGTGTATGGATGTCAATTGAGGGCAGGATTGGACTTGGCTGTGATGCCGACCACAGTGGAAATCCTGCTGACACTCACTGTGCCGGCTGATGGTGAGGCACCAGAGGTTAACTAATGTCTGTGGACTTGCACCCAGCCAGATTCAGCAACTTCTGGAGAGAAGGGGAAAAACAAAGTCCCAGACGGTGTTATGAACATTGTTTTCAGACAGTGAGGATGGAGAGAGAATGTGTAGAATGGGGAATTTACAGCTTAGGAGGGACAGGAGGAGTCACAATGTTCCGTAGAAACTAGATTTGTCTGTTCTGAATTTCAATCCAATTGTAAACACCATTTGCAGGACAGGATCTGCAGATGGGAAACTCAAACCGAACATTGCGTCAAGATCTGACAGATTCACCAGATTCATCAGGACCAGAATATCATCAGGAATTGGATATAGAAGGAAAACAACACCAATCACAGTGGGGAGAAACAGGACACATGTTCTGTGTGTGATCGCACCTTCAACCAATCGTCCAGCCTGTGAGACTTGTGCGCCCACCTGAATCAACAGTGTAAATGTGGGGACTGTGGGAATGCATTCAGTTGCCCGTCTGAGGTGGGAAATCATGGATAGTCACACCGGGGAGAGGCCGTTATCCAGCTGAGCGTGGAAAGAGATTCACTCGCTCATCTCACCTACTACCACACTCACATGTTTGTAATGTGGTGAATACATTCACTGCTCTGTATGTGGAAAGGGATTCAACCGATCATCCCATTTACTGACACACCAACACAGACACACCAAAGAGAGACCGTTTAGAAATTTCACATGTGGGCAGGGATTCATTCCATTATCTCAACTGTTGATACTCCAGAGTGTCCACATTGAGAACTGTTACTTTAAATACTCCTACTGTGAGTAAAGCTTTCAAAGTTGAAAGCAACTGATGCACGATCAGCGCATTCATACTGGAGAGAGGCAGTTTCAATATTTTGTGTGGGAAGAAATTTACCCAGCATGCTGAGACACCAGTGAGTTCACATGTGACTTGAGCTTGGATTCTGCAAGACTGAACGATGGCAGAGGGTCCGTGAACTTGGGTTTCTGTATGAAGTATTTATTAATTTTATCTCAATCGGTTCACAGAAAATTATTCTCCAGTCACTGTTTGGGGCTTTCAATGGCAGGTCTGTTACCCAACATTCCCCGCGGGGCAGAATGTGCCCTATTCACACTACAGGAGACCAGAGCGCAGGCGCAGTGCGGGACAGTGTTTGGAGCATGCGCAGTATGACTTCGATCAGCGTTGGGCGAGAGCTGGAAGCGGACACAGGCCGGAGACACAGTTTCGCAGCAGGTGAGAGGTGGTGGTCGCAGGGGAGTAATGGATTCGGGGGGGTGGGCTTCATAAGCACCTGGTGTAGGCCGCAAGCCCCGAATAAGGTCATGTAGGTTCCGCGTTTGCAGATCCGGGGCTTTTTCCCGGTAACAGGCCCCGGTTAACGTCGCCATATTTGTAAAGGAAAGCTGGAAGTTTCGCTGCGTCGCCATTTTGATTGATGGAGCGTCTGCGCGGCCATCTTTGTAAAGGAACTGTGTGGACGGGGGAGAAAATTATTGACTCATTTATTTTATTCTCGCTCTGCAGGCAGAGGGTTTCTACCCATCTCAACACAAAAGCAAAATACAGCGGATGCTGGAAATCTGAAATAAAAACAGAAAATGCTGGAAATACTCAGCAGGTCAGGCAGCGTCTATGGAGAGAGAAAAGAAGAAAGATTTGCATTTATATGGCGCCTTTCAAGAGCACCAGAGATGCCAAAATGCTTTACAGCCAATGTGTCGGATCTGCTGTGCTTGCATAGGCAGGGGCTGTTGTTTTTTTATTATTCGTTCTTGTCGCTAGCAAGGCCAGCGTTTATTGCCCATCCCTAGGATTTTGACCCAGCAACTATGAAGGAATGGCGTTACATTTCCAAGACAGGATGGTGTGTGACTTTGGAGGGGAACTTGCAGCTGGTGGTGTTCCCCTGTGCCTGCTGCCTTTAGAAACATAGAAAACTAGGAGCAAGAGTAGCCCATTCGGCCCTTCGAGCCTGCATCCACTATTTCCATGGCTGCCTCTTTTAGTACTCTGGGATGCAGATCATCAGGCCCTATGGATTTATCGGCTTTCAGTCCCACTAATTTCTCCTGCACTACTTTTTTACTAATACTAATTTCCTTTAATTCCTCCTGCTCACTAGACCCTTGGTTTCTGAGCATTTCTGGGAAGTTATTTGTGTCCTCTTCCGTGAAGCCAGAACCAAAGTATTTGTTTAATTGCTCTGCCATTTCCTTGTTGCCCATTATAAATTCTCCCATTTCTGACTGTAAGGGACCTACATTTGTCTTCACTAATCCTTTCCTTTTTACATACTTGTAGAAGGGTGGGATATGTGTCGGTGCAGGCTCGATGGGCCGAAATGGCCTCTATCTGCACTGTGGGGTTTCTGTGATTCTGTGAAGCTTTTACAGTCCGCTTTTATGTTCCTTGCAAGTTTACTCTCATACTCTATTTTTCCCCTCTTAATCAAAATCTTGGTCCTTTTTTGCTGAACTCTAAACTGCTCCCAATCCTCAGGCTTGCTACTTTTTCTGGTAACTTTCTATGACTCCTCTTTGTATCTAATACTGTCCTTAATTTCTGTATTTAGCTATGGTTGGGCCGTTTTCCTTTTGTGTTTTTGCGCCAGAAAGGAATGTATAACTGTTGCAATTCAAGCATTCGTTTCTTAAATGTTAGCCATTGCCTATCCACCGTCATGCCTTTTAATGAAGCTCCCCAATCTATCATAGCCAACTCACTCCTCATACCTTTGTAGTTTCCTTTGTTTAGATTTAGGACCCTAGTTTAGGATTGTCCTTCTAGGTGGTAGAAGTCGCGGGTTTGGGAGGTGCTGCTGAAGAAGCCTTGGTGAGTTGCTGCAGTGCATCTTGTAGATGGTACACACTGCAGCCACGGCACGCCGGTGGTGGAGGGAGTGAATGTTTAAGGTGGTGGATGGGGTGCCAATCAAGCGGGCTGCTTTGTCCTGGATTGTGTCGAGTGTCTTGAGTGTTGTTGGAGCTGCACTCATCCAGGCAAGTGGAGAGTATTCCATCACACTCCTGACTTGTGCCTTGGGAAGGCTTTGGGGAGTCAGGAGGTGAGACACTAGCCGCAGAATACCCAGCCTCTGACCTGCTCTTGTTGCCACAGTATTTATGTGGCTGGTCCAGTTAAGTTTCTGGTCAATGGTGACCCCCAGGATGTTGATGGTGGGGGATTCGGCGAAGGTAATGCCGTTGAATGTCAAGGGGTGGTGGTTAGATTCTCGCTTGTTGGAGATAGTCATTGCCTGGCACTTGTGTAGCGCGAATGTTTCTTGCCCCTTATCAGCCCAAGCCTGAATGTCGTCCCGGTCTTGCTGCATGCGGGCATCAAACTGCTTCATTATCTGAGGAGTTGCAAATGGAACTGAACAGTGTGCAGTCATCAGCGAACATCCCCACTTCTGACCCTATAATGGAGGGAAGGCCATTGATAAAGCAGCTGAAGATGGCTGGGAATAGGACACTGCCCTGAGGAGCTCCTGTGTTGGAGATGATTGAAGAGTGGACCAGGGTGTAAGCGCCCTCCGCCACTTCAACATTTACCAGTTTCCTGGCCCTTTTCACTCCTTCTTTTCACCATGGATGTCCAATCCCTCTACACCTCCATCCCCCACCAGGATGGCCTGAGGGCCCTCCGCTTCTCCCTTGAACAGAGGCCCAACCAGTCCCCATCCACCACCACCCTCCTCCGCCTGGCTGAACTTGTTCTCACATTGAACAACTTCTCCTTTGACTCCTCTCACTTCCTCCAAATAAAGGCGTTGCTATGGGAACCCACATGGGTCCTAGCTATGCCTGCCTTTTCATGCGATATGTGGAACATTCTTTGTTCCAGTCCTACTCAGGTCCCCTCCCTCACCTCTTTTTCCGGTACATTGATAACTGTATTGCTGTCGGTTCCTGCTCTCGCTCCGAACTGGAAAACTTCATCAACTTTACTTCCAATTTACATCCTTCCATCGTCTACACGAGGTCCATCTTAAAACCTGTTACATTGCTAAAATTTTACACTTCTGATGAAACGTCATTGGCTTGAAATGTTAACTCTGTATCTCTCTTCCCCACAGATGCCCTGAGTATTTCCAGTATTATCTGTTTTATTTCAGATTTCCACCAGCAGCAGTATTTTACTTTTGTACAAGTGTAGAACTGAACCCAGCCAGAGTCAGCACCTTCAGGGGAGGAGAGAGAGGGGAACCAGTGAGTGTAGAACTGAACCCAGCCAGAGTCAGCACCTTGAGGGGAGGAGAGAGAGGGGAACCAGTGAGTGTAGAACTGAACCCAGCCAAAATCAGCATCTTCGAGGGAGGAGAAACAGTGAGTGTAGAACTGAACCCAGCCAGAGTCAGCACCTTCAGGGGAGGAGAGGGAGGGGAACCAGTGAGTGTAGAACTGAACCCAGCTAGAGTCAGCACCTTCAGGGGAGGAGAGAGAGGGGAACCAGTGAGTGTAGAACTGAACCCAGCTAGAGTCAGCACCTTCAGGGGAGGAGAGAGAGAGAGGGGAACCAGTGAGTGTTGAACTGAACCCAGCCAGAGTCAGCACCTTCAGGGGAGGAGAGAGAGGGGAACCAGTGAGTGTAGAAATGAACCCAGCCAGAGTCAGCACCTTCAGGGGAGGAGAGGGAGGGGAACCAGTGAATGTGGAACTGAACCCAGCCAGAGTCAGCACCTTCAGGGTAGGAGAGGGAGGGGAACCAGTGAGTGTAGAACTGAACCCAACCAGAGTCAGCACCTTCAGGGGAGGAATGGTTGGGGAACCAGTGAGTGTAGAACTGAACCCAGCCAGAGTCAGCACCTTCAGGGGAGGAGAACCAGTGAGTGTTGTACTGAACCCAGCCAGAGTCAGCACCTTCAGGGGAGGAGAGGGAGGGGAACCAGTGAGTGTAGAACTGAACCCAGCCAGAGTCAGCACCTTCAGGGAAGGAGAGAGCGAGGAACCAGTGAGTGTTGAACTGAACCCAGCCAGATTCAGCACCTTCAGGGGAGGAGAGGGAGGGGAACCAGTGACTGTAGAACTGAACCCAGCCAGAGTCAGCACCTTCAGGGGAGGAGAGGGAGGGGAACCAGTGAATGTTGAACTGAACCCAGCCAGAGTCAGCACCTTCAGGGTAGGAGAGAGAGGGGAACCAGTGAGTGTTGAACTGAACCCAGCCAGAGTCAGCACCTTCAGGGGAGGAGAGGGTGGGGAACCAGTGACTGTAAAACTGAACCCAGCCAGAGTCAGCACCTTCAGGGGAGGAGAGGGAGGGGAACCAGTGAGTGTTGAACTGAACCCAGCCAGAGTCAGCACCTTCAGGGGAGGAGAGAGAGAGGAACCAGTGAGTGTAGAACTGAACCCAGCCAGAGTCAGCACCTTCAGGGTTAGGAGAGGGAGGGGAACCAGTGAGTGTAGAACTGAACCCAGCCAGAGTCAGCACCTTCACGGGAGGAATGGTTGGGGAACCACTGAGCGTAGAACTGAACCCAGCCAGAGTCAGCACCCTCAGGGGAGGAGAGGGAGGAGAACCAGTGAGTGTTGAACTGAACCCAGCCAGAGTCAGCACCTTCAGATGTGAGAGAGAGGGGAACCAGTGAGTGTAGAACTGGACCCAGCCAGAGTCAGCACCTTCAGCGGAGGAGAGAGAGGGGAACCAGTGAGTGTAGAACTGAACCCAGCCAGAGTCAGCACCTTCAGGGGAGGAATGGTTGTGGAACCAGTGAGTGTAGAACTGAACCCAGCCAGAGTCAGCACCTTCAGGGGAGGAGAGAGAGGGGAACCAGTGAGTGTTGAACTGAACCCAGCCAGAGTCAGCACCTTCAGGGGAGGAGAGGGAGGAGAACCAGTGAGTGCACAACTGAACCCAGCCAGAGTCAGCACCTTCAGGGGAGGAGAGGGAGGGGAACCAGTGAGTGTAGAACTGAACCCAGCTAGAGTCAGCACCTTCAGGGGAGGAGAGAGAAGGGAACCAGTGAGTGTAGAACTGAACCCAGCTAGAGTCAGCACCTTCAGGGGAGGAGAGAGAGAGAGGGGAACCAGTGAGTGTTGAACTGAACCCAGCCAGAGTCAGCACCTTCAGGGGAGGAGAGAGAGGGGAACCAGTGAGTGCAGAAATGAACCCAGCCAGAGTCAGCACCTTCAGGGGAGGAGAGCGAGGGGAACCAGTGAATGTAGAACTGAACCCAGCCAGAGTCAGCACCTTCAGGGTAGGAGAGGGAGGGGAACCAGTGAGTGTAGAACTCAACCCAGCCAGAGTCAGCACCTTCAGGGGAGGAGAACCAGTGAGTGTTGTACTGAACCCAGCCAGAGTCAGCACCTTCAGGGGAGGAGAGGGAGGGGAACCAGTGAGTGTAGAACTGAACCCAGCCAGAGTCAGCACCTTCAGGGGAGGAGAGGGAGGGGAACCAGTGAGTGTTGAACTGAACGCAGCCAGAGTGAGCACCGTCAGGGGAGGAGAGGGAGGAGAACCAGTGAGTGCACAACTGAACCCAGCCAGAGTCAGCACCTTCAGGGGAGGAATGGTTGGGGAACCAGTGAGTGTTGAACTGAACCCAGCCAGAGTCAGCACCTTCAGGGGAGGAGAGGGAGGGGAACCAGTGAGTGTTGAACTGAACCCAGCCAGAGTCAGCACCTTCAGGGGAGGAGAGGGAGGGGAACCAGTGAGTGTTGAACTGAACCCAGCCAGAGTCAGCACCTTCAGGGGAGGAGAGGGAGGGGAACCAGTGAGTGTTGAACTGAACCCAGCCAGAGTCAGCACCTTCAGGGGAGGAGAGGGAGGGGAACCAGTGAGTGTTGAACTGAACCCAGCCAGAGTCAGCACCTTCAGGGGAGGAGAGGGAGGGGAACCAGTGAGTGTAGAACTGAACCCAGCCAGAGTCAGCACCTTCAGGGGAGGAGAGGGAGGAGAACCAGTGAGTGCACAACTGAACCCAGCCAGAGTCAGCACCTTCAGGGGAGGAGAGGGAGGGGAACCAGTGAGTGCAGAAGTGAACCCAGCCAGAGTCAGCACCTTCGGGGTAGGAGGGGGAGGGGAGCCAGTGAGTGTAGAACTGAACCCAGCCAGAGTCAGCACCTTCAGGGGAGGAGAGGGAGGGGAACCAGTGAATGTTGAACTGAACCCAGCCAGAGTCAGCACCTTCAGGGGAGGAGAGAGAGGGGAACCAGTGAGTGCAGAACTGAACCCAGCCAGAGTCAGCACCTTCAGGGGAGGAGAGAGCGAGGAACCAGTGAGTGTAGAACTGAACCCAGCCAGAGTCAGCACCTTCAGGGGAGGAGAGGGAGGGGAACCAGTGAGTGTAGATCTGAACCCAGCCAGAGTCAGCACCTTCAGGGGAGGAGAGGGAGGGGAACCAGTGACTGTAGAACTGAACCCAGCCAGAGTCAGCACCTTCAGGGGAGGAGAGGGAGGGGAACCAGTGAGTGTCGAAATGAACCCAGCCAGAGTCAGCACCTTCAGGGGAGGAGAGGGAGGAGAACCAGTGAGTGTTGAACTGAACCCAGCCAGAGTCAGCACCTTCAGGGGAGGAGAGGGAGGGGAACCAGTGACTGTAGAACTGAACCCAGCCAGAGTCAGCACCTTCAGGGGAGGAGAGGGAGGGGAACCAGTGAATGTTGAACTGAACCCAGCCAGAGTCAGCACCTTCAGGGTAGGAGAGAGATGGGAACCAGTGAGTGTAGAACTGAACCCAGCTAGAGTCAGCACCTTCAGGGGAGGAGAGAGAGGGGAACCAGTGAGTGTAGAACTGAACCCAGCGAGAGTCAGCACCTTCAGGGGAGGAGAGGGAGGGGAACCAGTGAATGTAGAACTGAACCCAGCCAGAGTCAGCACCTTCAGGGTAGGAGAGGGAGGGGAACCAGTGAGTGTAGAACTGAACCCAACCAGAGTCAGCACCTTCAGGGGAGGAATGGTTGGGGAACCAGTGAGTGTAGAACTGAACCCAGCCAGAGTCAGCACCTTCAGGGGAGGAGAACCAGTGAGTGTTGTACTGAACCCAGCCAGAGTCAGCACCTTCAGGGGAGGAGAGGGAGGGGAACCAGTGAGTGTAGAACTGAACCCAGCCAGAGTCAGCACCTTCAGGGGAGGAGAGAGCGAGGAACCAGTGAGTGTAGAACTGAACCCAGCCAGAGTCAGCACCTTCAGGGGAGGAGAGGGGAACCAGTCAGTGTCGAAATGAACCCAGCCAGAGTCAGCACCTTCAGGTGAGGAGAGGGAGGAGAACCAGTGAGTTTTGAACTGAACCCAGCCAGATTCAGCAGCTTCAGGGGAGGAGAGGGAGGGGAACCAGTGACTGTAGAACTGAACCCAGCCAGAGTCAGCACCTTCAGGGGAGGAGAGGGAGGGGAACCAGTGAATGTTGAACTGAACCCAGCCAGAGTCAGCACCTTCAGGGTAGGAGAGAGAGGGGAACCAGTGAGTGTTGAACTGAACCCAGCCAGAGTCAGCACCTTCAGGGGAGGAGAGGGAGGGGAACCAGTGACTGTAAAACTGAACCCAGCCAGAGTCAGCACCTTCAGGGGAGGAGAGGGGAACCAGTGAGTGTAGAAATGAACCCAGCCAGAGTCAGCACCTTCAGGGGAGGAGAGGGAGGGGAACCAGTGAGTGTTGAACTGAACCCAGCCAGAGTCAGCACCTTCAGGGGAGGAGAGAGAGAGGAACCAGTGAGTGTAGAACTGAACCCAGCCAGAGTCAGCACCTTCAGGGTTAGGAGAGGGAGGGGAACCAGTGAGTGTAGAACTGAACCCAGCCAGAGTCAGCACCCTCAGGGGAGGAGAGGGAGGGGAACCAGTGAGCGTAGAACTGAACCCAGCCAGAGTCAGCACCTTCAGATGTGAGAGAGAGGGGAACCAGTGAGTGTAGAACTGGACCCAGCCAGAGTCAGCACCTTCAGCGGAGGAGAGAGAGGGGAACCAGTGAGTGTAGAACTGAACCCAGCCAGAGTCAGCACCTTCAGGGGAGGAATGGTTGTGGAACCAGTGAGTGCAGAACTGAACCCAGCCAGAGTCAGCACCTTCAGGGGAGGAGAGAGAGGGGAACCAGTGAGTGTTGAACTGAACCCAGCCAGAGTCAGCACCTTCAGGGGAGGAGAGGGAGGAGAACCAGTGAGTGCACAACTGAACCCAGCCAGAGTCAGCACCTTCAGGGGAGGAATGGTTGGGGAACCAGTGAGTGTTGAACTGAACCCAGCCAGAGTCAGCACCTTCAGGGGAGGAGAGGGAGGGGAACCAGTGAGTGTTGAACTGAACCCAGCCAGAGTCAGCACCTTCAGGGGAGGAGAGGGAGGAGAACCAGTGAGTGCACAACTGAACCCAGCCAGAGTCAGCACCTTCAGGGGAGGAGAGGGAGGGGAACCAGTGAGTGTAGAACTGAACCCAGCCAGAGTCAGCACCTTCAGGGGAGGAATGGTTGGGGAACCAGTGAGTGTTGAACTGAACCCAGCCAGAGTCAGCACCTTCAGGGGAGGAGAGGGAGGGGAACCAGTGAGTGTTGAACTGAACCCAGCCAGAGTCAGCACCTTCAGGGGAGGAGAGGGAGGAGAACCAGTGAGTGCACAACTGAACCCAGCCAGAGTCAGCACCTTCAGGGGAGGAGAGAGCGAGGAACCAGTGAGTGTAGAACTGAACCCAGCCAGAGTCAGCACCTTCAGGGGAGGAGAGGGGAACCAGTCAGTGTCGAAATGAACCCAGCCAGAGTCAGCACCTTCAGGTGAGGAGAGGGAGGAGAACCAGTGAGTTTTGAACTGAACCCAGCCAGATTCAGCAGCTTCAGGGGAGGAGAGGGAGGGGAACCAGTGACTGTAGAACTGAACCCAGCCAGAGTCAGCACCTTCAGGGGAGGAGAGGGAGGGGAACCAGTGAATGTTGAACTGAACCCAGCCAGAGTCAGCACCTTCAGGGTAGGAGAGAGAGGGGAACCAGTGAGTGTTGAACTGAACCCAGCCAGAGTCAGCACCTTCAGGGGAGGAGAGGGAGGGGAACCAGTGACTGTAAAACTGAACCCAGCCAGAGTCAGCACCTTCAGGGGAGGAGAGGGGAACCAGTGAGTGTAGAAATGAACCCAGCCAGAGTCAGCACCTTCAGGGGAGGAGAGGGAGGGGAACCAGTGAGTGTTGAACTGAACCCAGCCAGAGTCAGCACCTTCAGGGGAGGAGAGAGAGAGGAACCAGTGAGTGTAGAACTGAACCCAGCCAGAGTCAGCACCTTCAGGGTTAGGAGAGGGAGGGGAACCAGTGAGTGTAGAACTGAACCCAGCCAGAGTCAGCACCCTCAGGGGAGGAGAGGGAGGGGAACCAGTGAGCGTAGAACTGAACCCAGCCAGAGTCAGCACCTTCAGATGTGAGAGAGAGGGGAACCAGTGAGTGTAGAACTGGACCCAGCCAGAGTCAGCACCTTCAGCGGAGGAGAGAGAGGGGAACCAGTGAGTGTAGAACTGAACCCAGCCAGAGTCAGCACCTTCAGGGGAGGAATGGTTGTGGAACCAGTGAGTGCAGAACTGAACCCAGCCAGAGTCAGCACCTTCAGGGGAGGAGAGAGAGGGGAACCAGTGAGTGTTGAACTGAACCCAGCCAGAGTCAGCACCTTCAGGGGAGGAGAGGGAGGAGAACCAGTGAGTGCACAACTGAACCCAGCCAGAGTCAGCACCTTCAGGGGAGGAATGGTTGGGGAACCAGTGAGTGTTGAACTGAACCCAGCCAGAGTCAGCACCTTCAGGGGAGGAGAGGGAGGGGAACCAGTGAGTGTTGAACTGAACCCAGCCAGAGTCAGCACCTTCAGGGGAGGAGAGGGAGGAGAACCAGTGAGTGCACAACTGAACCCAGCCAGAGTCAGCACCTTCAGGGGAGGAGAGGGAGGGGAACCAGTGAGTGTAGAACTGAACCCAGCCAGAGTCAGCACCTTCAGGGGAGGAGAGGGAGGGGAACCAGTGAATGTTGAACTGAACCCAGCCAGAGTCAGCACCTTCAGGGGAGGAGAGAGCGAGGAACCAGTGAGTGTAGAACTGAACCCAGCCAGAGTCAGCACCTTCAGGGGAGGAGAGGGAGGGGAACCAGTGAGTGTAGATCTGAACCCAGCCAGAGTCAGCACCTTCAGGGGAGGAGAGGGAGGGGAACCAGTGACTGTAGAACTGAACCCAGCCAGAGTCAGCACCTTCAGGGGAGGAGAGGGAGGGGAACCAGTGAGTGTCGAAATGAACCCAGCCAGAGTCAGCACCTTCAGGGGAGGAGAGGGAGGAGAACCAGTGAGTGTTGAACTGAACCCAGCCAGATTCAGCACCTTCAGGGGAGGAGAGGGAGGGGAACCAGTGACTGTAGAACTGAACCCAGCCAGAGTCAGCACCTTCAGGGGAGGAGAGGGAGGGGAACCAGTGAATGTTGAACTGAACCCAGCCAGAGTCAGCACCTTCAGGGTAGGAGAGAGATGGGAACCAGTGAGTGTAGAACTGAACCCAGCCAGAGTCAGCACCTTCAGGGGAGAAGAGGGAGGGGAACCAGTGACTGTAAAACTGAACCCAGCCAGAGTCAGCACCTTCAGGGGAGGAGAGGGGAACCAGTGAGTGTAGAAATGAACCCAGCCAGAGTCCGCACCTTCAGGGGAGGAGAGGGAGGGGAACCAGTGAGTGTTGAACTGAACCCAGCCAGAGTCAGCACCTTCAGGGGAGGAGAGAGAGAGGAACCAGTGAGTGTAGAACTGAACCCAGCCAGAGTCAGCACCTTCAGGGTTAGGAGAGGGAGGGGAACCAGTGAGTGTAGAACTGAACCCAGCCAGAGTCAGCACCTTCACGGGAGGAATGGTTGGGGAACCAGTGAGCGTAGAACTGAACCCAGCCAGAGTCAGCACCCTCAGGGGAGGAGAGGGAGGAGAACCAGTGAGTGTTGAACTGAACCCAGCCAGAGTCAGCACCTTCAGATGTGAGAGAGAGGGGAACCAGTGAGTGTAGAACTGGACCCAGCCAGAGTCAGCACCTTCAGACGTGAGAGAGAGGGGAACCAGTGAGTGTAGATCTGAACCCAGCCAGAGTCAGCACCTTCAGCGGAGGAGAGAGAGGGGAACCAGTGAGTGTTGAACTGAACCCAGCCAGAGTCAGCACCTTCAGACGTGAGAGAGAGGGGAACCAGTGAGTGTAGATCTGAACCCAGCCAGAGTCAGCACCTTCAGGGGAGGAGAACCAGTGAGTGTTGTACTGAACCCAGCCACAGTCAGCACCTTCAGGGGAGGAGAGGGAGGGGAACCAGTGAGTGTAGAACTGAACCCAGCCAGAGTCAGCACCTTCAGGGGAGGGGAGGAGAGGCAGGGGAACCAGTGAGTGTTGAACTGAACCCAGCCAGAGTCAGCACCTTCAGGGGAGGAGAGGGAGGAGAACCAGTGAGTGCACAACTGAACCCAGCCAGAGTCAGCACCTTCAGGGGAGGAATGGTTAGGGAACCAGTGAGTGTTGAACTGAACCCAGCCAGAGTCAGCACCTTCAGGGGAGGAGAGGGAGGGGAACCAGTGAGTGTTGAACTGAACCCAGCCAGAGTTAGCACCTTCAGGGGAGGAGAGGGAGGAGAACCAGTGAGTGCACAACTGAACCCAGCCAGAGTCAGCACCTTCAGGGGAGGAGAGGGAGGGGAACCAGTGAGTGCAGAAGTGAACCCAGCCAGAGTCAGCACCTTCGGGGTAGGAGAGGGAGGGGAGCCAGTGAATGTTGAACTGAACCCAGCCAGAGTCAGCACCTTCAGGGGAGGAGAGAGAGGGGAACCAGTGAGTGCAGAACTGAACCCAGCCAGAGTCAGCACCTTCAGGGGAGGAGAGAGCGAGGAACCAGTGAGTGTAGAACTGAACCCAGCCAGAGTCAGCACCTTCAGGGGAGGAGAGGGAGGGGAACCAGTGAGTGTCGAAATGAACCCAGCCAGAGTCAGCACCTTCAGGGGAGGAGAGGGAGGAGAACCAGTGAGTGTTGAACTGAACCCAGCCAGAGTCAGCACCTTCAGGGGAGGAGAGGGAGGGGAACCAGTGACTGTAGAACTGAACCCAGCCAGAGTCAGCACCTTCAGGGGAGGAGAGGGAGGGGAACCAGTGAATGTTGAACTGAACCCAGCCAGAGTCAGCACCTTCAGGGTAGGAGAGAGATGGGAACCAGTGAGTGTAGAACTGAACCCAGCTAGAGTCCGCACCTTCAGGGGAGGAGAGAGAGGGGAACCAGTGAGTGTAGAACTGAACCCAGCGAGAGTCAGCACCTTCAGGGGAGGAGAGGGAGGGGAACCAGTGAATGTAGAACTGAACCCAGCCAGAGTCAGCACCTTCAGGGTAGGAGAGGGAGGGGAACCAGTGAGTGTAGAACTGAACCCAACCAGAGTCAGCACCTTCAGGGGAGGAATGGTTGGGGAACCAGTGAGTGTAGAACTGAACCCAGCCAGAGTCAGCACCTTCAGGGGAGGAGAACCAGTGAGTGTTGTACTGAACCCAGCCAGAGTCAGCACCTTCAGGGGAGGAGAGGGAGGGGAACCAGTGAGTGTAGAACTGAACCCAGCCAGAGTCAGCACCTTCAGGGGAGGAGAGAGCGAGGAACCAGTGAGTGTAGAACTGAACCCAGCCAGAGTCAGCACCTTCAGGGGAGGAGAGGGGAACCAGTCAGTGTCGAAATGAACCCAGCCAGAGTCAGCACCTTCAGGTGAGGAGAGGGAGGAGAACCAGTGAGTTTTGAACTGAACCCAGCCAGATTCAGCAGCTTCAGGGGAGGAGAGGGAGGGGAACCAGTGACTGTAGAACTGAACCCAGCCAGAGTCAGCACCTTCAGGGGAGGAGAGGGAGGGGAACCAGTGAATGTTGAACTGAACCCAGCCAGAGTCAGCACCTTCAGGGTAGGAGAGAGAGGGGAACCAGTGAGTGTTGAACTGAACCCAGCCAGAGTCAGCACCTTCAGGGGAGGAGAGGGAGGGGAACCAGTGACTGTAAAACTGAACCCAGCCAGAGTCAGCACCTTCAGGGGAGGAGAGGGGAACCAGTGAGTGTAGAAATGAACCCAGCCAGAGTCAGCACCTTCAGGGGAGGAGAGGGAGGGGAACCAGTGAGTGTTGAACTGAACCCAGCCAGAGTCAGCACCTTCAGGGGAGGAGAGGGAGGAGAACCAGTGAGTGTTGAACTGAACCCAGCCAGAGTCAGCACCTTCAGGGTTAGGAGAGGGAGGGGAACCAGTGAGTGTAGAACTGAACCCAGCCAGAGTCAGCACCCTCAGGGGAGGAGAGGGAGGAGAACCAGTGAGTGTTGAACTGAACCCAGCCAGAGTCAGCACCTTCAGATGTGAGAGAGAGGGGAACCAGTGAGTGTAGAACTGGACCCAGCCAGAGTCAGCACCTTCAGCGGAGGAGAGAGAGGGGAACCAGTGAGTGTAGAACTGAACCCAGCCAGAGTCAGCACCTTCAGGGGAGGAATGGTTGTGGAACCAGTGAGTGCAGAACTGAACCCAGCCAGAGTCAGCACCTTCAGGGGAGGAGAGAGAGGGGAACCAGTGAGTGTTGAACTGAACCCAGCCAGAGTCAGCACCTTCAGGGGAGGAGAGGGAGGAGAACCAGTGAGTGCACAACTGAACCCAGCCAGAGTCAGCACCTTCAGGGGAGGAGAGGGAGGGGATCCAGTGAGTGTAGAACTGAACCCAGCTAGAGTCAGCACCTTCAGGGGAGGAGAGAGAGAGAGGGGAACCAGTGAGTGTTGAACTGAACCCAGCCAGAGTCAGCACCTTCAGGGGAGGAGAGAGAGGGGAACCAGTGAGTGTAGAAATGAACCCAGCCAGAGTCAGCACCTTCAGGGGAGGAGAGGGAGGGGAACCAGTGAGTGTAGAACTGAACCCAGCCAGAGTCAGCACCTTCAGGGGGGGGAGAGGGAGGGGAACCAGTGAGTGTTGAACTGAACCCAGCCAGAGTCAGCACCTTCAGGGGAGGAGAGGGAGGAGAACCAGTGAGTGCACAACTGAACCCAGCCAGAGTCAGCACCTTCAGGGGAGGAATGGTTGGGGAACCAGTGAGTGTTGAACTGAACCCAGCCAGAGTCAGCACCTTCAGGGGAGGAGAGGGAGGGGAACCAGTGAGTGTTGAACTGAACCCAGCCAGAGTCAGCACCTTCAGGGGAGGAGAGGGAGGAGAACCAGTGAGTGCACAACTGAACCCAGCCAGAGTCAGCACCTTCAGGGGAGGAGAGGGAGGGGAACCAGTGAGTGTAGAACTGAACCCAGCCAGAGTCAGCACCTTCAGGGGAGGAGAGGGAGGGGAACCAGTGAATGTTGAACTGAACCCAGCCAGAGTCAGCACCTTCAGGGGAGGAGAGAGAGGGGAACCAGTGAGTGCAGAACTGAACCCAGCCAGAGTCAGCACCTTCAGGGGAGGAGAGAGCGAGGAACCAGTGAGTGTAGAACTGAACCCAGCCAGAGTCAGCACCTTCAGGGGAGGAGAGGGAGGGGAACCAGTGAGTGTAGATCTGAACCCAGCCAGAGTCAGCACCTTCAGGGGAGGAGAGGGAGGGGAACCAGTGACTGTAGAACTGAACCCAGCCAGAGTCAGCACCTTCAGGGGAGGAGAGGGAGGGGAACCAGTGAGTGTCGAAATGAACCCAGCCAGAGTCAGCACCTTCAGGGGAGGAGAGGGAGGAGAACCAGTGAGTGTTGAACTGAACCCAGCCAGATTCAGCACCTTCAGGGGAGGAGAGGGAGGGGAACCAGTGACTGTAGAACTGAACCCAGCCAGAGTCAGCACCTTCAGGGGAGGAGAGGGAGGGGAACCAGTGAATGTTGAACTGAACCCAGCCAGAGTCAGCACCTTCAGGGTAGGAGAGAGATGGGAACCAGTGAGTGTAGAACTGAACCCAGCCAGAGTCAGCACCTTCAGGGGAGAAGAGGGAGGGGAACCAGTGACTGTAAAACTGAACCCAGCCAGAGTCAGCACCTTCAGGGGAGGAGAGGGGAACCAGTGAGTGTAGAAATGAACCCAGCCAGAGTCCGCACCTTCAGGGGAGGAGAGGGAGGGGAACCAGTGAGTGTTGAACTGAACCCAGCCAGAGTCAGCACCTTCAGGGGAGGAGAGAGAGAGGAACCAGTGAGTGTAGAACTGAACCCAGCCAGAGTCAGCACCTTCAGGGTTAGGAGAGGGAGGGGAACCAGTGAGTGTAGAACTGAACCCAGCCAGAGTCAGCACCTTCACGGGAGGAATGGTTGGGGAACCAGTGAGCGTAGAACTGAACCCAGCCAGAGTCAGCACCCTCAGGGGAGGAGAGGGAGGAGAACCAGTGAGTGTTGAACTGAACCCAGCCAGAGTCAGCACCTTCAGATGTGAGAGAGAGGGGAACCAGTGAGTGTAGAACTGGACCCAGCCAGAGTCAGCACCTTCAGCGGAGGAGAGAGAGGGGAACCAGTGAGTGTTGAACTGAACCCAGCCAGAGTCAGCACCTTCAGACGTGAGAGAGAGGGGAACCAGTGAGTGTAGATCTGAACCCACCCAGAGTCAGCACCTTCAGGGGAGGAGAGGGAGGGGAACCAGTGAGTGTAGAACTGGATCCAGCCAGAGTCAGCACCTTCAGCGGAGGAGAGAGAGAGGATCCAGTGAGTTTAGAACTGAACCCAGCCAGAGTCAGCACCTTCAGGGGAGGAGAGGGAGGAGAACCAGTGAGTTTTGAACTGAACCCAGCCAGAGTCAGCACCTTCAGGGTAGGAGAGAGTGGGGAACCAGTGAGTGTTGAACTGAACCCAGCCAGAGTCAGCACCTTCAGGGAAGGAGAGGGAGGGGAACCAGTGAATGTAGAACTGGATCCAGCCAGAGTCAGCACCTTCAGCGGAGGAGAGAGAGAGGATCCAGTGAGCGTAGAACTGAACCCAGCCAGAGTCAGCACCTTCAGGGGAGGAGAGGGGAACCAGTGAGTGTAGAAATGAACCCAGCCAGAGTCAGCACCTTCAGGGGAGGAGAGGGAGGGGAACCAGTGAGTGTAGAACTGAACCCAGCCAGAGTCAGCACCTTCAGGGGAGGAATGGTTGGGAAACTAGTGAGTGTAGAACTGAACCCAGCCAGAGTCAGCACCTTCAGGGGAGGAGAGAGAGGGGAACCAGTGAGTGTTGAACTGAACCCAGCCAGAGTCAGCACCTTCAGGGGAGGAGAGGGAGGGGAACCAGTGAGTGTTGAACTGAACCCAGCCAGAGTCAGTACCTTCAGGGGAGGAGAGGGAGGGGAACCAGTGAGTGTAGAACTGAACCCAGCCAGAGTCGTCTGTGGTAAACCACTTTTATCGTTACACTATAGTTATCACTGTTGTATTGTTATCACCGTTATCACTGTTGTATCACGATACGAGGTCGCCTCTTGTCGCGCTGTTATACCTGGGCTGACCACCTCCGACTCCGCCCATGGCTCCACCTACCTGCCCAGGTATAAAGGTAGTCGACTGGCTGATATTCCTCCTTGTTGGACCCGATCACCCACGAGGGTGGGCTCTGTTATTTAGTCAATAAAAACCTTTAGTTACGTTCCTAACTCGTTGCTTTTTATTGGACGAATTGATAGGTATATCAATTTTATTGACTAAATTTTAAAGATGTCTACTACTGGCCAGCCAGAAGCCCTCCCAGAAGCACAGCCACACCAGCCGGCTTGGCTGCAAGCCCTCAAACCACCGTACCTGGATCTAAACCCACAGGCAGCAAACGCAGCCCTCAACTTCAAACACTGGCTGGACTGCTTCGAATCCTACCTGGAAGAATCCGGCGCCCCGCAGAGATCCAAACAAAGACTTCTGAACGCCCAAGCGAGCCCGAGAGTATACGCACTCATCCAGGACACGACTACGTACGAGGCCGCTATCAACCTACTGAAACAGCAGTACCGCAGCCCGGTAAATTACATGTACACCAGGCACCTCCTAAGATCCCGCCCGCAACAGCCAGGAGAGTCTGTAGCTGAATTTTTACGGGCGCTAAGAGCACTCGGCAGGAACTGTGACTTTAAAGCGGTGACGGCTGTTGAAAATACGGAAGATAATATCCGCGATGCCTTTGTGAAAGGCCTACGGTCCGACTACTCACGGCAAAGACTGCTTGAAGCTAAAGACCTCGACCTGGACAAAGCTGAAGCCCTCGCTCTCTCCCTGGAGGTGGCCCATCAGGACCAGGAGGCGTTTTCCAGGTACTGCTCGCGACCCTGGGACTCGGGCCCGACCCCTACCGCAATACCCTTCGCAGCGCCGCCCCCGGGACCTACCTCGGCGTCCCGGACCCGACCGGGACCGCCACCCCCGGTACCGGCTCCGACATCGGGCACCCGCGATCGGGCCGCCGGCTGCTTCTTTTGCGGCCAGGAGAAGCACCCGAGGTCGCGCTGCCCAGCCAGGAACTCTACCTGCACAACCTGCAGGAAGAAAGGCCACTTCTCTAAGGCCTGCAGGAGCGGATCTTCAGAGGCCAGCAGTGCCTCATGCGAACTGTGGGGGCGGCCATCTTCTTTCACGGCAACTGAGGCCAGTATCCCCACACGTGAGTCATGGGGGCGGCCATCTTTGATCAAGGCAACCGACCCCAATAGTGCCTCATGTGAGTTATGGGGGCAGCCATCTTCTCCGCCATTTTGTCCTACCTCGTGGGAGACGCCATTTTACCCACCACGCCCGACTGCCACCGGGCCCCCGGACCCGACGACCGCCTCGCCCGCAGACGACAACGACTCGCTTACCTACACGCTAGCCTCCGTCACTCTGGATCAAGCCCGCCCACACCACCTGTCCAAGTCGATGATGGACATCAAAGTAAACGGCCACGCCACGACCTGCCTGTTCGACAGCGGAAGCACGGAGAGCTTCATCCACCCAGACACGGTGAGCCACTACTCCCTCCCTGTCCTGCCAACGCGCAACCGAATCTCGATGGCATCGAGGTCCCACGCCACGGACATTAGCGGCTACTGTGCTGTGACCTTGTCGGTTAAGGGTACAGAGTATAAAAACTTTAAACTCCTCGTCCTCCCCCAGCTCTGCGCTGCCGTCCTACTGGGGCTGGACTTCCAATCCCACCTCCAAAGTGTAACCCTAGCATACGGTGGACCCCTCCCCCCACTCACAGTCGACAACCAGCGAAGGTTAAACCGCCCACCGCGTAACACCTGCAGCCTATCCACCCTCAAGGTGCCGCCACCTTCCCTGTTCACTAACCTCACCCCCGACTGCAAACCCGTCGCTACCAAGAGCAGGCGGTACAGCGCTGGGGACAGAGCTTTCATTAGCTCTGAGGTGCAGCGTCTCCTGAAGGAGGGCATCATCGAGGGGAGCAACAGCCCCTGGCGTGCCCAGGTCGTGGTCGTTAAGACCGGCGATAAAAATCGCCTGGTCATCGACTACAGCCAGACCATAAACAGATACACCCAGCTGGACGCATACCCCCTTCCCCGCATATCTGACATGGTCAATCAGATTGCACAATACCGCGTATTCTCGACCATCGACCTTAAGTCGGCCTACCACCAACTCCCGATCCACCCCGAGGACCGCCAGTACACCGCCTTCGAGGCAAATGGGCGCCTATACCACTTCCTTAGGGTCCCCTTCGGTGTCACCAACGGGGTCTCGGTCTTCCAAAGGGAGATGGACCGGATGGTTGACCAGAACGGACTGCAGGCCACATTCCCCTACCTAGATAACGTCACCATCTGCGGCCGCGACCGGCAGGACCACGACGTGAATCTGGAGAAATTCCTCCGTACAGCCCAACGGCTGAACCTCACCTACAATAAGGAGAAATGTGTGTTTAACACCTCGCGCCTTTCCATCCTTGGCTGTGTAGTAGAGAACGGACTCATCGGCCCCGACCCCGAAAGAATGCGCCCCCTCATGGAGCTACCCCTCCCCCACTGCCCTAAGGCACTTAAGAGAACCCTGGGGCTCTTCGCCTACTATGCCCAATGGGTGCCCAATTATGCGGACAAAGCCAGACCCCTCATGAAGTCCACATCCTTCCCCCTTACGGAGGAAGCGTGCGCAGCCTTCTCCCTCATTAAGGGAGACATTGCCAAGGCCACTATGCACGCAGTGGATGAGTCCATCCCCTTCCAAGTCGAGAGCGATGCATCCGACTTCGCCCTAGCCGCCACCCTTAACCAGGAGGGGAGACCGGTGGCCTTCTTCTCAAGGACCCTACAGGGCCCTGAGATCCGACACTCGTCGGTCGAGAAGGAGGCCCAGGCGATTGTGGAGGCGGTACGACGCTGGAGGCACTACCTGGCAGGCAAACGATTTACCCTCCTTACCAACCAACGTTCGGTCGCTTTTATGTTTAATAACAAGCTGAGGGGCAAAATCAAGAATGACAAGATATTGAGGTGGAGAATCGAGCTCTCCACCTACGATTATGATATCTTGTACCGGCCAGGTAAGCTGAACGAACCCCCCGATGCTCTGTCACGAATTACATGCGCCAGCGCGCAAAGTGATAGACTTCAGACCCTCCACAACGACCTCTGCCACCCCGGGGTCACCAGACTTTACCACTTCATTAAGGCCCGCAACCTGCCCTACTCCATCGAGGAGGTCAGGACCATAACCAGGAACTGCCAGACCTGTGCCGAGTGCAAACCGCACTTCTTTAGGCCGGACAGAGCAAGCCTGATCAAGGCCACCCGCCCCTTCGAGCGCCTGAGCATCGACTTTAAGGGGCCCCTCCCGTCCTCTGACCGTAATGTGTACTTCCTCAACATTGTTGATGAGTACTCCCGTTTCCCCTTTGCCTTCCCCTGCCCAGACATGACCAGTACCACGGTCATTAAATGCCTGAACGACCTCTTCGCCTTGTTCGGGTTCCCAAACTATATACATAGTGACCGGGGCTCCTCTTTCATGAGCGAGGAACTCCGTCAGTTCCTACTAGCGAGAGGTATTGCAGCAAGTAGGACCACCAGCTACAACCCCCGAGGGAACGGCCAGGTGGAAAGAGAGAACGCGACGGTATGGAAGGCCGTCCTCTTAGCCTTAAAGTCTAAGGGCCTCCCAACCTCCCGCTGGCAGGAAGTCCTCCCGACAGCGCTGCACTCCATCCGGTCACTACTTTGCACTGCCGTTAACGCCACCCCCCATGAACGAATGTTTGTTTTCCCCAGGAAGTCGACTACGGGAACCACTCTACCAACCTGGCTGACCTCTCCGGGGCCCGTCTTGCTGCGAAAGCACGTGAGGGCCCATAAAACAGACCCCCTGGTCGAGAGGGTGAACCTCCTGCACGCCAACCCCCAGTACGCCTACGTGGCTTACCCAGACGGGCGGGAGGACACTGTCTCCTTACGAGACCTCGCACCCTCGGGCACTCCGGAGACACCACCTTTACCCCCCCCCAACACCCCCCCAATTCCAGCCCAGGTAGACGGCATGCCGGAACCCCACGAGCCTTCGCCGACCACGCAGGCACCAGCACTAACACCGGATAATGCAGCACCGCCGCTGCGACGATCGGAGATGCTTACGAGGCCTCCGGACAGACTGACATACCAGAACTGGTAGTACACTTCACCCCGCCGGACTCAAATCTAAACAAGGGGTGAATGTGGTAAACCACTTTTATCGTTACACTATAGTTATCACTGTTGTATTGTTATCACCGTTATCACTGTTGTATCACGATACGAGGTCGCCTCTTGTCGCGCTGTTATACCTGGGCTGACCACCTCCGACTCCGCCCATGGCTCCACCTACCTGCCCAGGTATAAAGGTAGTCGACTGGCTGGTATTCCTCCTTGTTGGACCCGATCACCCACGAGGGTGGGCTCTGTTATTTAGTCAATAAAAACCTTTAGTTACGTTCCTAACTCGTCGCTTTTTATTGGACGAATTGATAGGTATATCATCGTCATGTTCAGGGGAGGAGAGAGAGGGGAACCAGTGAGTGTAGAACTGAATCCAGCCAGAGTCAGCACCTTCAGGGGAGGAGAGGGAGGGGAACCAGTGAGTGTAGATCTGAACCCAGCCAGAGTCAGCACCTTCAGGGGAGGAGAGGGAGGGGAACCAGTGACTTCAGAACTGAACCCAGCCAGAGTCAGCACCTTCAGGGGAGGAGAGAGAGAGGAACCAGTGAATGTTGAACTGAACCCAGCCAGAGTCAGCACCTTCAGGGGAGGAGAGGGAGGGGAACCAGTGAGTGTAGAACTGAACCCAGCCAGAGTCAGCACCTTCAGGGGAGGAATGGTTGGGGAACCAGTGAGTGTAGAACTGAACCCAGCCAGAGTCAGCACCTTCAGGCGAGGAGAGGGGAACCAGTGAGTGTAGAAATGAACCCAGCCAGAGTCAGCACCTTCAGGGGAGGAGAGGGAGGGGAACCAGTGAATGTCGAACTGAACCCAGCCAGAGTCAGCACCTTCAGGGGAGGAATGGTTGGGGAACCAGTGAGTGTTGAACTGAACCCAGCCAGAGCGAGCACCTTCAGGGGAGGAGAGGGAGGGGAACCAGTGAGTGTTGAACTGAACCCAGCCAGAGTCAGCACCTCCAGGGGAGGAGAGGGAGGGGAACCAGTGAGTGCAGAACTGAACCCAGCCAGAGTCAGCACCTTGAACGGAGGAGAGGGAGGGGAACCAGAGAGTGTAGAACTGAACCGAGCCAGAGTCGTCATCTTCAGGGGAGGAGAGAGAGGGGAACCAGTGAGTGCAGAACTGAACCTAGCCAGAGTCAGCACCTTCAGGCGAGCAGAGGGAGGGGAACCAGTGAGTGTAAAACTGAACCCAGCCAGAGTCAGCACCTTCAGGGGAGGAGAGGGAGGGTACCAGTGAGTGTCGAACTGAACCCAGCCAGAGTCAGCACCTTCAGGGGAGGAGAGAGAGAGGAACCAGTGAGTGTAGAACTGAACCCAGCCAGAGTCAGCACCTTCGGGGTAGGAGAGGGAGGGGAACCAGTGAGTGTAGAACTGAACCCAGCCAGAGTCAGCACCTTCAGGGGAGGAATGGTTGGGGAACCAGTGAGTGTAGAACTGAACCCAGCCAGAGTCAGCACCTTCAGGGGAGGAATGGTTGGGGAACCAGTGAGTGTAGAACTGAACCCAGCCAGAGTGAGCACCTTCAGGGGAGGAGAGGGAGGGGAAGCAGTGAATGTCGAACTGAACCCAGCCAGAGTCAGCACCTTCGGGGTAGGAGAGGGAGGGGAACCAGTGAGAGTAGAACTGAACCCAGCCAGAGTCAGCACCTTCAGGGGAGGAGAGGGAGGAGAACCAGTGAGTGTTGAACTGAACCCAGCCAGAGTCAGCACCTTCAGGGGAGGAGAGGGAGGGGAACCAGTGAGTGTAGATCTGAACCCAGCCAGAGTCAGCACCTTCAGGGGAGGAGAGGGAGGGGAGCCAGTGACTGTAGAACTGAACCCAGCCAGAGTCAGCACCTTCAGGGGAGGAGAGGGGAACCAGTGAGTGTAGAAATGAACCCAGCCAGAGTCAGCACCTTCAGGGGAGGAGAGAGGGAGGAACCAGTGAGTGTCGAACTGAATCCAGCCAGAGTCAGCACCTTCAGGGTAGGAGAGGGAGGGGAACCAGTGAGGGTAGAACTGAACCCAGCCAGAGTCAGCACCTTCAGGGGAGGAGAGGGAGGAGAACCAGTGAGTGTTGAACTGAACCCAGCCAGATTCAGCACCTTCAGGGGAGGAGAGGGAGGGGAACCAGTGAGTGTAGAACTGAACCCAGCCAGAGTCAGCACCTTCAGGGGAGGAATGGTTGTGGAACCAGTGAATGTAGAACTGAACCCAGCCAGAGTCAGCACCTTCAGGGTAGGAGAGGGAGGGGAACCAGTGAGTGTAGAACTGAACCCAGCTAGAGTCAGCACCTTCAGGGGAGGAATGGTTGGGGAACCAGTGATTGTAGAACTGAACCCAGCCAGAGTCAGCACCTTCAGGGGAGGAATGGTTGGGGAACCAGTGAGTGTAGAACTGAACCCAGCCAGAGTCAGCACCTTCAGACGTGAGAGAGAGGGGAACCAGTGAGTGTAGAACCGGACCCAGCCAGAGTCAGCACGTTCAGGGGAGGAGAGGGAGGGGAACCAGTGAGTGTTGAACTGAACCCAGCCAGAGTCAGCACCTTCAGGGGAGGAGAGGGAGGAGAACCAGTGAGTGCACAACTGAACCTAGCCAGAGTCAGCACCTTCAGGGGAGGAGAGGGAGGGGAACCAGAGAGTGTAGAACTGAACCGAGCCAGAGTCATCATCTTCAGGGGAGGAGAGAGAGGGGAACCAGTGAGTGCAGAACTGAACCCAGCCAGAGTCAGCACCTTCAGGGGAGGAGAGGGAGGGGAACCAGTGAGTGTAGAACTTAACCCAGCCAGAGTCAGCACCTTCAGGGGAGGAATGGTTGTGGAACCAGTGAGTGTAGAACTGAACCCAGCCAGAGTCAGCACCTTCAGGGGAGGAGAGAGAGGGGAACCAGTGAGTGTTGAACTGAACCCAGCCAGAGTCAGCACGTTCAGGGGAGGAGAGGGAGGGGAACCAGTGAGTGTTGAACTGAACCCAGCCAGAGTCAGCACCTTCAGGGGAGGAGAGGGAGGAGAACCAGTGAGTGCACAACTGAACCCAGCCAGAGTCAGCACCTTCAGGGGAGGAATGGTTGGGGAACCAGTGAGTGTAGAACTGAACCCAGCCAGAGTCAACACCTTCAGGGGAGGAGAGGGAGGAGAACCAGTGAGTGTTGAACTGAACCCAGCCAGAGTCAGCACCTTCAGCGGAGGAGAGAGAGGGGAACCAGTGAGTGTTGAACTGAACCCAGCCAGAGTCAGCACCTTCAGACATGAGAGAGAGGGGATCCGGTGAGTGTAGAACTGAACACAGCCAGAGTCAGCACCTTCAGGGGAGGAGAGGGAGGGGAACCAGTTAATGTAGAACTGAACCCAGCGAGAGTCAGCACCTTCAGGGTAGGAGAGGGAGGGGAACCAGTGAGTGTAGAACTGAACCCAGCCAGAGTCAGCACCTTCAGGGGAGGAGAGGGTGGAGAACCAGTGAGTGTTGAACTGAACCCAGCCAGAGTCAGCACCTTCAGGGGAGGAGAGGGAGGGGAACCAGTGAGTGTTGAACTGAACCCAGCCAGAGTCAGCACCTTCAGCGGAGGAGAGAGAGGGGAACCAGTGAGTGTTGAACTGAACCCAGCCAGAGTCAGCACCTTCAGACGTGAGAGAGAGGGGAACCAGTGAGTGTAGATCTGAACCCAGCCAGAGTCAGCACCTTCAGGGGAGGAGAACCAGTGAGTGTTGTACTGAACCCAGCCACAGTCAGCACCTTCAGGGGAGGAGAGGGAGGGGAACCAGTGAGTGTAGAACTGAACCCAGCCAGAGTCAGCACCTTCAGGGGAGGGGAGGAGAGGCAGGGGAACCAGTGAGTGTTGAACTGAACCCAGCCAGAGTCAGCACCTTCAGGGGAGGAGAGGGAGGAGAACCAGTGAGTGCACAACTGAACCCAGCCAGAGTCAGCACCTTCAGGGGAGGAATGGTTAGGGAACCAGTGAGTGTTGAACTGAACCCAGCCAGAGTCAGCACCTTCAGGGGAGGAGAGGGAGGGGAACCAGTGAGTGTTGAACTGAACCCAGCCAGAGTTAGCACCTTCAGGGGAGGAGAGGGAGGAGAACCAGTGAGTGCACAACTGAACCCAGCCAGAGTCAGCACCTTCAGGGGAGGAGAGGGAGGGGAACCAGTGAGTGCAGAAGTGAACCCAGCCAGAGTCAGCACCTTCGGGGTAGGAGAGGGAGGGGAGCCAGTGAATGTTGAACTGAACCCAGCCAGAGTCAGCACCTTCAGGGGAGGAGAGAGAGGGGAACCAGTGAGTGCAGAACTGAACCCAGCCAGAGTCAGCACCTTCAGGGGAGGAGAGAGCGAGGAACCAGTGAGTGTAGAACTGAACCCAGCCAGAGTCAGCACCTTCAGGGGAGGAGAGGGAGGGGAACCAGTGAGTGTCGAAATGAACCCAGCCAGAGTCAGCACCTTCAGGGGAGGAGAGGGAGGAGAACCAGTGAGTGTTGAACTGAACCCAGCCAGAGTCAGCACCTTCAGGGGAGGAGAGGGAGGGGAACCAGTGACTGTAGAACTGAACCCAGCCAGAGTCAGCACCTTCAGGGGAGGAGAGGGAGGGGAACCAGTGAATGTTGAACTGAACCCAGCCAGAGTCAGCACCTTCAGGGTAGGAGAGAGATGGGAACCAGTGAGTGTAGAACTGAACCCAGCTAGAGTCCGCACCTTCAGGGGAGGAGAGAGAGGGGAACCAGTGAGTGTAGAACTGAACCCAGCGAGAGTCAGCACCTTCAGGGGAGGAGAGGGAGGGGAACCAGTGAATGTAGAACTGAACCCAGCCAGAGTCAGCACCTTCAGGGTAGGAGAGGGAGGGGAACCAGTGAGTGTAGAACTGAACCCAACCAGAGTCAGCACCTTCAGGGGAGGAATGGTTGGGGAACCAGTGAGTGTAGAACTGAACCCAGCCAGAGTCAGCACCTTCAGGGGAGGAGAACCAGTGAGTGTTGTACTGAACCCAGCCAGAGTCAGCACCTTCAGGGGAGGAGAGGGAGGGGAACCAGTGAGTGTAGAACTGAACCCAGCCAGAGTCAGCACCTTCAGGGGAGGAGAGAGCGAGGAACCAGTGAGTGTAGAACTGAACCCAGCCAGAGTCAGCACCTTCAGGGGAGGAGAGGGGAACCAGTCAGTGTCGAAATGAACCCAGCCAGAGTCAGCACCTTCAGGTGAGGAGAGGGAGGAGAACCAGTGAGTTTTGAACTGAACCCAGCCAGATTCAGCAGCTTCAGGGGAGGAGAGGGAGGGGAACCAGTGACTGTAGAACTGAACCCAGCCAGAGTCAGCACCTTCAGGGGAGGAGAGGGAGGGGAACCAGTGAATGTTGAACTGAACCCAGCCAGAGTCAGCACCTTCAGGGTAGGAGAGAGAGGGGAACCAGTGAGTGTTGAACTGAACCCAGCCAGAGTCAGCACCTTCAGGGGAGGAGAGGGAGGGGAACCAGTGACTGTAAAACTGAACCCAGCCAGAGTCAGCACCTTCAGGGGAGGAGAGGGGAACCAGTGAGTGTAGAAATGAACCCAGCCAGAGTCAGCACCTTCAGGGGAGGAGAGGGAGGGGAACCAGTGAGTGTTGAACTGAACCCAGCCAGAGTCAGCACCTTCAGGGGAGGAGAGGGAGGAGAACCAGTGAGTGTTGAACTGAACCCAGCCAGAGTCAGCACCTTCAGGGTTAGGAGAGGGAGGGGAACCAGTGAGTGTAGAACTGAACCCAGCCAGAGTCAGCACCCTCAGGGGAGGAGAGGGAGGAGAACCAGTGAGTGTTGAACTGAACCCAGCCAGAGTCAGCACCTTCAGATGTGAGAGAGAGGGGAACCAGTGAGTGTAGAACTGGACCCAGCCAGAGTCAGCACCTTCAGCGGAGGAGAGAGAGGGGAACCAGTGAGTGTAGAACTGAACCCAGCCAGAGTCAGCACCTTCAGGGGAGGAATGGTTGTGGAACCAGTGAGTGCAGAACTGAACCCAGCCAGAGTCAGCACCTTCAGGGGAGGAGAGAGAGGGGAACCAGTGAGTGTTGAACTGAACCCAGCCAGAGTCAGCACCTTCAGGGGAGGAGAGGGAGGAGAACCAGTGAGTGCACAACTGAACCCAGCCAGAGTCAGCACCTTCAGGGGAGGAGAGGGAGGGGATCCAGTGAGTGTAGAACTGAACCCAGCTAGAGTCAGCACCTTCAGGGGAGGAGAGAGAGAGAGGGGAACCAGTGAGTGTTGAACTGAACCCAGCCAGAGTCAGCACCTTCAGGGGAGGAGAGAGAGGGGAACCAGTGAGTGTAGAAATGAACCCAGCCAGAGTCAGCACCTTCAGGGGAGGAGAGGGAGGGGAACCAGTGAGTGTAGAACTGAACCCAGCCAGAGTCAGCACCTTCAGGGGGGGGAGAGGGAGGGGAACCAGTGAGTGTTGAACTGAACCCAGCCAGAGTCAGCACCTTCAGGGGAGGAGAGGGAGGAGAACCAGTGAGTGCACAACTGAACCCAGCCAGAGTCAGCACCTTCAGGGGAGGAATGGTTGGGGAACCAGTGAGTGTTGAACTGAACCCAGCCAGAGTCAGCACCTTCAGGGGAGGAGAGGGAGGGGAACCAGTGAGTGTTGAACTGAACCCAGCCAGAGTCAGCACCTTCAGGGGAGGAGAGGGAGGAGAACCAGTGAGTGCACAACTGAACCCAGCCAGAGTCAGCACCTTCAGGGGAGGAGAGGGAGGGGAACCAGTGAGTGTAGAACTGAACCCAGCCAGAGTCAGCACCTTCAGGGGAGGAGAGGGAGGGGAACCAGTGAATGTTGAACTGAACCCAGCCAGAGTCAGCACCTTCAGGGGAGGAGAGAGAGGGGAACCAGTGAGTGCAGAACTGAACCCAGCCAGAGTCAGCACCTTCAGGGGAGGAGAGAGCGAGGAACCAGTGAGTGTAGAACTGAACCCAGCCAGAGTCAGCACCTTCAGGGGAGGAGAGGGAGGGGAACCAGTGAGTGTAGATCTGAACCCAGCCAGAGTCAGCACCTTCAGGGGAGGAGAGGGAGGGGAACCAGTGACTGTAGAACTGAACCCAGCCAGAGTCAGCACCTTCAGGGGAGGAGAGGGAGGGGAACCAGTGAGTGTCGAAATGAACCCAGCCAGAGTCAGCACCTTCAGGGGAGGAGAGGGAGGAGAACCAGTGAGTGTTGAACTGAACCCAGCCAGATTCAGCACCTTCAGGGGAGGAGAGGGAGGGGAACCAGTGACTGTAGAACTGAACCCAGCCAGAGTCAGCACCTTCAGGGGAGGAGAGGGAGGGGAACCAGTGAATGTTGAACTGAACCCAGCCAGAGTCAGCACCTTCAGGGTAGGAGAGAGATGGGAACCAGTGAGTGTAGAACTGAACCCAGCCAGAGTCAGCACCTTCAGGGGAGAAGAGGGAGGGGAACCAGTGACTGTAAAACTGAACCCAGCCAGAGTCAGCACCTTCAGGGGAGGAGAGGGGAACCAGTGAGTGTAGAAATGAACCCAGCCAGAGTCCGCACCTTCAGGGGAGGAGAGGGAGGGGAACCAGTGAGTGTTGAACTGAACCCAGCCAGAGTCAGCACCTTCAGGGGAGGAGAGAGAGAGGAACCAGTGAGTGTAGAACTGAACCCAGCCAGAGTCAGCACCTTCAGGGTTAGGAGAGGGAGGGGAACCAGTGAGTGTAGAACTGAACCCAGCCAGAGTCAGCACCTTCACGGGAGGAATGGTTGGGGAACCAGTGAGCGTAGAACTGAACCCAGCCAGAGTCAGCACCCTCAGGGGAGGAGAGGGAGGAGAACCAGTGAGTGTTGAACTGAACCCAGCCAGAGTCAGCACCTTCAGATGTGAGAGAGAGGGGAACCAGTGAGTGTAGAACTGGACCCAGCCAGAGTCAGCACCTTCAGCGGAGGAGAGAGAGGGGAACCAGTGAGTGTTGAACTGAACCCAGCCAGAGTCAGCACCTTCAGACGTGAGAGAGAGGGGAACCAGTGAGTGTAGATCTGAACCCACCCAGAGTCAGCACCTTCAGGGGAGGAGAGGGAGGGGAACCAGTGAGTGTAGAACTGGATCCAGCCAGAGTCAGCACCTTCAGCGGAGGAGAGAGAGAGGATCCAGTGAGTTTAGAACTGAACCCAGCCAGAGTCAGCACCTTCAGGGGAGGAGAGGGAGGAGAACCAGTGAGTTTTGAACTGAACCCAGCCAGAGTCAGCACCTTCAGGGTAGGAGAGAGTGGGGAACCAGTGAGTGTTGAACTGAACCCAGCCAGAGTCAGCACCTTCAGGGAAGGAGAGGGAGGGGAACCAGTGAATGTAGAACTGGATCCAGCCAGAGTCAGCACCTTCAGCGGAGGAGAGAGAGAGGATCCAGTGAGCGTAGAACTGAACCCAGCCAGAGTCAGCACCTTCAGGGGAGGAGAGGGGAACCAGTGAGTGTAGAAATGAACCCAGCCAGAGTCAGCACCTTCAGGGGAGGAGAGGGAGGGGAACCAGTGAGTGTAGAACTGAACCCAGCCAGAGTCAGCACCTTCAGGGGAGGAATGGTTGGGAAACTAGTGAGTGTAGAACTGAACCCAGCCAGAGTCAGCACCTTCAGGGGAGGAGAGAGAGGGGAACCAGTGAGTGTTGAACTGAACCCAGCCAGAGTCAGCACCTTCAGGGGAGGAGAGGGAGGGGAACCAGTGAGTGTTGAACTGAACCCAGCCAGAGTCAGTACCTTCAGGGGAGGAGAGGGAGGGGAACCAGTGAGTGTAGAACTGAACCCAGCCAGAGTCGTCTGTGGTAAACCACTTTTATCGTTACACTATAGTTATCACTGTTGTATTGTTATCACCGTTATCACTGTTGTATCACGATACGAGGTCGCCTCTTGTCGCGCTGTTATACCTGGGCTGACCACCTCCGACTCCGCCCATGGCTCCACCTACCTGCCCAGGTATAAAGGTAGTCGACTGGCTGATATTCCTCCTTGTTGGACCCGATCACCCACGAGGGTGGGCTCTGTTATTTAGTCAATAAAAACCTTTAGTTACGTTCCTAACTCGTTGCTTTTTATTGGACGAATTGATAGGTATATCAATTTTATTGACTAAATTTTAAAGATGTCTACTACTGGCCAGCCAGAAGCCCTCCCAGAAGCACAGCCACACCAGCCGGCTTGGCTGCAAGCCCTCAAACCACCGTACCTGGATCTAAACCCACAGGCAGCAAACGCAGCCCTCAACTTCAAACACTGGCTGGACTGCTTCGAATCCTACCTGGAAGAATCCGGCGCCCCGCAGAGATCCAAACAAAGACTTCTGAACGCCCAAGCGAGCCCGAGAGTATACGCACTCATCCAGGACACGACTACGTACGAGGCCGCTATCAACCTACTGAAACAGCAGTACCGCAGCCCGGTAAATTACATGTACACCAGGCACCTCCTAAGATCCCGCCCGCAACAGCCAGGAGAGTCTGTAGCTGAATTTTTACGGGCGCTAAGAGCACTCGGCAGGAACTGTGACTTTAAAGCGGTGACGGCTGTTGAAAATACGGAAGATAATATCCGCGATGCCTTTGTGAAAGGCCTACGGTCCGACTACTCACGGCAAAGACTGCTTGAAGCTAAAGACCTCGACCTGGACAAAGCTGAAGCCCTCGCTCTCTCCCTGGAGGTGGCCCATCAGGACCAGGAGGCGTTTTCCAGGTACTGCTCGCGACCCTGGGACTCGGGCCCGACCCCTACCGCAATACCCTTCGCAGCGCCGCCCCCGGGACCTACCTCGGCGTCCCGGACCCGACCGGGACCGCCACCCCCGGTACCGGCTCCGACATCGGGCACCCGCGATCGGGCCGCCGGCTGCTTCTTTTGCGGCCAGGAGAAGCACCCGAGGTCGCGCTGCCCAGCCAGGAACTCTACCTGCACAACCTGCAGGAAGAAAGGCCACTTCTCTAAGGCCTGCAGGAGCGGATCTTCAGAGGCCAGCAGTGCCTCATGCGAACTGTGGGGGCGGCCATCTTCTTTCACGGCAACTGAGGCCAGTATCCCCACACGTGAGTCATGGGGGCGGCCATCTTTGATCAAGGCAACCGACCCCAATAGTGCCTCATGTGAGTTATGGGGGCAGCCATCTTCTCCGCCATTTTGTCCTACCTCGTGGGAGACGCCATTTTACCCACCACGCCCGACTGCCACCGGGCCCCCGGACCCGACGACCGCCTCGCCCGCAGACGACAACGACTCGCTTACCTACACGCTAGCCTCCGTCACTCTGGATCAAGCCCGCCCACACCACCTGTCCAAGTCGATGATGGACATCAAAGTAAACGGCCACGCCACGACCTGCCTGTTCGACAGCGGAAGCACGGAGAGCTTCATCCACCCAGACACGGTGAGCCACTACTCCCTCCCTGTCCTGCCAACGCGCAACCGAATCTCGATGGCATCGAGGTCCCACGCCACGGACATTAGCGGCTACTGTGCTGTGACCTTGTCGGTTAAGGGTACAGAGTATAAAAACTTTAAACTCCTCGTCCTCCCCCAGCTCTGCGCTGCCGTCCTACTGGGGCTGGACTTCCAATCCCACCTCCAAAGTGTAACCCTAGCATACGGTGGACCCCTCCCCCCACTCACAGTCGACAACCAGCGAAGGTTAAACCGCCCACCGCGTAACACCTGCAGCCTATCCACCCTCAAGGTGCCGCCACCTTCCCTGTTCACTAACCTCACCCCCGACTGCAAACCCGTCGCTACCAAGAGCAGGCGGTACAGCGCTGGGGACAGAGCTTTCATTAGCTCTGAGGTGCAGCGTCTCCTGAAGGAGGGCATCATCGAGGGGAGCAACAGCCCCTGGCGTGCCCAGGTCGTGGTCGTTAAGACCGGCGATAAAAATCGCCTGGTCATCGACTACAGCCAGACCATAAACAGATACACCCAGCTGGACGCATACCCCCTTCCCCGCATATCTGACATGGTCAATCAGATTGCACAATACCGCGTATTCTCGACCATCGACCTTAAGTCGGCCTACCACCAACTCCCGATCCACCCCGAGGACCGCCAGTACACCGCCTTCGAGGCAAATGGGCGCCTATACCACTTCCTTAGGGTCCCCTTCGGTGTCACCAACGGGGTCTCGGTCTTCCAAAGGGAGATGGACCGGATGGTTGACCAGAACGGACTGCAGGCCACATTCCCCTACCTAGATAACGTCACCATCTGCGGCCGCGACCGGCAGGACCACGACGTGAATCTGGAGAAATTCCTCCGTACAGCCCAACGGCTGAACCTCACCTACAATAAGGAGAAATGTGTGTTTAACACCTCGCGCCTTTCCATCCTTGGCTGTGTAGTAGAGAACGGACTCATCGGCCCCGACCCCGAAAGAATGCGCCCCCTCATGGAGCTACCCCTCCCCCACTGCCCTAAGGCACTTAAGAGAACCCTGGGGCTCTTCGCCTACTATGCCCAATGGGTGCCCAATTATGCGGACAAAGCCAGACCCCTCATGAAGTCCACATCCTTCCCCCTTACGGAGGAAGCGTGCGCAGCCTTCTCCCTCATTAAGGGAGACATTGCCAAGGCCACTATGCACGCAGTGGATGAGTCCATCCCCTTCCAAGTCGAGAGCGATGCATCCGACTTCGCCCTAGCCGCCACCCTTAACCAGGAGGGGAGACCGGTGGCCTTCTTCTCAAGGACCCTACAGGGCCCTGAGATCCGACACTCGTCGGTCGAGAAGGAGGCCCAGGCGATTGTGGAGGCGGTACGACGCTGGAGGCACTACCTGGCAGGCAAACGATTTACCCTCCTTACCAACCAACGTTCGGTCGCTTTTATGTTTAATAACAAGCTGAGGGGCAAAATCAAGAATGACAAGATATTGAGGTGGAGAATCGAGCTCTCCACCTACGATTATGATATCTTGTACCGGCCAGGTAAGCTGAACGAACCCCCCGATGCTCTGTCACGAATTACATGCGCCAGCGCGCAAAGTGATAGACTTCAGACCCTCCACAACGACCTCTGCCACCCCGGGGTCACCAGACTTTACCACTTCATTAAGGCCCGCAACCTGCCCTACTCCATCGAGGAGGTCAGGACCATAACCAGGAACTGCCAGACCTGTGCCGAGTGCAAACCGCACTTCTTTAGGCCGGACAGAGCAAGCCTGATCAAGGCCACCCGCCCCTTCGAGCGCCTGAGCATCGACTTTAAGGGGCCCCTCCCGTCCTCTGACCGTAATGTGTACTTCCTCAACATTGTTGATGAGTACTCCCGTTTCCCCTTTGCCTTCCCCTGCCCAGACATGACCAGTACCACGGTCATTAAATGCCTGAACGACCTCTTCGCCTTGTTCGGGTTCCCAAACTATATACATAGTGACCGGGGCTCCTCTTTCATGAGCGAGGAACTCCGTCAGTTCCTACTAGCGAGAGGTATTGCAGCAAGTAGGACCACCAGCTACAACCCCCGAGGGAACGGCCAGGTGGAAAGAGAGAACGCGACGGTATGGAAGGCCGTCCTCTTAGCCTTAAAGTCTAAGGGCCTCCCAACCTCCCGCTGGCAGGAAGTCCTCCCGACAGCGCTGCACTCCATCCGGTCACTACTTTGCACTGCCGTTAACGCCACCCCCCATGAACGAATGTTTGTTTTCCCCAGGAAGTCGACTACGGGAACCACTCTACCAACCTGGCTGACCTCTCCGGGGCCCGTCTTGCTGCGAAAGCACGTGAGGGCCCATAAAACAGACCCCCTGGTCGAGAGGGTGAACCTCCTGCACGCCAACCCCCAGTACGCCTACGTGGCTTACCCAGACGGGCGGGAGGACACTGTCTCCTTACGAGACCTCGCACCCTCGGGCACTCCGGAGACACCACCTTTACCCCCCCCCAACACCCCCCCAATTCCAGCCCAGGTAGACGGCATGCCGGAACCCCACGAGCCTTCGCCGACCACGCAGGCACCAGCACTAACACCGGATAATGCAGCACCGCCGCTGCGACGATCGGAGATGCTTACGAGGCCTCCGGACAGACTGACATACCAGAACTGGTAGTACACTTCACCCCGCCGGACTCAAATCTAAACAAGGGGTGAATGTGGTAAACCACTTTTATCGTTACACTATAGTTATCACTGTTGTATTGTTATCACCGTTATCACTGTTGTATCACGATACGAGGTCGCCTCTTGTCGCGCTGTTATACCTGGGCTGACCACCTCCGACTCCGCCCATGGCTCCACCTACCTGCCCAGGTATAAAGGTAGTCGACTGGCTGGTATTCCTCCTTGTTGGACCCGATCACCCACGAGGGTGGGCTCTGTTATTTAGTCAATAAAAACCTTTAGTTACGTTCCTAACTCGTCGCTTTTTATTGGACGAATTGATAGGTATATCATCGTCATGTTCAGGGGAGGAGAGAGAGGGGAACCAGTGAGTGTAGAACTGAATCCAGCCAGAGTCAGCACCTTCAGGGGAGGAGAGGGAGGGGAACCAGTGAGTGTAGATCTGAACCCAGCCAGAGTCAGCACCTTCAGGGGAGGAGAGGGAGGGGAACCAGTGACTTCAGAACTGAACCCAGCCAGAGTCAGCACCTTCAGGGGAGGAGAGAGAGAGGAACCAGTGAATGTTGAACTGAACCCAGCCAGAGTCAGCACCTTCAGGGGAGGAGAGGGAGGGGAACCAGTGAGTGTAGAACTGAACCCAGCCAGAGTCAGCACCTTCAGGGGAGGAATGGTTGGGGAACCAGTGAGTGTAGAACTGAACCCAGCCAGAGTCAGCACCTTCAGGCGAGGAGAGGGGAACCAGTGAGTGTAGAAATGAACCCAGCCAGAGTCAGCACCTTCAGGGGAGGAGAGGGAGGGGAACCAGTGAATGTCGAACTGAACCCAGCCAGAGTCAGCACCTTCAGGGGAGGAATGGTTGGGGAACCAGTGAGTGTTGAACTGAACCCAGCCAGAGCGAGCACCTTCAGGGGAGGAGAGGGAGGGGAACCAGTGAGTGTTGAACTGAACCCAGCCAGAGTCAGCACCTCCAGGGGAGGAGAGGGAGGGGAACCAGTGAGTGCAGAACTGAACCCAGCCAGAGTCAGCACCTTGAACGGAGGAGAGGGAGGGGAACCAGAGAGTGTAGAACTGAACCGAGCCAGAGTCGTCATCTTCAGGGGAGGAGAGAGAGGGGAACCAGTGAGTGCAGAACTGAACCTAGCCAGAGTCAGCACCTTCAGGCGAGCAGAGGGAGGGGAACCAGTGAGTGTAAAACTGAACCCAGCCAGAGTCAGCACCTTCAGGGGAGGAGAGGGAGGGTACCAGTGAGTGTCGAACTGAACCCAGCCAGAGTCAGCACCTTCAGGGGAGGAGAGAGAGAGGAACCAGTGAGTGTAGAACTGAACCCAGCCAGAGTCAGCACCTTCGGGGTAGGAGAGGGAGGGGAACCAGTGAGTGTAGAACTGAACCCAGCCAGAGTCAGCACCTTCAGGGGAGGAATGGTTGGGGAACCAGTGAGTGTAGAACTGAACCCAGCCAGAGTCAGCACCTTCAGGGGAGGAATGGTTGGGGAACCAGTGAGTGTAGAACTGAACCCAGCCAGAGTGAGCACCTTCAGGGGAGGAGAGGGAGGGGAAGCAGTGAATGTCGAACTGAACCCAGCCAGAGTCAGCACCTTCGGGGTAGGAGAGGGAGGGGAACCAGTGAGAGTAGAACTGAACCCAGCCAGAGTCAGCACCTTCAGGGGAGGAGAGGGAGGAGAACCAGTGAGTGTTGAACTGAACCCAGCCAGAGTCAGCACCTTCAGGGGAGGAGAGGGAGGGGAACCAGTGAGTGTAGATCTGAACCCAGCCAGAGTCAGCACCTTCAGGGGAGGAGAGGGAGGGGAGCCAGTGACTGTAGAACTGAACCCAGCCAGAGTCAGCACCTTCAGGGGAGGAGAGGGGAACCAGTGAGTGTAGAAATGAACCCAGCCAGAGTCAGCACCTTCAGGGGAGGAGAGAGGGAGGAACCAGTGAGTGTCGAACTGAATCCAGCCAGAGTCAGCACCTTCAGGGTAGGAGAGGGAGGGGAACCAGTGAGGGTAGAACTGAACCCAGCCAGAGTCAGCACCTTCAGGGGAGGAGAGGGAGGAGAACCAGTGAGTGTTGAACTGAACCCAGCCAGATTCAGCACCTTCAGGGGAGGAGAGGGAGGGGAACCAGTGAGTGTAGAACTGAACCCAGCCAGAGTCAGCACCTTCAGGGGAGGAATGGTTGTGGAACCAGTGAATGTAGAACTGAACCCAGCCAGAGTCAGCACCTTCAGGGTAGGAGAGGGAGGGGAACCAGTGAGTGTAGAACTGAACCCAGCTAGAGTCAGCACCTTCAGGGGAGGAATGGTTGGGGAACCAGTGATTGTAGAACTGAACCCAGCCAGAGTCAGCACCTTCAGGGGAGGAATGGTTGGGGAACCAGTGAGTGTAGAACTGAACCCAGCCAGAGTCAGCACCTTCAGACGTGAGAGAGAGGGGAACCAGTGAGTGTAGAACCGGACCCAGCCAGAGTCAGCACGTTCAGGGGAGGAGAGGGAGGGGAACCAGTGAGTGTTGAACTGAACCCAGCCAGAGTCAGCACCTTCAGGGGAGGAGAGGGAGGAGAACCAGTGAGTGCACAACTGAACCTAGCCAGAGTCAGCACCTTCAGGGGAGGAGAGGGAGGGGAACCAGAGAGTGTAGAACTGAACCGAGCCAGAGTCATCATCTTCAGGGGAGGAGAGAGAGGGGAACCAGTGAGTGCAGAACTGAACCCAGCCAGAGTCAGCACCTTCAGGGGAGGAGAGGGAGGGGAACCAGTGAGTGTAGAACTTAACCCAGCCAGAGTCAGCACCTTCAGGGGAGGAATGGTTGTGGAACCAGTGAGTGTAGAACTGAACCCAGCCAGAGTCAGCACCTTCAGGGGAGGAGAGAGAGGGGAACCAGTGAGTGTTGAACTGAACCCAGCCAGAGTCAGCACGTTCAGGGGAGGAGAGGGAGGGGAACCAGTGAGTGTTGAACTGAACCCAGCCAGAGTCAGCACCTTCAGGGGAGGAGAGGGAGGAGAACCAGTGAGTGCACAACTGAACCCAGCCAGAGTCAGCACCTTCAGGGGAGGAATGGTTGGGGAACCAGTGAGTGTAGAACTGAACCCAGCCAGAGTCAACACCTTCAGGGGAGGAGAGGGAGGAGAACCAGTGAGTGTTGAACTGAACCCAGCCAGAGTCAGCACCTTCAGCGGAGGAGAGAGAGGGGAACCAGTGAGTGTTGAACTGAACCCAGCCAGAGTCAGCACCTTCAGACATGAGAGAGAGGGGATCCGGTGAGTGTAGAACTGAACACAGCCAGAGTCAGCACCTTCAGGGGAGGAGAGGGAGGGGAACCAGTTAATGTAGAACTGAACCCAGCGAGAGTCAGCACCTTCAGGGTAGGAGAGGGAGGGGAACCAGTGAGTGTAGAACTGAACCCAGCCAGAGTCAGCACCTTCAGGGGAGGAGAGGGTGGAGAACCAGTGAGTGTTGAACTGAACCCAGCCAGATTCAGCACCTTCCGGGGAGGAGAGGGAGGGGAACCAGTGACTGTCAAAATGAAACCAGCCAGAGTCAGCACCTTCAGGGGAGGAGAGGGAGGGGAACCAGTGAATGTAGAACTGAACCCAGCCAGAGTCAGCACCTTCAGGGGAGGAGAGGAAGGAGAACCAGTGAGTGTTGAACTGAACCCAGCCAGAGTCAGCACCTTCAGGCGAGCAGAGGGAGGCGAACCAGTGAGTGTAAAACTGAACCCAGCCAGAGTCAGCACCTTAAGGGGAGAGAGAGCGGAACCAGTGAGTGCAGAACTGAACCCAGCCGGAGTCAGCACCTTCAGGGGAGGAGAGGGAGGGGAACCAGTGAGTGTAGAACTGAACCCATCCAGAGTCAGCACCATCAGGGGAGGAAAGGGAGGGGAACCAGTGACTGCAGAACTGAACCCAGCCAGAGTCAGCACCTTCAGACGTGAGAGAGAGGGGATCCAGTGAGTGTGGAACTGAACCCAGCCAGAGTCAGCACCTTCAGGGGAGGAGAGGGAGGAGAACCAGTGAGTGCACAACTGAACCTAGCCAGAGTCAGCACCTTCAGGGGAGGAGAGGGAGGGGAACCAGAGAGTGTAGAACTGAACCGAGCCAGAGTCATCATCTTCAGGGGAGGAGAGAGAGGGGAACCAGTGAGTGCAGAACTGAACCCAGCCAGAGTCAGCACCTTCAGGGGAGGAGAGGGAGGGGAACCAGTGAGTGTAGAACTTAACCCAGCCAGAGTCAGCACCTTCAGGGGAGGAATGGTTGTGGAACCAGTGAGTGTAGAACTGAACCCAGCCAGAGTCAGCACCTTCAGGGGAGGAGAGAGAGGGGAACCAGTGAGTGTTGAACTGAACCCAGCCAGAGTCAGCACCTTCAGGGGAGGAGAGGGAGGGGAACCAGTGAGTGTTGAACTGAACCCAGCCAGAGTCAGCACCTTCAGGGGAGGAGAGGGAGGAGAACCAGTGAGTGCACAACTGAACCCAGCCAGAGTCAGCACCTTCAGGGGAGGAATGGTTGGGGAACCAGTGAGTGTAGAACTGAACCCAGCCAGAGTCAGCACCTTCAGGGGAGGAGAGGGATGAGAACCAGTGAGTGTTGAACTGAACCCAGCCAGAGTCAGCACCTTCAGCGGAGGAGAGAGAGGGGAACCAGTGAGTGTTGAACTGAACCCAGCCAGAGTCAGCACCTTCAGACATGAGAGAGAGGGGATCCAGTGAGTGTAGAACTGAACCCAGCCAGAGTCAGCACCTTCAGGGGAGGAGAGGGAGGGGAACCAGTGAGTGTAGAACTGAACCCAGCCAGAGTCAGCACCTTCAGGGGTGGAGAGGGAGGGGAAGCAGTGAATGTAGAACTGAACCCAGCCAGAGTCAGCACCTTCGGGGTAGGAGAGGGAGGGGAACCAGTGAGAGTAGAACTGAACCCAGCCAGAGTCAGCACCTTCAGGGGAGGAGAGGGAGGAGAACCAGTGAGTGTTGAACTGAACCCAGCCAGAGTCAGCACCTTCAGGGGAGGAGAGGGAGGGGAACCAGTGAGTGTAGATCTGAACCCAGCCAGAGTCAGCACCTTCAGGGGAGGAGAGGGAGGGGAGCCAGTGACTGTAGAACTGAACCCAGCCAGAGTCAGCACCTTCAGGGGAGGAGAGTGGAACCAGTGAGTGTCGAAATGAACCCAGCCAGAGTCAGCACCTTCAGGGGAGGAAAGGGAGGGGAACCAGTGAATGTAGAACTGAACCCAGCCAGAGTCAGCACCTTCAGGGTAGGAGAGGGAGGGGAACCAGTGAGTGCAGAACTGAACCCAGCCAGAGTCAGCACCTTCAGGGGAGGAGAGGGAGGGGAACCAGTGCGTGTTGAACTGAACCCAGCCAGTGTCAGCACCTTCAGGGGAGGAGAGAGAGGGGAACCAGTGAGTGTTGAACTGAACCCAGCCAGAGTGAGCACCTTCAGGGGAGGAGAGGGAGGGGAACCAGTGAGTGTTGAACTGAACCCAGCCAGAGTCAGCACCTTCTGGGGAGGAGAGGGAGGAGAACCAGTGAGTGCACAACTGAACCCAGCCAGAGTCAGCACCTTCAGGGGAGGAATGGTTGGGGAACCAGTGAGTGTGGAACTGAACCCAGCCAGAGTCAGCACCTTCAGACGTGAGAGACAGGGGAACCAGTGAGTGTAGAACTGGACCCAGCCAGAGTCAGCACCTTCAGCGGAGGAGAGAGAGGGGAACCAGTGAGTGTTGAACTGAACCCAGCCAGAGTCAGCACCTTCAGGGGAGGAGAGGGGAACCAGTGAGTGTAGAAATGAACCCAGCCAGAGTCAGCACCTTCAGGGGAGGAGAGAGGGAGGAACCAGTGAGTGTCGAACTGAATCCAGCCAGAGTCAGCACCTTCAGGGTAGGAGAGGGAGGGGAACCAGTGAGGGTAGAACTGAACCCAGCCAGAGTCAGCACCTTCAGGGGAGGAGAGGGAGGAGAACCAGTGAGTGTTGAACTGAACCCAGCCAGATTCAGCACCTTCAGGGGAGGAGAGGGAGGGGAACCAGTGACTGTAGAAATGAACCCAGCCAGAGTCAGCACCTTCAGGGGAGGAGAGGGAGCGGAACCAGTGAATGTAGAACTGAACCCAGCCAGAGTCAGCACCTTCAGGGTAGGAGAGGAAGGGGAACCAGTGAGTGTAGAACTGAACCCAGCCAGAGTCAGCACCTTCAGGGGAGGAATGGTTGTGGAACCAGTGAATGTAGAACTGAACCCAGCCAGAGTCAGCACCTTCAGGGTAGGAGAGGGAGGGGAACCAGTGAGTGTAGAACTGAACCCAGCTAGAGTCAGCACCTTCAGGGGAGGAATGGTTGGGGAACCAGTGAGTGTAGAACTGAACCCAGCCAGAGTGAGCACCTTCAGGGGAGGAGAGGGAGGGGAAGCAGTGAATGTCGAACTGAACCCAGCCAGAGTCAGCACCTTCGGGGTAGGAGAGGGAGGGGAACCAGTGAGAGTAGAACTGAACCCAGCCAGAGTCAGCACCTTCAGGGGAGGAGAGGGAGGAGAACCAGTGAGTGTTGAACTGAACCCAGCCAGAGTCAGCACCTTCAGGGGAGGAGAGGGAGGGGAACCAGTGAGTGTAGATCTGAACCCAGCCAGAGTCAGCACCTTCAGGGGAGGAGAGGGAGGGGAGCCAGTGACTGTAGAACTGAACCCAGCCAGAGTCAGCACCTTCAGGGGAGGAGAGGGGAACCAGTGAGTGTAGAAATGAACCCAGCCAGAGTCAGCACCTTCAGGGGAGGAGAGAGGGAGGAACCAGTGAGTGTCGAACTGAATCCAGCCAGAGTCAGCACCTTCAGGGTAGGAGAGGGAGGGGAACCAGTGAGGGTAGAACTGAACCCAGCCAGAGTCAGCACCTTCAGGGGAGGAGAGGGAGGAGAACCAGTGAGTGTTGAACTGAACCCAGCCAGATTCAGCACCTTCAGGGGAGGAGAGGGAGGGGAACCAGTGACTGTAGAAATGAACCCAGCCAGAGTCAGCACCTTCAGGGGAGGAGAGGGAGCGGAACCAGTGAATGTAGAACTGAACCCAGCCAGAGTCAGCACCTTCAGGGTAGGAGAGGAAGGGGAACCAGTGAGTGTAGAACTGAACCCAGCCAGAGTCAGCACCTTCAGGGGAGGAATGGTTGTGGAACCAGTGAATGTAGAACTGAACCCAGCCAGAGTCAGCACCTTCAGGGTAGGAGAGGGAGGGGAACCAGTGAGTGTAGAACTGAACCCAGCTAGAGTCAGCACCTTCAGGGGAGGAATGGTTGGGGAACCAGTGATTGTAGAACTGAACCCAGCCAGAGTCAGCACCTTCAGGGGAGGAATGGTTGGGGAACCAGTGAGTGTAGAACTGAACCCAGCCAGAGTCAGCACCTTCAGACGTGAGAGAGAGGGGAACCAGTGAGTGTAGAACCGGACCCAGCCAGAGTCAGCACGTTCAGGGGAGGAGAGGGAGGGGAACCAGTGAGTGTTGAACTGAACCCAGCCAGAGTCAGCACCTTCAGGGGAGGAGAGGGAGGAGAACCAGTGAGTGCACAACTGAACCTAGCCAGAGTCAGCACCTTCAGGGGAGGAGAGGGAGGGGAACCAGAGAGTGTAGAACTGAACCGAGCCAGAGTCATCATCTTCAGGGGAGGAGAGAGAGGGGAACCAGTGAGTGCAGAACTGAACCCAGCCAGAGTCAGCACCTTCAGGGGAGGAGAGGGAGGGGAACCAGTGAGTGTAGAACTTAACCCAGCCAGAGTCAGCACCTTCAGGGGAGGAATGGTTGTGGAACCAGTGAGTGTAGAACTGAACCCAGCCAGAGTCAGCACCTTCAGGGGAGGAGAGAGAGGGGAACCAGTGAGTGTTGAACTGAACCCAGCCAGAGTCAGCACGTTCAGGGGAGGAGAGGGAGGGGAACCAGTGAGTGTTGAACTGAACCCAGCCAGAGTCAGCACCTTCAGGGGAGGAGAGGGAGGAGAACCAGTGAGTGCACAACTGAACCCAGCCAGAGTCAGCACCTTCAGGGGAGGAATGGTTGGGGAACCAGTGAGTGTAGAACTGAACCCAGCCAGAGTCAACACCTTCAGGGGAGGAGAGGGAGGAGAACCAGTGAGTGTTGAACTGAACCCAGCCAGAGTCAGCACCTTCAGCGGAGGAGAGAGAGGGGAACCAGTGAGTGTTGAACTGAACCCAGCCAGAGTCAGCACCTTCAGACATGAGAGAGAGGGGATCCGGTGAGTGTAGAACTGAACCCAGCCAGAGTCAGCACCTTCAGGGGAGGAGAGGGAGGGGAACCAGTTAATGTAGAACTGAACCCAGCGAGAGTCAGCACCTTCAGGGTAGGAGAGGGAGGGGAACCAGTGAGTGTAGAACTGAACCCAGCCAGAGTCAGCACCTTCAGGGGAGGAGAGGGTGGAGAACCAGTGAGTGTTGAACTGAACCCAGCCAGATTCAGCACCTTCCGGGGAGGAGAGGGAGGGGAACCAGTGACTGTCAAAATGAAACCAGCCAGAGTCAGCACCTTCAGGGGAGGAGAGGGAGGGGAACCAGTGAATGTAGAACTGAACCCAGCCAGAGTCAGCACCTTCAGGGGAGGAGAGGAAGGAGAACCAGTGAGTGTTGAACTGAACCCAGCCAGAGTCAGCACCTTCAGGCGAGCAGAGGGAGGCGAACCAGTGAGTGTAAAACTGAACCCAGCCAGAGTCAGCACCTTAAGGGGAGAGAGAGCGGAACCAGTGAGTGCAGAACTGAACCCAGCCGGAGTCAGCACCTTCAGGGGAGGAGAGGGAGGGGAACCAGTGAGTGTAGAACTGAACCCATCCAGAGTCAGCACCATCAGGGGAGGAAAGGGAGGGGAACCAGTGACTGCAGAACTGAACCCAGCCAGAGTCAGCACCTTCAGACGTGAGAGAGAGGGGATCCAGTGAGTGTGGAACTGAACCCAGCCAGAGTCAGCACCTTCAGGGGAGGAGAGGGAGGAGAACCAGTGAGTGCACAACTGAACCTAGCCAGAGTCAGCACCTTCAGGGGAGGAGAGGGAGGGGAACCAGAGAGTGTAGAACTGAACCGAGCCAGAGTCATCATCTTCAGGGGAGGAGAGAGAGGGGAACCAGTGAGTGCAGAACTGAACCCAGCCAGAGTCAGCACCTTCAGGGGAGGAGAGGGAGGGGAACCAGTGAGTGTAGAACTTAACCCAGCCAGAGTCAGCACCTTCAGGGGAGGAATGGTTGTGGAACCAGTGAGTGTAGAACTGAACCCAGCCAGAGTCAGCACCTTCAGGGGAGGAGAGAGAGGGGAACCAGTGAGTGTTGAACTGAACCCAGCCAGAGTCAGCACCTTCAGGGGAGGAGAGGGAGGGGAACCAGTGAGTGTTGAACTGAACCCAGCCAGAGTCAGCACCTTCAGGGGAGGAGAGGGAGGAGAACCAGTGAGTGCACAACTGAACCCAGCCAGAGTCAGCACCTTCAGGGGAGGAATGGTTGGGGAACCAGTGAGTGTTGAACTGAACCCAGCCAGAGTCAGCACCTTCAGACATGAGAGAGAGGGGATCCGGTGAGTGTAGAACTGAACACAGCCAGAGTCAGCACCTTCAGGGGAGGAGAGGGAGGGGAACCAGTTAATGTAGAACTGAACCCAGCGAGAGTCAGCACCTTCAGGGTAGGAGAGGGAGGGGAACCAGTGAGTGTAGAACTGAACCCAGCCAGAGTCAGCACCTTCAGGGGAGGAGAGGGTGGAGAACCAGTGAGTGTTGAACTGAACCCAGCCAGATTCAGCACCTTCCGGGGAGGAGAGGGAGGGGAACCAGTGACTGTCAAAATGAAACCAGCCAGAGTCAGCACCTTCAGGGGAGGAGAGGGAGGGGAACCAGTGAATGTAGAACTGAACCCAGCCAGAGTCAGCACCTTCAGGGGAGGAGAGGAAGGAGAACCAGTGAGTGTTGAACTGAACCCAGCCAGAGTCAGCACCTTCAGGCGAGCAGAGGGAGGCGAACCAGTGAGTGTAAAACTGAACCCAGCCAGAGTCAGCACCTTAAGGGGAGAGAGAGCGGAACCAGTGAGTGCAGAACTGAACCCAGCCGGAGTCAGCACCTTCAGGGGAGGAGAGGGAGGGGAACCAGTGAGTGTAGAACTGAACCCATCCAGAGTCAGCACCATCAGGGGAGGAAAGGGAGGGGAACCAGTGACTGCAGAACTGAACCCAGCCAGAGTCAGCACCTTCAGACGTGAGAGAGAGGGGATCCAGTGAGTGTGGAACTGAACCCAGCCAGAGTCAGCACCTTCAGGGGAGGAGAGGGAGGAGAACCAGTGAGTGCACAACTGAACCTAGCCAGAGTCATCATCTTCAGGGGAGGAGAGAGAGGGGAACCAGTGAGTGCAGAACTGAACCCAGCCAGAGTCAGCACCTTCAGGGGAGGAGAGGGAGGGGAACCAGTGAGTGTAGAACTTAACCCAGCCAGAGTCAGCACCTTCAGGGGAGGAATGGTTGTGGAACCAGTGAGTGTAGAACTGAACCCAGCCAGAGTCAGCACCTTCAGGGGAGGAGAGAGAGGGGAACCAGTGAGTGTTGAACTGAACCCAGCCAGAGTCAGCACCTTCAGGGGAGGAGAGGGAGGGGAACCAGTGAGTGTTGAACTGAACCCAGCCAGAGTCAGCACCTTCAGGGGAGGAGAGGGAGGAGAACCAGTGAGTGCACAACTGAACCCAGCCAGAGTCAGCACCTTCAGGGGAGGAATGGTTGGGGAACCAGTGAGTGTAGAACTGAACCCAGCCAGAGTCAGCACCTTCAGGGGAGGAGAGGGATGAGAACCAGTGAGTGTTGAACTGAACCCAGCCAGAGTCAGCACCTTCAGCGGAGGAGAGAGAGGGGAACCAGTGAGTGTTGAACTGAACCCAGCCAGAGTCAGCACCTTCAGACATGAGAGAGAGGGGATCCAGTGAGTGTAGAACTGAACCCAGCCAGAGTCAGCACCTTCAGGGGAGGAGAGGGAGGGGAACCAGTGAGTGTAGAACTGAACCCAGCCAGAGTCAGCACCTTCAGGGGTGGAGAGGGAGGGGAAGCAGTGAATGTAGAACTGAACCCAGCCAGAGTCAGCACCTTCGGGGTAGGAGAGGGAGGGGAACCAGTGAGAGTAGAACTGAACCCAGCCAGAGTCAGCACCTTCAGGGGAGGAGAGGGAGGAGAACCAGTGAGTGTTGAACTGAACCCAGCCAGAGTCAGCACCTTCAGGGGAGGAGAGGGAGGGGAACCAGTGAGTGTAGATCTGAACCCAGCCAGAGTCAGCACCTTCAGGGGAGGAGAGGGAGGGGAGCCAGTGACTGTAGAACTGAACCCAGCCAGAGTCAGCACCTTCAGGGGAGGAGAGTGGAACCAGTGAGTGTCGAAATGAACCCAGCCAGAGTCAGCACCTTCAGGGGAGGAAAGGGAGGGGAACCAGTGAATGTAGAACTGAACCCAGCCAGAGTCAGCACCTTCAGGGTAGGAGAGGGAGGGGAACCAGTGAGTGCAGAACTGAACCCAGCCAGAGTCAGCACCTTCAGGGGAGGAGAGGGAGGGGAACCAGTGCGTGTTGAACTGAACCCAGCCAGTGTCAGCACCTTCAGGGGAGGAGAGAGAGGGGAACCAGTGAGTGTTGAACTGAACCCAGCCAGAGTGAGCACCTTCAGGGGAGGAGAGGGAGGGGAACCAGTGAGTGTTGAACTGAACCCAGCCAGAGTCAGCACCTTCTGGGGAGGAGAGGGAGGAGAACCAGTGAGTGCACAACTGAACCCAGCCAGAGTCAGCACCTTCAGGGGAGGAATGGTTGGGGAACCAGTGAGTGTGGAACTGAACCCAGCCAGAGTCAGCACCTTCAGACGTGAGAGACAGGGGAACCAGTGAGTGTAGAACTGGACCCAGCCAGAGTCAGCACCTTCAGCGGAGGAGAGAGAGGGGAACCAGTGAGTGTTGAACTGAACCCAGCCAGAGTCAGCACCTTCAGGGGAGGAGAGGGGAACCAGTGAGTGTAGAAATGAACCCAGCCAGAGTCAGCACCTTCAGGGGAGGAGAGAGGGAGGAACCAGTGAGTGTCGAACTGAATCCAGCCAGAGTCAGCACCTTCAGGGTAGGAGAGGGAGGGGAACCAGTGAGGGTAGAACTGAACCCAGCCAGAGTCAGCACCTTCAGGGGAGGAGAGGGAGGAGAACCAGTGAGTGTTGAACTGAACCCAGCCAGATTCAGCACCTTCAGGGGAGGAGAGGGAGGGGAACCAGTGACTGTAGAAATGAACCCAGCCAGAGTCAGCACCTTCAGGGGAGGAGAGGGAGCGGAACCAGTGAATGTAGAACTGAACCCAGCCAGAGTCAGCACCTTCAGGGTAGGAGAGGAAGGGGAACCAGTGAGTGTAGAACTGAACCCAGCCAGAGTCAGCACCTTCAGGGGAGGAATGGTTGTGGAACCAGTGAATGTAGAACTGAACCCAGCCAGAGTCAGCACCTTCAGGGTAGGAGAGGGAGGGGAACCAGTGAGTGTAGAACTGAACCCAGCTAGAGTCAGCACCTTCAGGGGAGGAATGGTTGGGGAACCAGTGAGTGTAGAACTGAACCCAGCCAGAGTGAGCACCTTCAGGGGAGGAGAGGGAGGGGAAGCAGTGAATGTCGAACTGAACCCAGCCAGAGTCAGCACCTTCGGGGTAGGAGAGGGAGGGGAACCAGTGAGAGTAGAACTGAACCCAGCCAGAGTCAGCACCTTCAGGGGAGGAGAGGGAGGAGAACCAGTGAGTGTTGAACTGAACCCAGCCAGAGTCAGCACCTTCAGGGGAGGAGAGGGAGGGGAACCAGTGAGTGTAGATCTGAACCCAGCCAGAGTCAGCACCTTCAGGGGAGGAGAGGGAGGGGAGCCAGTGACTGTAGAACTGAACCCAGCCAGAGTCAGCACCTTCAGGGGAGGAGAGGGGAACCAGTGAGTGTAGAAATGAACCCAGCCAGAGTCAGCACCTTCAGGGGAGGAGAGAGGGAGGAACCAGTGAGTGTCGAACTGAATCCAGCCAGAGTCAGCACCTTCAGGGTAGGAGAGGGAGGGGAACCAGTGAGGGTAGAACTGAACCCAGCCAGAGTCAGCACCTTCAGGGGAGGAGAGGGAGGAGAACCAGTGAGTGTTGAACTGAACCCAGCCAGATTCAGCACCTTCAGGGGAGGAGAGGGAGGGGAACCAGTGACTGTAGAAATGAACCCAGCCAGAGTCAGCACCTTCAGGGGAGGAGAGGGAGCGGAACCAGTGAATGTAGAACTGAACCCAGCCAGAGTCAGCACCTTCAGGGTAGGAGAGGAAGGGGAACCAGTGAGTGTAGAACTGAACCCAGCCAGAGTCAGCACCTTCAGGGGAGGAATGGTTGTGGAACCAGTGAATGTAGAACTGAACCCAGCCAGAGTCAGCACCTTCAGGGTAGGAGAGGGAGGGGAACCAGTGAGTGTAGAACTGAACCCAGCTAGAGTCAGCACCTTCAGGGGAGGAATGGTTGGGGAACCAGTGATTGTAGAACTGAACCCAGCCAGAGTCAGCACCTTCAGGGGAGGAATGGTTGGGGAACCAGTGAGTGTAGAACTGAACCCAGCCAGAGTCAGCACCTTCAGACGTGAGAGAGAGGGGAACCAGTGAGTGTAGAACCGGACCCAGCCAGAGTCAGCACGTTCAGGGGAGGAGAGGGAGGGGAACCAGTGAGTGTTGAACTGAACCCAGCCAGAGTCAGCACCTTCAGGGGAGGAGAGGGAGGAGAACCAGTGAGTGCACAACTGAACCTAGCCAGAGTCAGCACCTTCAGGGGAGGAGAGGGAGGGGAACCAGAGAGTGTAGAACTGAACCGAGCCAGAGTCATCATCTTCAGGGGAGGAGAGAGAGGGGAACCAGTGAGTGCAGAACTGAACCCAGCCAGAGTCAGCACCTTCAGGGGAGGAGAGGGAGGGGAACCAGTGAGTGTAGAACTTAACCCAGCCAGAGTCAGCACCTTCAGGGGAGGAATGGTTGTGGAACCAGTGAGTGTAGAACTGAACCCAGCCAGAGTCAGCACCTTCAGGGGAGGAGAGAGAGGGGAACCAGTGAGTGTTGAACTGAACCCAGCCAGAGTCAGCACGTTCAGGGGAGGAGAGGGAGGGGAACCAGTGAGTGTTGAACTGAACCCAGCCAGAGTCAGCACCTTCAGGGGAGGAGAGGGAGGAGAACCAGTGAGTGCACAACTGAACCCAGCCAGAGTCAGCACCTTCAGGGGAGGAATGGTTGGGGAACCAGTGAGTGTAGAACTGAACCCAGCCAGAGTCAACACCTTCAGGGGAGGAGAGGGAGGAGAACCAGTGAGTGTTGAACTGAACCCAGCCAGAGTCAGCACCTTCAGCGGAGGAGAGAGAGGGGAACCAGTGAGTGTTGAACTGAACCCAGCCAGAGTCAGCACCTTCAGACATGAGAGAGAGGGGATCCGGTGAGTGTAGAACTGAACCCAGCCAGAGTCAGCACCTTCAGGGGAGGAGAGGGAGGGGAACCAGTTAATGTAGAACTGAACCCAGCGAGAGTCAGCACCTTCAGGGTAGGAGAGGGAGGGGAACCAGTGAGTGTAGAACTGAACCCAGCCAGAGTCAGCACCTTCAGGGGAGGAGAGGGTGGAGAACCAGTGAGTGTTGAACTGAACCCAGCCAGATTCAGCACCTTCCGGGGAGGAGAGGGAGGGGAACCAGTGACTGTCAAAATGAAACCAGCCAGAGTCAGCACCTTCAGGGGAGGAGAGGGAGGGGAACCAGTGAATGTAGAACTGAACCCAGCCAGAGTCAGCACCTTCAGGGGAGGAGAGGAAGGAGAACCAGTGAGTGTTGAACTGAACCCAGCCAGAGTCAGCACCTTCAGGCGAGCAGAGGGAGGCGAACCAGTGAGTGTAAAACTGAACCCAGCCAGAGTCAGCACCTTAAGGGGAGAGAGAGCGGAACCAGTGAGTGCAGAACTGAACCCAGCCGGAGTCAGCACCTTCAGGGGAGGAGAGGGAGGGGAACCAGTGAGTGTAGAACTGAACCCATCCAGAGTCAGCACCATCAGGGGAGGAAAGGGAGGGGAACCAGTGACTGCAGAACTGAACCCAGCCAGAGTCAGCACCTTCAGACGTGAGAGAGAGGGGATCCAGTGAGTGTGGAACTGAACCCAGCCAGAGTCAGCACCTTCAGGGGAGGAGAGGGAGGAGAACCAGTGAGTGCACAACTGAACCTAGCCAGAGTCAGCACCTTCAGGGGAGGAGAGGGAGGGGAACCAGAGAGTGTAGAACTGAACCGAGCCAGAGTCATCATCTTCAGGGGAGGAGAGAGAGGGGAACCAGTGAGTGCAGAACTGAACCCAGCCAGAGTCAGCACCTTCAGGGGAGGAGAGGGAGGGGAACCAGTGAGTGTAGAACTTAACCCAGCCAGAGTCAGCACCTTCAGGGGAGGAATGGTTGTGGAACCAGTGAGTGTAGAACTGAACCCAGCCAGAGTCAGCACCTTCAGGGGAGGAGAGAGAGGGGAACCAGTGAGTGTTGAACTGAACCCAGCCAGAGTCAGCACCTTCAGGGGAGGAGAGGGAGGGGAACCAGTGAGTGTTGAACTGAACCCAGCCAGAGTCAGCACCTTCAGGGGAGGAGAGGGAGGAGAACCAGTGAGTGCACAACTGAACCCAGCCAGAGTCAGCACCTTCAGGGGAGGAATGGTTGGGGAACCAGTGAGTGTAGAACTGAACCCAGCCAGAGTCAGCACCTTCAGGGGAGGAGAGGGATGAGAACCAGTGAGTGTTGAACTGAACCCAGCCAGAGTCAGCACCTTCAGCGGAGGAGAGAGAGGGGAACCAGTGAGTGTTGAACTGAACCCAGCCAGAGTCAGCACCTTCAGACATGAGAGAGAGGGGATCCAGTGAGTGTAGAACTGAACCCAGCCAGAGTCAGCACCTTCAGGGGAGGAGAGGGAGGGGAACCAGTTAATGTAGAACTGAACCCAGCCAGAGTCAGCACCTTCAGGGTAGGAGAGGGAGGGGAACCAGTGAGTGTAGAACTGAACCCAGCCAGAGTCAGCACCTTCAGGGGTGGAGAGGGAGGGGAAGCAGTGAATGTAGAACTGAACCCAGCCAGAGTCAGCACCTTCGGGGTAGGAGAGGGAGGGGAACCAGTGAGAGTAGAACTGAACCCAGCCAGAGTCAGCACCTTCAGGGGAGGAGAGGGAGGAGAACCAGTGAGTGTTGAACTGAACCCAGCCAGAGTCAGCACCTTCAGGGGAGGAGAGGGAGGGGAACCAGTGAGTGTAGATCTGAACCCAGCCAGAGTCAGCACCTTCAGGGGAGGAGAGGGAGGGGAGCCAGTGACTGTAGAACTGAACCCAGCCAGAGTCAGCACCTTCAGGGGAGGAGAGTGGAACCAGTGAGTGTCGAAATGAACCCAGCCAGAGTCAGCACCTTCAGGGGAGGAAAGGGAGGGGAACCAGTGAATGTAGAACTGAACCCAGCCAGAGTCAGCACCTTCAGGGTAGGAGAGGGAGGGGAACCAGTGAGTGCAGAACTGAACCCAGCCAGAGTCAGCACCTTCAGGGGAGGAGAGGGAGGGGAACCAGTGCGTGTTGAACTGAACCCAGCCAGTGTCAGCACCTTCAGGGGAGGAGAGAGAGGGGAACCAGTGAGTGTTGAACTGAACCCAGCCAGAGTGAGCACCTTCAGGGGAGGAGAGGGAGGGGAACCAGTGAGTGTTGAACTGAACCCAGCCAGAGTCAGCACCTTCTGGGGAGGAGAGGGAGGAGAACCAGTGAGTGCACAACTGAACCCAGCCAGAGTCAGCACCTTCAGGGGAGGAATGGTTGGGGAACCAGTGAGTGTGGAACTGAACCCAGCCAGAGTCAGCACCTTCAGACGTGAGAGACAGGGGAACCAGTGAGTGTAGAACTGGACCCAGCCAGAGTCAGCACCTTCAGCGGAGGAGAGAGAGGGGAACCAGTGAGTGTTGAACTGAACCCAGCCAGAGTCAGCACCTTCAGGGGAGGAGAGGGGAACCAGTGAGTGTAGAAATGAACCCAGCCAGAGTCAGCACCTTCAGGGGAGGAGAGAGGGAGGAACCAGTGAGTGTCGAACTGAATCCAGCCAGAGTCAGCACCTTCAGGGTAGGAGAGGGAGGGGAACCAGTGAGGGTAGAACTGAACCCAGCCAGAGTCAGCACCTTCAGGGGAGGAGAGGGAGGAGAACCAGTGAGTGTTGAACTGAACCCAGCCAGATTCAGCACCTTCAGGGGAGGAGAGGGAGGGGAACCAGTGACTGTAGAAATGAACCCAGCCAGAGTCAGCACCTTCAGGGGAGGAGAGGGAGCGGAACCAGTGAATGTAGAACTGAACCCAGCCAGAGTCAGCACCTTCAGGGTAGGAGAGGAAGGGGAACCAGTGAGTGTAGAACTGAACCCAGCCAGAGTCAGCACCTTCAGGGGAGGAATGGTTGTGGAACCAGTGAATGTAGAACTGAACCCAGCCAGAGTCAGCACCTTCAGGGTAGGAGAGGGAGGGGAACCAGTGAGTGTAGAACTGAACCCAGCTAGAGTCAGCACCTTCAGGGGAGGAATGGTTGGGGAACCAGTGATTGTAGAACTGAACCCAGCCAGAGTCAGCACCTTCAGGGGAGGAATGGTTGGGGAACCAGTGAGTGTAGAACTGAACCCAGCCAGAGTCAGCACCTTCAGACGTGAGAGAGAGGGGAACCAGTGAGTGTAGAACCGGACCCAGCCAGAGTCAGCACGTTCAGGGGAGGAGAGGGAGGGGAACCAGTGAGTGTTGAACTGAACCCAGCCAGAGTCAGCACCTTCAGGGGAGGAGTGGGAGGAGAACCAGTGAGTGTACAACTGAACCTAGCCAGAGTCAGCACCTTCAGGGGAGGAGAGGGAGGGGAACCAGAGAGTGTAGAACTGAACCGAGCCAGAGTCATCATCTTCAGGGGAGGAGAGAGAGGGGAACCAGTGAGTGCAGAACTGAACCCAGCCAGAGTCAGCACCTTCAGGGGAGGAGAGGGAGGGGAACCAGTGAGTGTAGAACTTAACCCAGCCAGAGTCAGCACCTTCAGGGGAGGAATGGTTGTGGAACCAGTGAGTGTAGAACTGAACCCAGCCAGAGTCAGCACCTTCAGGGGAGGAGAGAGAGGGGAACCAGTGAGTGTTGAACTGAACCCAGCCAGAGTCAGCACGTTCAGGGGAGGAGAGGGAGGGGAACCAGTGAGTGTTGAACTGAACCCAGCCAGAGTCAGCACCTTCAGGGGAGGAGAGGGAGGAGAACCAGTGAGTGCACAACTGAACCCAGCCAGAGTCAGCACCTTCAGGGGAGGAATGGTTGGGGAACCAGTGAGTGTAGAACTGAACCCAGCCAGAGTCAGCACCTTCAGGGGAGGAGAGGGAGGAGAACCAGTGAGTGTTGAACTGAACCCAGCCAGAGTCAGCACCTTCAGCGGAGGAGAGAGAGGGGAACCAGTGAGTGTTGAACTGAACCCAGCCAGAGTCAGCACCTTCAGACATGAGAGAGAGGGGATCCGGTGAGTGTAGAACTGAACCCAGCCAGAGTCAGCACCTTCAGGGGAGGAGAGGGAGGGGAACCAGTTAATGTAGAACTGAACCCAGCCAGAGTCAGCACGTTCAGGGTAGGAGAGGGAGGGGAACCAGTGAGTGTAGAACTGAACCCAGCCAGAGTCAGCACCTTCAGGGGAGGAGAGGGTGGAGAACCAGTGAGTGTTGAACTGAACCCAGCCAGATTCAGCACCTTCCGGGGAGGAGAGGGAGGGGAACCAGTGAATGTAGAACTGAACCCAGCCAGAGTCAGCACCTTCAGGGGAGGAGAGGAAGGAGAACCAGTGAGTGTTGAACTGAACCCAGCCAGAGTCAGCACCTTCAGGCGAGCAGAGGGAGGCGAACCAGTGAGTGTAAAACTGAACCCAGCCAGAGTCAGCAACTTAAGGGGAGAGAGAGCGGAACGAGTGAGTGCAGAACTGAACCCAGCCGGAGTCAGCACCTTCAGGGGAGGAGAGGGAGGGGAACCAGTGAGTGTAGAACTGAACCCATCCAGAGTCAGCACCATCAGGGGAGGAAAGGGAGGGGAACCAGTGACTGCAGAACTGAACCCAGCCAGAGTCAGCACCTTCAGACGTGAGAGAGAGGGGATCCAGTGAGTGTGGAACTGAACCCAGCCAGAGTCAGCACCTTCAGGGTAGGAGAGGGAGGGGAACCAGTGAATGTAGAACTGAACCCAGCCAGAGTCAGCACCTTCAGGGGAGGAGAGGGAGGGGAACCAGTGACTGTAGAAATGAAACCAGCCAGAGTCAGCACTTTCAGGGGAGGAGAGGGAGGGGAACCAGTGAATGTAGAACTGAACCCAGCCAGAGTCAGCACCTTCAGGGGAGGAGAGGAAGGAGAACCAGTGAGTGTTGAACTGAACCCAGCCAGAGTCAGCACCTTCAGGCGAGCAGAGGGAGGGGAACCAGAGAGTGTAGAACTGAACCCAGCCAGAGTCAGCACCTTAAGGGGAGAGAGAGCGGAACCAGTGAGTGCAGAACTGAACCCAGCCGGAGTCAGCACCTTCAGGGGAGGAGAGGGAGGGGAACCAGTGAGTGTAGAACTGAACCCATCCAGAGTCAGCACCATCAGGGGAGGAAAGGGAGGGGAACCAGTGACTGCAGAACTGAACCCAGCCAGAGTCAGCACCTTCAGACGTGAGAGAGAGGGGATCCAGTGAGTGTGGAACTGAACCCAGCCAGAGTCAGCACCTTCAGGGTAGGAGAGGGAGGGGAACCAGTGAATGTAGAACTGAACCCAGCCAGAGTCAGCACCTTCAGGGGAGGAGAGGGAGGGGAACCAGTGACTGTAGAAATGAAACCAGCCAGAGTCAGCACCTTCAGGGGAGGAGAGGGAGGGTACCAGTGAATGTAGAACTGAACCCAGCCAGAGTCAGCACCTTCAGGGTAGGAGAGGGATGGGAACCAGTGAGTGTAGAACTGAACCCAGCCAGAGTCAGCACCTTCAGGGGAGGAATGGTTGGGGGACCAGTGAGTGTAGAACTGAACCCAGCCAGAGTCAGCACCTTCAGATGTGAGAGAGAGGGGAACCAGTGAGTGTTGAACTGAACCCAGCCAGAGTCAGCACCTTCAGGGGAGGAGAGGGAGGGGAACCAGTGAGTGCAGAACTGAACCCAGCCAGAGTCAGCACCTTCAGGGGAGGAGAGGGAGGGGAACCAGTGAGTGTAGATCTGAACCCACCCAGAGTCAGCACCTTCAGGGGAGGAGAGGGAGGGGACCCAGTGACTGTAGAACTGAACCCAGCCAGAATCAGCACCTTCAGACGTGAGAGAGAGGGGAACCAGTGAGTGTAGATCTGAAGCCACCCAGAGTCAGCACCTTCAGGGGAGGAGAGGGAGGGGAACCAGTGAGTGTAGAACTGGACCCAGCCAGAGTCAGCACCTTCAGCGGAGGAGAGAGAGAGGATCCAGTGAGTGTCGAACTGAACCCAGCCAGAGTCAGCACCTTCAGGGGAGGAATGGTTGTGGAACCAGTGAGTGTAGAACTGAACCCAGCCAGAGTCAGCACCTTCAGGGGAGGAATGGTTTGGGAACCAGTGAGTGTAGAACTGAACCCAGCCAGAGTCAGCACCTTCAGGCGTGAGAGAGAGGGGAACCAGTGAGTGTAGAACAGGACCCAGCCAGAGTCAGCACCTTCAGGGGAGGAGAGGGAAGGGAACCAGTGAGTGTTGAACTGAACCCAGCCAGAGTCAGCACCTTCAGGGGAGGAGAGGGAGGAGAACCAGTGAGTGCACAACTGAACCCAGCCAGAGTCAGCACCTTCAGGGGAGGAGAGGGAGGGGAACCAGTGAGTGTAGAACTTAACCCAGCCAGAGTCAGCACCTTCAGGGGAGGAATGGTTGTGGAACCAGTGAGTGTAGAACTGAACCCAGCCAGAGTCAGCACCTTCAGGGGAGGAGAGAGAGGGGAACCAGTGAGTGTTGAACTGAACCCAGCCAGAGTCAGCACGTTCAGGGGAGGAGAGGGAGGGGAACCAGTGAGTGTTGAACTGAACCCAGCCAGAGTCAGCACCTTCAGGGGAGGAGAGGGAGGAGAACCAGTGAGTGCACAACTGAACCCAGCCAGAGTCAGCACCTTCAGGGGAGGAATGGTTGGGGAACCAGTGAGTGTAGAACTGAACCCAGCCAGAGTCAACACCTTCAGGGGAGGAGAGGGAGGAGAACCAGTGAGTGTTGAACTGAACCCAGCCAGAGTCAGCACCTTCAGCGGAGGAGAGAGAGGGGAACCAGTGAGTGTTGAACTGAACCCAGCCAGAGTCAGCACCTTCAGACATGAGAGAGAGGGGATCCGGTGAGTGTAGAACTGAACCCAGCCAGAGTCAGCACCTTCAGGGGAGGAGAGGGAGGGGAACCAGTTAATGTAGAACTGAACCCAGCGAGAGTCAGCACCTTCAGGGTAGGAGAGGGAGGGGAACCAGTGAGTGTAGAACTGAACCCAGCCAGAGTCAGCACCTTCAGGGGAGGAGAGGGTGGAGAACCAGTGAGTGTTGAACTGAACCCAGCCAGATTCAGCACCTTCCGGGGAGGAGAGGGAGGGGAACCAGTGACTGTCAAAATGAAACCAGCCAGAGTCAGCACCTTCAGGGGAGGAGAGGGAGGGGAACCAGTGAATGTAGAACTGAACCCAGCCAGAGTCAGCACCTTCAGGGGAGGAGAGGAAGGAGAACCAGTGAGTGTTGAACTGAACCCAGCCAGAGTCAGCACCTTCAGGCGAGCAGAGGGAGGCGAACCAGTGAGTGTAAAACTGAACCCAGCCAGAGTCAGCACCTTAAGGGGAGAGAGAGCGGAACCAGTGAGTGCAGAACTGAACCCAGCCGGAGTCAGCACCTTCAGGGGAGGAGAGGGAGGGGAACCAGTGAGTGTAGAACTGAACCCATCCAGAGTCAGCACCATCAGGGGAGGAAAGGGAGGGGAACCAGTGACTGCAGAACTGAACCCAGCCAGAGTCAGCACCTTCAGACGTGAGAGAGAGGGGATCCAGTGAGTGTGGAACTGAACCCAGCCAGAGTCAGCACCTTCAGGGGAGGAGAGGGAGGAGAACCAGTGAGTGCACAACTGAACCTAGCCAGAGTCAGCACCTTCAGGGGAGGAGAGGGAGGGGAACCAGAGAGTGTAGAACTGAACCGAGCCAGAGTCATCATCTTCAGGGGAGGAGAGAGAGGGGAACCAGTGAGTGCAGAACTGAACCCAGCCAGAGTCAGCACCTTCAGGGGAGGAGAGGGAGGGGAACCAGTGAGTGTAGAACTTAACCCAGCCAGAGTCAGCACCTTCAGGGGAGGAATGGTTGTGGAACCAGTGAGTGTAGAACTGAACCCAGCCAGAGTCAGCACCTTCAGGGGAGGAGAGAGAGGGGAACCAGTGAGTGTTGAACTGAACCCAGCCAGAGTCAGCACCTTCAGGGGAGGAGAGGGAGGGGAACCAGTGAGTGTTGAACTGAACCCAGCCAGAGTCAGCACCTTCAGGGGAGGAGAGGGAGGAGAACCAGTGAGTGCACAACTGAACCCAGCCAGAGTCAGCACCTTCAGGGGAGGAATGGTTGGGGAACCAGTGAGTGTAGAACTGAACCCAGCCAGAGTCAGCACCTTCAGGGGAGGAGAGGGATGAGAACCAGTGAGTGTTGAACTGAACCCAGCCAGAGTCAGCACCTTCAGCGGAGGAGAGAGAGGGGAACCAGTGAGTGTTGAACTGAACCCAGCCAGAGTCAGCACCTTCAGACATGAGAGAGAGGGGATCCAGTGAGTGTAGAACTGAACCCAGCCAGAGTCAGCACCTTCAGGGGAGGAGAGGGAGGGGAACCAGTTAATGTAGAACTGAACCCAGCCAGAGTCAGCACCTTCAGGGTAGGAGAGGGAGGGGAACCAGTGAGTGTAGAACTGAACCCAGCCAGAGTCAGCACCTTCAGGGGTGGAGAGGGAGGGGAAGCAGTGAATGTAGAACTGAACCCAGCCAGAGTCAGCACCTTCGGGGTAGGAGAGGGAGGGGAACCAGTGAGAGTAGAACTGAACCCAGCCAGAGTCAGCACCTTCAGGGGAGGAGAGGGAGGAGAACCAGTGAGTGTTGAACTGAACCCAGCCAGAGTCAGCACCTTCAGGGGAGGAGAGGGAGGGGAACCAGTGAGTGTAGATCTGAACCCAGCCAGAGTCAGCACCTTCAGGGGAGGAGAGGGAGGGGAGCCAGTGACTGTAGAACTGAACCCAGCCAGAGTCAGCACCTTCAGGGGAGGAGAGTGGAACCAGTGAGTGTCGAAATGAACCCAGCCAGAGTCAGCACCTTCAGGGGAGGAAAGGGAGGGGAACCAGTGAATGTAGAACTGAACCCAGCCAGAGTCAGCACCTTCAGGGTAGGAGAGGGAGGGGAACCAGTGAGTGCAGAACTGAACCCAGCCAGAGTCAGCACCTTCAGGGGAGGAGAGGGAGGGGAACCAGTGCGTGTTGAACTGAACCCAGCCAGTGTCAGCACCTTCAGGGGAGGAGAGAGAGGGGAACCAGTGAGTGTTGAACTGAACCCAGCCAGAGTGAGCACCTTCAGGGGAGGAGAGGGAGGGGAACCAGTGAGTGTTGAACTGAACCCAGCCAGAGTCAGCACCTTCTGGGGAGGAGAGGGAGGAGAACCAGTGAGTGCACAACTGAACCCAGCCAGAGTCAGCACCTTCAGGGGAGGAATGGTTGGGGAACCAGTGAGTGTGGAACTGAACCCAGCCAGAGTCAGCACCTTCAGACGTGAGAGACAGGGGAACCAGTGAGTGTAGAACTGGACCCAGCCAGAGTCAGCACCTTCAGCGGAGGAGAGAGAGGGGAACCAGTGAGTGTTGAACTGAACCCAGCCAGAGTCAGCACCTTCAGGGGAGGAGAGGGGAACCAGTGAGTGTAGAAATGAACCCAGCCAGAGTCAGCACCTTCAGGGGAGGAGAGAGGGAGGAACCAGTGAGTGTCGAACTGAATCCAGCCAGAGTCAGCACCTTCAGGGTAGGAGAGGGAGGGGAACCAGTGAGGGTAGAACTGAACCCAGCCAGAGTCAGCACCTTCAGGGGAGGAGAGGGAGGAGAACCAGTGAGTGTTGAACTGAACCCAGCCAGATTCAGCACCTTCAGGGGAGGAGAGGGAGGGGAACCAGTGACTGTAGAAATGAACCCAGCCAGAGTCAGCACCTTCAGGGGAGGAGAGGGAGCGGAACCAGTGAATGTAGAACTGAACCCAGCCAGAGTCAGCACCTTCAGGGTAGGAGAGGAAGGGGAACCAGTGAGTGTAGAACTGAACCCAGCCAGAGTCAGCACCTTCAGGGGAGGAATGGTTGTGGAACCAGTGAATGTAGAACTGAACCCAGCCAGAGTCAGCACCTTCAGGGTAGGAGAGGGAGGGGAACCAGTGAGTGTAGAACTGAACCCAGCTAGAGTCAGCACCTTCAGGGGAGGAATGGTTGGGGAACCAGTGATTGTAGAACTGAACCCAGCCAGAGTCAGCACCTTCAGGGGAGGAATGGTTGGGGAACCAGTGAGTGTAGAACTGAACCCAGCCAGAGTCAGCACCTTCAGACGTGAGAGAGAGGGGAACCAGTGAGTGTAGAACCGGACCCAGCCAGAGTCAGCACGTTCAGGGGAGGAGAGGGAGGGGAACCAGTGAGTGTTGAACTGAACCCAGCCAGAGTCAGCACCTTCAGGGGAGGAGTGGGAGGAGAACCAGTGAGTGTACAACTGAACCTAGCCAGAGTCAGCACCTTCAGGGGAGGAGAGGGAGGGGAACCAGAGAGTGTAGAACTGAACCGAGCCAGAGTCATCATCTTCAGGGGAGGAGAGAGAGGGGAACCAGTGAGTGCAGAACTGAACCCAGCCAGAGTCAGCACCTTCAGGGGAGGAGAGGGAGGGGAACCAGTGAGTGTAGAACTTAACCCAGCCAGAGTCAGCACCTTCAGGGGAGGAATGGTTGTGGAACCAGTGAGTGTAGAACTGAACCCAGCCAGAGTCAGCACCTTCAGGGGAGGAGAGAGAGGGGAACCAGTGAGTGTTGAACTGAACCCAGCCAGAGTCAGCACGTTCAGGGGAGGAGAGGGAGGGGAACCAGTGAGTGTTGAACTGAACCCAGCCAGAGTCAGCACCTTCAGGGGAGGAGAGGGAGGAGAACCAGTGAGTGCACAACTGAACCCAGCCAGAGTCAGCACCTTCAGGGGAGGAATGGTTGGGGAACCAGTGAGTGTAGAACTGAACCCAGCCAGAGTCAGCACCTTCAGGGGAGGAGAGGGAGGAGAACCAGTGAGTGTTGAACTGAACCCAGCCAGAGTCAGCACCTTCAGCGGAGGAGAGAGAGGGGAACCAGTGAGTGTTGAACTGAACCCAGCCAGAGTCAGCACCTTCAGACATGAGAGAGAGGGGATCCGGTGAGTGTAGAACTGAACCCAGCCAGAGTCAGCACCTTCAGGGGAGGAGAGGGAGGGGAACCAGTTAATGTAGAACTGAACCCAGCCAGAGTCAGCACGTTCAGGGTAGGAGAGGGAGGGGAACCAGTGAGTGTAGAACTGAACCCAGCCAGAGTCAGCACCTTCAGGGGAGGAGAGGGTGGAGAACCAGTGAGTGTTGAACTGAACCCAGCCAGATTCAGCACCTTCCGGGGAGGAGAGGGAGGGGAACCAGTGAATGTAGAACTGAACCCAGCCAGAGTCAGCACCTTCAGGGGAGGAGAGGAAGGAGAACCAGTGAGTGTTGAACTGAACCCAGCCAGAGTCAGCACCTTCAGGCGAGCAGAGGGAGGCGAACCAGTGAGTGTAAAACTGAACCCAGCCAGAGTCAGCACCTTAAGGGGAGAGAGAGCGGAACGAGTGAGTGCAGAACTGAACCCAGCCGGAGTCAGCACCTTCAGGGGAGGAGAGGGAGGGGAACCAGTGAGTGTAGAACTGAACCCATCCAGAGTCAGCACCATCAGGGGAGGAAAGGGAGGGGAACCAGTGACTGCAGAACTGAACCCAGCCAGAGTCAGCACCTTCAGACGTGAGAGAGAGGGGATCCAGTGAGTGTGGAACTGAACCCAGCCAGAGTCAGCACCTTCAGGGTAGGAGAGGGAGGGGAACCAGTGAATGTAGAACTGAACCCAGCCAGAGTCAGCACCTTCAGGGGAGGAGAGGGAGGGGAACCAGTGACTGTAGAAATGAAACCAGCCAGAGTCAGCACTTTCAGGGGAGGAGAGGGAGGGGAACCAGTGAATGTAGAACTGAACCCAGCCAGAGTCAGCACCTTCAGGGGAGGAGAGGAAGGAGAACCAGTGAGTGTTGAACTGAACCCAGCCAGAGTCAGCACCTTCAGGCGAGCAGAGGGAGGGGAACCAGAGAGTGTAGAACTGAACCCAGCCAGAGTCAGCACCTTAAGGGGAGAGAGAGCGGAACCAGTGAGTGCAGAACTGAACCCAGCCGGAGTCAGCACCTTCAGGGGAGGAGAGGGAGGGGAACCAGTGAGTGTAGAACTGAACCCATCCAGAGTCAGCACCATCAGGGGAGGAAAGGGAGGGGAACCAGTGACTGCAGAACTGAACCCAGCCAGAGTCAGCACCTTCAGACGTGAGAGAGAGGGGATCCAGTGAGTGTGGAACTGAACCCAGCCAGAGTCAGCACCTTCAGGGTAGGAGAGGGAGGGGAACCAGTGAATGTAGAACTGAACCCAGCCAGAGTCAGCACCTTCAGGGGAGGAGAGGGAGGGGAACCAGTGACTGTAGAAATGAAACCAGCCAGAGTCAGCACCTTCAGGGGAGGAGAGGGAGGGTACCAGTGAATGTAGAACTGAACCCAGCCAGAGTCAGCACCTTCAGGGTAGGAGAGGGATGGGAACCAGTGAGTGTAGAACTGAACCCAGCCAGAGTCAGCACCTTCAGGGGAGGAATGGTTGGGGGACCAGTGAGTGTAGAACTGAACCCAGCCAGAGTCAGCACCTTCAGATGTGAGAGAGAGGGGAACCAGTGAGTGTTGAACTGAACCCAGCCAGAGTCAGCACCTTCAGGGGAGGAGAGGGAGGGGAACCAGTGAGTGCAGAACTGAACCCAGCCAGAGTCAGCACCTTCAGGGGAGGAGAGGGAGGGGAACCAGTGAGTGTAGATCTGAACCCACCCAGAGTCAGCACCTTCAGGGGAGGAGAGGGAGGGGACCCAGTGACTGTAGAACTGAACCCAGCCAGAATCAGCACCTTCAGACGTGAGAGAGAGGGGAACCAGTGAGTGTAGATCTGAAGCCACCCAGAGTCAGCACCTTCAGGGGAGGAGAGGGAGGGGAACCAGTGAGTGTAGAACTGGACCCAGCCAGAGTCAGCACCTTCAGCGGAGGAGAGAGAGAGGATCCAGTGAGTGTCGAACTGAACCCAGCCAGAGTCAGCACCTTCAGGGGAGGAATGGTTGTGGAACCAGTGAGTGTAGAACTGAACCCAGCCAGAGTCAGCACCTTCAGGGGAGGAATGGTTTGGGAACCAGTGAGTGTAGAACTGAACCCAGCCAGAGTCAGCACCTTCAGGCGTGAGAGAGAGGGGAACCAGTGAGTGTAGAACAGGACCCAGCCAGAGTCAGCACCTTCAGGGGAGGAGAGGGAAGGGAACCAGTGAGTGTTGAACTGAACCCAGCCAGAGTCAGCACCTTCAGGGGAGGAGAGGGAGGAGAACCAGTGAGTGCACAACTGAACCCAGCCAGAGTCAGCACCTTCAGGGGAGGAGAGGGAGGGGAACCAGTGAGTGCAGAACTGAACCCAGCCAGAGTCATCATCTTCAGGGGAGGAGAGAGAGGGGAACCAGTGAGTGCAGAATTGAACCCAGCCAGAGTCAGCACCTTCAGCGGGGGGAGAGGGAGGGGAACCAGTGAGTGCAGAACTGAACCGAGCCAGAGTCATCATCTTCAGGGGAGGAGAGAGAGGGGAACCAGTGAGTGCAGAACTGAACCCAGCCAGAGTCAGCACCTTCAGGGGAGGAGAGGGAGGGGAACCAGTGAGTGTAGATCTGAACCCAGCCAGAGTCAGCACCTTCAGGGGAGGAGAGGGAGGGGAACCAGTGAGTGTAGAACTGAACCCAGCCAGAGTCAGCACCTTCAGGGGAGGAGAGGGAGGGGAACCAGTGAGTGTAGAACTGAACCCAGCCAGAGTCAGCACCTTCAGGGGAGGAGAGGGGAACCAGTGAGTGTAGAAATGAACCCAGCCAGAGTCAGCACCTTCAGGGGAGGAGAGGGAGGGGAACCAGTGAATGTAGAACTGAACCCAGCCAGAGTCAGCACCTTCAGGGGAGGAATGGTTGTGGAACCATTGAGTGCAGAACTGAACCCAGCCAGAGTCAGCACCTTCAGGGGAGGAATGGTTGGGGAACCAGTGAGTGTAGAACTGGACCCAGCCAGAGTCAGCACCTTCAGTGGAGGAGAGAGAGAGGATCCAGTGAGTGTCGAACTGAACCCAGCCAGAGTCAGCACCTTCAGGGGAGGAGAGGGGAACCAGTGAGTGCAGAAATGAACCCAGCCAGAGTCAGCACCTTCAGGGGAGGAGATGGAGCGGAACCAGTGTATGTTGGACTGAACCCAGCCAGAGTCAGCACCTTCAGGGTAGGAGAGGGAGGGGAACCAGTGAGTGTAGAACTGAACCCAGCCAGAGTCAGCACCTTCAGGGGAGGAATGGTTGTGGAACCAGTGAGTGTAGAACTGAACCCAGCCAGAGTCAGCACCTTCAGGGGAGGAATGGTTGGGGAACCAGTGAGTGTAGAACTGAACCCAGCCAGAGTCAGCACCTTCAGACGTGAGAGGGAGGAGAACCAGTGAGTGCACAACTGAACCCAGCCAGAATCAGCACCTTCAGGGGAGGAGAGGGAGGGGAACCAGTGAGTGTAGATCTGAACCCAGCCAGAGTCAGCACCTTCAGGGGAGGAGAGGGAGGGGAACCAGTGAGTGTAGAACTGAACCCAGCCAGAGTCAGCACCTTCAGGGGAGGAGAGGGAGGGGAACCAGTGAGTGTAGAACTGAACCCAGCCAGAGTCAGCACCTTCAGGGGAGGAGAGGGGAACCAGTGAGTGCAGAAATGAACCCAGCCAGAGTCAGCACCTTCAGGGGAGGAGAGGGAGGGGAACCAGTGAATGTAGAAGTGAACCCAGCCAGAGTCAGCACCTTCAGGGGAGGAATCGTTGGGGAACCAGTGAGTGTCGAACTGAACCCAGCCAGAGTCAGCACCTTCAGGGGAGGAGAGGGAGGAGAACCAGTGAGTGTTGAACTGAACCCAGCCGGAGTCAGCACCTTCAGGGGAGGAGAGAGAGGGGAACCAGTGAGTGTAGAACTGAACCCAGCCAGAGTCAGCACCTTCAGGGGAGGAATGGTTGGGGAACCAGTGAGTGTAGAACTGAACCCAGCCAGAGTCAGCACCTTCAGGGGAGGAGATGGAGGAGAACCAGTGAGTGTTGAACTGAACCCAGCCAGAGTCAGCACCTTCAGCGGAGGAGAGAGAGGGGAACCAGTGAGTGTAGAACTGAACCCAGCCAGAGTCAGCACCTTCAGGGGAGGGGAACCAGTGAGTGTAGATCTGAACCCAGCCAGAGTCAGCACCTTCAGGGGAGGAGAGGGAGGGGAACCAGTGCGTGTAGAACTGGACCCAGCCAGAGTCAGCACCTTCAGGGGAGGAGAGGGGAACCAGTGAGTGTAGAAATGAACCCAGCCAGAGTCAGCACCTTCAGGGGAGGAGAGGGAGGGGAACCAGTGAGTGTAGAACTGAACCCAGCCAGAGTCAGCACCTTCAGGGGAGGAGAGGGAGGGGAACCAGTGAGTGTAGAACTGAACCCAGCCAGAGTCAGCACCTTCAGGGGAGGAGAGGGGAACCAGTGAGTGTAGAAATGAACCCAGCCAGAGTCAGTGTGGTAAACCACTGTATTGTATATTGCCACCTCTGGGTGGCGCTGTGTATGGAAGCATGCCTCAGCTGACTCCACCCACCACTGTGTGGGTTTCGTTCAGACTTGTTCAGTCACTCACGAAGAAGCATGGTCTCTTCTTAGCTAATAAAAGCCTTATTCATCTCTTCTTTCGACTCATCATCTCTTCTTCGACTCATCACCTTTTATGAAGTAATTGATAAGCGTATCAATTTTATTAGCTAAAAGTTAAATGGCGACACCTGAGGAGCAACAACAGCAACGGATACAGCAGACATTGCTGAGAGCCCTCAGACCACCACGCCTGGACCTCGACCCTCAAGATGTGGGTGCATCAGCCAAGTTTGAACACTGGCTGAGCTGCTTTGAATCCTTCCTCGCAATCTCACAGGTTACAGAGGAGGATCACAAACTGAAAATTTTGACCGCCCAGGTGAGCCATCAAGTATATATGCTAATCCGGGACTCTAATACGTACGTGGCGGCCCTCGAGCTACTAAAAGGGCAATATACGCGCCCAGTGAACACAATTTACGCCCGACACCTCTTGGGATCCCGCAGGCAGCAACCGGGAGAATCGGTAGGGGCATTTGCACGGGCGCTACTGGCACTCTGCAGAGACTGCGATTGTAAAGCGGTAACGGCTGTGGAGCACGCGCAGGGACTCGCCTGTGATGCCTTCGTCAGGGGCCTCCAGTCAGACCACACCCGGCAGAGACTGCTAGAAAGCAAGGAACCCGACCTGAAGACGGCCATTGCCCTTGCGCTCTCGTTAGAGGAGGCCCACCGAAACCTCGAGGCATACCCCCGTAACGGCGCCGAGACATGGCAATCGAAACCGTGGGACACGGGACCGCCGCCCCCGGCACCAACCGCTGCAGCGACCCAACCGAGACAGCAGCCTCCGGTAAGAACTGCTTCGATGCCCAGTAACCAGGCCCAAAAATGCTATTTCTGTGGCCAGTTAAAACATCCCAGAGCGCACTGCCCAGCTAAGACAGCTACCTGCTCGGGCTGCGGGAAGAAAGGCCATTACGCTAACGCCTGCAAGGGGAAGCCAGCCAGCAGCGCAGCGTGCGGGCCGTGGGAGCAGCCATCTTATCCGCCATTTTGTGTACCCCCGGCCGCATGGCATCCGCCGCCATCGTATCCAACGCACTCAACCGCCATTTCGTCACCGGAACCGACCACCGTCTCGGCGGATGACTATAGTGACTCACTAAGCCACATACTGGCCTCCGTGACGCTGGATCAAGGCCACCCTCACCATCTATCCAGCTCCATGATGGATATCGCGGTAAACGGCCGCGCCACCAGTTGCCTGATCGACAGTGGGAGCACAGAGAGTTTCGTCCACCCCGACACGGTACGTAGCCACTCCCTCACGATTCTGCCAACGCACCATCGCATTTCTATGGCGTCCAAGTCCCAGTCAATGGACATCAGCGGCTACTGTGTGGTGACCCTGTCAGTAGGGGGCACTGAATATCAAAAATTTAAACTGCTAGTCCTGCCCCGTCTTTGCGCTGCCGTCCTGCTAGGGTTGGATTTTCAGTGCCACCTTAAGAGTGTCACACTAGCATACGGTGGACTCCTCCCCCCACTCACAGTCTGCAACCAACAACTTTTAAATCGCCCGCTGCAAACCACCTGCAGCCTTTCCACATTAAAAGTCCCCCCCCTCCCCTGTTCGCTAACCTCACCCGCGACTGTAAACCCATCGCTACCAAAAGCAGGCGGTACAGTGCCGGGGACAGAGCTTTTATCAGCTCTGAGGTGGAGCGGCTCTTGAAGGAGGGCATTATCGAAGGTAGCACTAGCCCCTGGCGAGCCCAGGTTGTAGTCGTTAAAACCACTGCAAAACGCCGCATGGTAATCGACTACAGCCAAACCATAAACCGGTACACCCAGCTGGACGCGTACCCCCTCCCTCGCATATCTGATATGGTCAATCAGATTGCGCAATACAAAGTATTCTCCACCATCGACCTTAAGTCAGCGTACCACCAGCTGCCCATCCGCCATGAGGACCGCCAGTATACTGCCTTCGAGGCAAACGGCCGCCTCTACCACTTCCTTAGGGTCCCCTTCGGCGTCACCAACGGGGTTTCGGTCTTCCAAAGGGAGATGGACCGAATGGTTGACCAGAACGCGCTGCGGGCAACCTTCCCCTATTTGGATAACGTCACCATCTGCGGCCACGACCAGCAGGACCACGACGTTAATCTAGCAAATTTCCTCCGTACGGCCCAACGGCTGAACCTAACGTACAATAAGGAAAAATGTATGTTTCACACCAAGCGCCTGGCCATCCTCGGCTGCGTGGTGGAGAACGGAGTCATCGGGCCCGACCCCGACAGAATGCGCCCCCTAATGGAGCTACCCCTTCCCCACTGCCAAAAAGCACTGAAGAGATGCCTGGGGTTTTTCTCCTACTACGCCCAGTGGGTGCCCCTCTATGCAGACAAAGCCAGGCCCCTCATCAAAGCCACCTCCTTCCCCCTGACACCAGAGGCGTGTGCAGCCTTCACTCTTATCAAGAACGATATCGCGAAGGCCGCAATGCACGCGGTGGATGAGTCCATCCCCTTCCAAGTGGAGAGCGATGCCTCCGACTTCGCCCTAGCCGCGACCCTTAACCAGGCGGGCAGACCCGTGGCCTTTTTCTCAAGGACCCTCCAGGGCCCCGAGACGAGACACTCCTCCGTCGAAAAGGAGGCCCAGGCTATTGTAGAAGCGGTGCGTCACTGGAGGCATTACCTGGCCGGGAAACGATTTACCCTGCTCACTGACCAGCGTTCAGTAGCTTTTATGTTTAATAATAAGCAGAGGGGTAAAATCAAGAACGACAAGATCTTGAGGTGGAGAATCGAACTCTCCACCTACAATTATGATATCTTGTATCGGCCAGGGAAACTCAATGAGCCCCCAGATGCCCTATCACGTGGTACATGCGCCAACGCGCAGAGTGATAGGCTGCAGTCCCTCCACAATGACCTCTGCCACCCGGGGGTCACCAGGTTTTTCCATTTTATCAAATCCCGTAACCTGCCCTACTCCATCGAGGAGGTCAGGACCATGACCAAGAGCTGCCAAATCTGCGCCGAGTGCAAACCGCACTTCTATAGGCTGGACAGAGCAAGCCTGATCAAGGCCACCCGCCCCTTCGAACGCCTGAGCGTCGATTTTAAAGGGCCCCTCCCCTCCGCTGACCGCAATGTGTACTTCCTCAACATAGTTGATGAGTACTCCCGTTTCCCCTTTGCCATCCCTTGCCCAGACATGACCAGTACCACGGTCATCAAGTGTCTGAATGACATCTTCGCTCTGTTCGGGTTCCCCAGCTATATACATAGCGACAGGGGCTCATCGTTCATGAGCGACGAACTTCGGCAGTACCTGCTAACAAGAGGTATCGCCACGAGCAGGACCACCAGTTACAACCCCCGGGGGAACGGCCAGGTGGAAAGGGAGAACGTGACGGTTTGGAAGGCAGTCCTCTTAGCACTAAAATCTAAGGGCCTTCCGACCTCCCGCTGGCAGGAGGTCCTCCCTGCAGCGCTCCACTCCATTCGGTCACTGCTTTGTACTGCCACTAATGCGACCCCTCATGAGAAAATGTTCGTTTTCCCCCGGAAGTCTACATCGGGAACCTCGCTACCGGCATGGTTGACTTCTCCTGGGCCCGTCCTACTGCGGAGGCACGTGAGGACGCATAAAACGGACCCCCTGGTCGAGCGGGTGCACCTCCTACACGCCAACCCCCAGTATGCCTGGGTGACATACCCAGACGGGCGGGAGGACACGGTCTCCATACGAGATCTCGCACCCTCGGGTACCCCTGAATTACCACCGTTATCCCCCTTACCACCGTTATCCCCCTTACCACTGTTATCCCCCACCACCCCTCCCAACCCAACCCTTGCAGACGGCATGCCAAAGCCCCAGGAATCTTCGCCAACCACCCAGACACCAGACCCGACGTCGGATGCTGTAACACCACCGCCGCCACCACGACGATCAGGACGTCAGACAAGGCCTCCTGATAGACTTAACTTGTAGTACCCTTCACCCCGCCGGACTTCACATTAAACAAGGGGTGAATGTGGTAAACCACTGTATTGTATATTGCCACCTCTGGGTGGCGCTGTGTATGGAGGCATGCCTCAGCTGACTCCACCCACCACTGTGTGGGTTTCGTTCAGACTTGTTCAGTCACTCACGAAGAAGCATGGTCTCTTCTTAGCTAATAAAAGCCTTATTCATCTCTTCTTTCGACTCATCATCTCTTCTTCGACTCATCACCTTTTATGAAGTAATTGATAAGCGTATCAGTCAGCACCTTCAGGGGAGGAGAGGGAGGGGAACCAGTGAATGTAGAACTGAACCCAGCCAGAGTCAGCACCTTCAGGGGAGGAATGGTTGTTGAACCATTGAGTGCAGAACTGAACCCAGCCAGAGTCAGCACCTTCAGGGGAGGAAAGGTTGGGGAACCAGTGAGTGTAGAACTGAACCCAGCCAGAGTCAGCACCTTCAGGGGAGGAGAGGGAGGGGAACCAGTGAGTGTAGAACTGAACCCAGCCACAGTCAGCACCTTCAGGGGAGGAGAGGGAGGGGAACCAGTGAGTGTTGAACTGAACCCAGCCACAGTCAGCACCTTCAGGGGAGGAGAGGGAGGGGAACCAGTGAGTGCACAACTGAACCCAGCCAGAGTCAGCACCTTCAGGGGAGGAGAGGGAGGAGAACCAGTGAGTGCACAACTGAACCCAGCCAGAGTCAGCACCTTCAGGGGAGGAGAGGGAGGGGAACCAGTGAGTGTAGAACTGAACCCAGCCAGAGTCAGCACCTTCATGGGGGGAGAGGGAGTGGAACCAGAGAGTGTAGAACTGAACCGAGCCAGAGTCGTCATCTTCAGGGGAGGAGAGAGAGGGGAACCAGTGAGTGTAGAACTGAACCCAGCCAGAGTCAGCACCTTCAGGGGAGGAATGGTTGGGGAACCAGTGAGTGTAGAACTGAAAGCAGCCAGAGTCAGCACCTTCAGGGGAGGAGAGGGAGGAGAACCAGTGAGTGTTGAACTGAACCCAGCCAGAGTCAGCACCTTCAGCGGAGGAGAGAGAGGGGAACCAGTGAGTGTTGAACTGAACCCAGCCAGAGTCAGCACCTTCAGGGGAGGAGAGGGAGGGGAACCAGTGAGTGTAGAACTGAACCCAGCCAGAGTCAGCACCTTCAGGGGAGGAGAGGGAGGGGAACCAGTGAGTGTAGATCTGAACCCACCCAGAGTCAGCACCTTCAGGGGAGGAGAGGGAGGGGACCCAGTGACTGTAGAACTGAACCCAGCCAGAATCAGCACCTTCAGACGTGAGAGAGAGGGGAACCAGTGAGTGTAGATCGGAACCCACCCAGAGTCAGCACCTTCAGGGGAGGAGAGGGAGGGGAACCAGCGAGTGTAGAACTGGACCCAGCCAGAGTCAGCACCTTCAGCGGAGGAGAGAGAGAGGATCCAGTGAGTGTCGAACTGAACCCAGCCAGAGTCAGCACCTTCAGGGGAGGAGAGGGGAACCAATGAGTGCAGAAATGAACCCAGCCAGAGTCAGCACCTTCAGGGGAGGAGAGGGAGCGGAACCAGTGTATGTAGAACTGAACCCTGCCAGAGTCAGCACCTTCAGGGTAGGAGAGGGAGGGGAACCAGTGAGTGTAGAACTGAACCCAGCCAGAGTCAGCACCTTCAGGGGAGGAATGGTTGTGGAACCAGTGAGTGTAGAACTGAACCCAGCCAGAGTCAGCACCTTCAGGGGAGGAATGGTTGGGGAACCAGTGAGTGTAGAACTGAACCCAGCCAGAGTCAGCACCTTCAGACGTGAGAGGGAGGAGAAACAGTGAGTGCACAACTGAACCCAGCCAGAGTCAGCACCTTCAGGGGAGGAGAGGGAGGGGAACCAGTGGAAGTAGATCTGAACCCAGCCAGAGTCAGCACCTTCAGGGGAGGAGAGGGAGGGGAACCAGTGAGTGCAGAACTGAACACAGCCAGAGTCAGCACCTTCAGGGGAGGAGAGGGAGGGGAACCAGTGAGTGTAGAACTGAACCCAGCCAGAGTCAGCACCTTCAGGGGAGGAGAGGGGAACCAGTGAGTGTAGAAATGAACCCAGCCAGAGTCAGCACCTTCAGGGGAGGAGAGGGAGGGGAACCAGTGAATGTAGAACTGAACCCAGCCAGAGTCAGCACCTTCAGGGGAGGAATCGTTGGGGAACCAGTGAGTGTCGAACTGAACCCAGCCAGAGTCAGCACCTTCAGGGGAGGAGAGGGAGGAGAACCAGTGAGTGTTGAACTGAACCCAGCCAGAGTCAGCACCTTCAGGGGAGGAGAGAGAGGGGAACCAGTGAGTGTAGAACTGAACCCAGCCAGAGTCAGCACCTTCAGGGGAGGAATGGTTGGGGAACCAGTGAGTGTAGAACTGAACCCAGCCAGAGTCAGCACCTTCAGGGGAGGAGATGGAGGAGAACCAGTGAGTGTTGAACTGAACCCAGCCAGAGTCAGCACATTCAGCGGAGGAGAGAGAGGGGAACCAGTGAGTGTAGAACTGAACCCAGCCAGAGTCAGCACCTTCAGGGGAGGGGAACCAGTGAGTGTAGATCTGAACCCAGCCAGAGTCAGCACCTTCAGGGGAGGAGAGGGAGGGGAACCAGTGAGTGTAGAACTGGACCCAGCCAGAGTCAGCACCTTCAGGGGAGGAGAGGGGAACCAGTGAGTGTAGAAATGAACCCAGCCAGAGTCAGCACCTTCAGGGGAGGAGAGGGAGGGGAACCAGTGAATGTAGAACTGAACCCAGCCAGAGTCAGCACCTTCAGGGGAGGAATGGTTGTGGAACCAGTGAGTGCAGAACTGAACCCAGCCAGAGTCAGCACCTTCAGGGGAGGAATGGTTGGGGAACCAGTGAGTGTAGAACTGAACCCAGCCAGAGTCAGCACCTTCAGGGGAGGAGAGGGAGGGGAACCAGTGAGTGTTGAACTGAACCCAGCCAGAGTCAGCACCTTCAGGGGAGGAGAGGGAGGAGAACCAGTGAGTGCACAACTGAACCCAGCCAGAGTCTGCACCTTCAGGGGAGGAGAGGGAGGGGAACCAGTGAGTGTAGAACTGAACCCAGCCAGAGTCAGCACCTTCAGGGGGGGAGAGGGAGTGGAACCAGAGAGTGTAGAACTGAACCGAGCCAGAGTTGTCATCTTCAGGGGAGGAGAGAGAGGGGAACCAGTGAGTGTAGAACTGAACCCAGCCAGAGTCAGCACCTTCAGGGGAGGAGAGGGAGGGGAACCAGTGACTGTAGAACTGAACCCAGCCAGAGTCAGCACCTTCAGGGGAGAAGAGGGAGGAGAACCAGTGAGTGTTGATCTGAACCCAGCCAGAGTCAGCACCTTCAGCGGAGGAGAGAGAGGGGAACCAGTGAGTGTTGAACTGAACCCAGCCAGAATCAGCACCTTCAGGGGAGGAGAGGGAGGGGAACCAGTGAGTGTAGAACTGAACCCAGCCAGAGTCAGCACCTTCAGGGGAGGAGAGGGAGGGGAACCAGTGAGTGTAGATCTGAACCCACCCAGAGTCAGAACCTTCAGGGGAGGAGAGGGAGGGGAACCAGTGACTGTAGAACTGAACCCAGCCAGAGTCAGCACCTTCAGGGGAGGAGAGGGGAACCAGTGAGTGTAGAACTGAACCAGCCAGAGTCAGCACCTTCAGGGGAGGAGAGGGAGGGGAACCAGTGAATGTAGAACTGAACCCAGCCAGAGTCAGCACCTTCAGGGTAGGAGAGGGAGGGGAACCAGTGAGTGTAGAACTGAACCCAGCCAGATTCAGCACTTTCAGGGGAGGAGAGGGAGGGGAACCAGTGACTGCAGAAATGAAACCAGCCAGAGTCAGCACCTTCAGGGGAGGAGAGGGAGGGGAACCAGTGAATGTCGAACTGAACCCAGCCAGAGTCAGCACCTTCGGGGTAGGAGAGGGAGGGGAACCAGTGAGTGTAGAACTGAACCCAGCCAGAGTCAGCACCTTCAGGGGAGGAATGGTTGGGGAACCAGTGAGTGTAGAACTGAACCCAGCCAGAGTCAGCACCTTCAGGGGACGAGAGGGAGGAGAACCAGTGAGTGTTGAACTGAACCCAGCCAGAGTCAGCACCTTCAGGGGAGGAGAGGGAGGGGAACCAGTGACTGTAGAACTGAACCCAGCCAGAGTCAGCACCTTCAGGCGAGCAGAGGGAGGGGAACCAGTGAGTGGAAAACTGAACCCAGCCAGAGTCAGCACCTTAAGGGGAGAGAGAGGGGAACCAGTGAGTGCAGAACTGAACCCAGCCGGAGTCAGCACCTTCAGGGGAGGAGAGGGAGGGGAACCAGTGAGTGTAGAAATGAACCCAGCCAGAGTCAGCACCTTCAGGGGAGGAGAGGGAGGGGAACCAGTGTATGTAGAACTGAACCCAGCCAGAGTCAGCACCTTCAGGGTAGGAGAGGGAGGGGAACCAGTGAGTGTAGAACTGAACCCAGCCAGATTCAGCACCTTCACGGGAGGAGAGGGAGGGGAACCAGTGACTGTAGAAATGAAACCAGCCAGAGTCAGCACCTTCAGGGGAGGAGAGGGAGGGGAACCAGTGAATGTCGAACTGAACCCAGCCAGAGTCAGCACCTTCAGGGAAGGAGAGGGAGGGGAACCAGTGAGTGTAGAACTGAACCCAGCCAGAGTCAGCACCTTCAGGGGAGGAGAGGGCGGAGAACCAGTGAGTGTTGAACTGAACCCAGCCAGATTCAGCACCTTCAGGGGAGGAGAGGGAGGGGAACCAGTGACTGTAGAAATGAAACCAGCCAGAGTCAGCACCTTCAGGGGAGGAGAGGGAGGGGAACCAGTCAATGTAGAACTGAACCCAGCCAGAGTCAGCACCTTCTGGGAGGGAGAGCGAGGGGAACCAGAGAGTGTAGAACTGAACCGAGCCAGAGTCGTCATCTTCAGGGGAGGAGAGAGAGGGGAACCAGTGAGTGTAGAACTGAACCCAGCCAGAGTCAGCACCTTCAGGCGAGCAGAGGGAGGGGAACCAGTGAGTGTAAAACTGAACCCAGCCAGAGTCAGCACCTTCAGGGGAGGAATGGTTGGGGAACCAGTGAGTGTAGAACTCAACCCAGCCAGAGTCAGCACCTTCAGGGGAGGAGAGGGAGGAGAACCAGTGAGTGTTGAACTGAACACAGCCAGAGTCAGCACCTTCAGGGGAGGAGAGGGAGGGGAACCAGTGAGTGCAGATCTGAACCCAGCCAGAGTCAGCACCTTCAGGGGAGGAGAGGGAGGGGAACCAGTGACTGCAGAACTGAAACCAGCCAGAGTCAGCACCTTCAGGGGAGGAGAGGGAGGGGAACCAGTGAATGTAGAACTGAACCCAGCCAGAGTCAGCACCTTCAGGGGAGGAGAGGGAGGAGAACCAGTGAGTGTTGAACTGAACCCAGCCAGAGTCAGCACCTTCAGGAGAGGAGAGAGAGGGGAACCAGTGAGTGTTGAACTGAACCCAGCCAGAGTGAGCACCTTCAGGGGAGGAGAGGGAGGGGAACCAGTGAGTGTAGAACTGAACCCAGCCAGAGTCAGCACCTTCAGGCGAGCAGAGGGAGGGGAACCAGTGAGTGTAAAACTGAACCCAGCCAGAGTCAGCACCTTAAGGGGAGAGAGAGGGGAACCAGTGAGTGCAGAACTGAACCCAGCCGGAGTCAGCACCTTCAGGGGAGGAGAGGGAGGGGAACCAGTGAGTGTAGAACTGAACCCATCCAGAGTCAGCACCATCAGGGGAGGAAAGGGAGGGGAATCTGTGACTGTAGAACTGAACCCAGCCAGAGTCAGCACCTTCAGACGTGAGAGAGAGGGGATCCAGTGAGTGTGGAACTGAACCCAGCCAGAGTCAGCACCTTCAGGGTAGGAGAGGGAGGGGAACCAGTGAATGTAGAACTGAACCCAACCAGAGTCAGCACCTTCAGGGTAGGAGAGGGAGGGGAACCAGTGAGTGTAGAACTGAACCCAGCCAGAGTCAGCACCTTCAGGGGAGGAGAGGGCGGAGAGCCAGTGAGTGTTGAACTGAACCCAGCCAGATTCAGCACCTTCAGGGGAGGAGAGGGAGGGGAACCAATGACTGTAGAAATGAAACCAGCCAGAGTCAGCACCTTCAGGGGAGGAGAGGGAGGGGAACCAGTGAGTGTAGATCTGAACCCAGCCCGAGTCAGCACCTTCAGGGGAGGAGAGGGAGGGTACCAGTGAATGTAGAACTGAACCCAGCCAGAGTCAGCACCTTCAGGGTAGGAGAGGGATGGGAACCAGTGAGTGTAGAACTGAACCCAGCCAGAGTCAGCACCTTCAGGGGAGGAATGGTTGGGGAACCAGTGAGTGTAGAACTGAACCCAGCCAGAGTCAGCACCTTCAGATGTGAGAGAGAGGGGAACCAGTGAGTGTTGAACTGAACCCAGCCAGAGTCAGCACCTTCAGGGGAGGAGAGGGAGGGGAACCAGTGAGTGTAGAACTGAACCCAGCCAGAGTCAGCACCTTCAGGGGAGGAATGGTTGTGGAACCAGTGAGTGTAGAACTGAACCCAGCCAGAGTCAGCACCTTCAGGGGAGGAATGGTTTGGGAACCAGTGAGTGTAGAACTGAACCCAGCCAGAGTCAGCACCTTCAGGCGTGAGAGAGAGGGGAACCAGTGAGTGTAGAACTGGACCCAGCCAGAGTCAGCACCTTCAGGGGAGGAGAGGGAAGGGAACCAGTGAGTGTTGAACTGAACCCAGCCAGAGTCAGCACGTTCAGGGGAGGAGAGGGAGGGGAACCAGTGAGTGTTGAACTGAACCCAGCCAGAGTCAGCACCTTCAGGGGAGGAGAGGGAGGAGAACCAGTGAGTGCACAACTGAACCCAGCCAGAGTCAGCACCTTCAGGGGAGGAGAGGGAGGGGATCCACTGAGTGTAGAACTGAACCCAGCCAGAGTCAGCACCTTCAGAGGGGGGGAGAGGGAGGGGAACCAGTGAGTGCAGAACTGAACCGAGCCAGAGTCATCATCTTCAGGGGAGGAGAGAGAGGGGAACCAGTGAGTGCAGAACTGAACCCAGCCAGAGTCAGCACCTTCAGGGGAGGAGAGGGAGGGGAACCAGTGAGTGTAGATCTGAACCCAGCCAGAGTCAGCACCTTCAGGGGAGGAGAGGGAGGGGAACCAGTGAGTGTAGAACTGAACCCAGCCAGAGTCAGCACCTTCAGGGGAGGAGAGGGAGGGGAACCAGTGAGTGTAGAACTGAACCCAGCCAGAGTCAGCACCTTCAGGGGAGGAGAGGGGAACCAGTGAGTGTAGAAATGAATCCAGCCAGAGTCAGCACCTTCAGGGGAGGAGAGGGAGGGGAACCAGTGAATGTAGAACTGAACCCAGCCAGAGTCAGCACCTTCAGGGGAGGAATGGTTGTGGAACCATTGAGTGCAGAACTGAACCCAGCCAGAGTCAGCACCTTCAGGGGAGGAATGGTTGGGGAACCAGTGAGTGTAGAACTGAACCCAGCCAGAGTCAGCACCTTCAGGGGAGGAGAGGGAGGGGAACCAGTGAGTGTTGAACTGAACCCAGCCAGAGTCAGCACCTTCAGGGGAGGAGAGGGAGGAAAACCAGTGAGTGCACAACTGAACCCAGCCAGAGTCAGCACCTTCAGGGGAGGAGAGGGAGGGGAACCAGTGAGTGTAGAACTGAACCCAGCCAGAGTCAGCACCTTCATGGGGGGAGAGGGAATGGAACCAGAGAGTGTAGAACTGAACCGAGCCAGAGTCGTCATCTTCAGGGGAGGAGAGAGAGGGGAACCAGTGAGTGTAGAACTGAACCCAGCCAGAGTCAGCACCTTCAGGGGAGGAGAGGGAGGGGAACCAGTGAGTGCAGATCTGAACCCAGCCAGAGTCAGCACCTTCAGGGGAGGAGAGGGAGGGGAACCAGTGACTGTAGAACTGAACCCAGCCAGAGTCAGCACCTTCAGAGGAGGAATGGTTGGGGAACCAGTGAGTGTAGAACTGAACCCAGCCAGAGTCAGCACCTTCAGGGGAGGAGAGGGAGGAGAACCAGTGAGTGTTGAACTGAACCCAGCCAGAGTCAGCACCTTCAGCGGAGGAGAGAGAGGGGAACCAGTGAGTGTTGAACTGAACCCAGCCAGAGTCAGCACCTTCAGGGGAGGAGAGGGAGGGGAACCAGTGAGTGTCGAACTGAACCCAGCCAGAGTCAGCACCTTCAGGGGAGGAGAGGGAGGGGAACCAGTTAGTGTAGATCCGAACGCACCCAGAGTCAGCACCTTCAGGGGAGGAGAGGGAGGGGAACCAGTGAGTGTAGATCTGAACCCACCCAGAGTCAGCACCTTCAGGGGAGGAGAGGGAGGGGACCCAGTGACTGTAGAACTGAACCCAGCCAGAATCAGCACCTTCAGACATGAGAGAGAGGGGAACCAGTGAGTGTAGATCTGAACCCACCCAGAGTCAGCACCTTCAGACATGAGAGAGAGGGGAACCAGTGAGTGTAGAACTGGACCCAGCCAGAGTCAGCACCTTCAGCGGAGGAGAGAGAGAGGATCCAGTGAGTGTCGAACTGAACCCAGCCAGAGTCAGCACCTTCAGGGGAGGAGAGGGAGCGGAACCAGTGTATGTAGAACTGAACCCAGCCAGAGTCAGCACCTTCAGGGTAGGAGAGGGAGGGGAACCAGTGAGTGTAGAACTGAACCCAGCCAGAGTCAGCACCTTCAGGGGAGGAATGGTTGTGGAACCAGTGAGTGTAGAACTGAACCCAGCCAGAGTCAGCACCTTCAGGGGAGGAGAGGGAGGGGAACCCGTGAGTGTAGATCTGAACCCAGCCAGAGTCAGCACCTTCAGGGGAGGAGAGGGAGGGGAACCAGTGAGTGTAGAACTGAACCCAGCCAGAGTCAGCACCTGCAGGGGAGGAGAGGGAGGGGAACCAGTGAGTGTAGAACTGAACCCAGCCAGGGTCAGCACATTCAGGGGAGGAGAGGGGAACCAGTGAGTGTAGAAATGAACCCAGCCAGAGTCAGCACCTTCAGGGGAGGAGAGGGAGGGGAACCAGTGAATGTAGAACTGAACCCAGCCAGAGTCAGCACCTTCAGGGGAGGAGAGGGAGGGGAACCAGTGAGTGTAGAACTGAACCCAGCCAGGGTCAGCACCTTCAGGGGAGGAGAGGGGAACCAGTGAGTGTAGAAATGAACCCAGCCAGAGTCAGCACCTTCAGTGGAGGAGAGGGAGGGGAACCAGTGAATGTAGAACTGAACCCAGCCAGAGTCAGCACCTTCAGGGGAGGAATCGTTGGGGAACCAGTGAGTGTCGAACTGAACCCAGCCAGAGTCAGCACCTTCAGGGGAGGAGAGGGAGGAGAACCAGTGAGTGTTGTACTGAACCCAGCCAGAGTCAGCACCTTCAGGGGAGGAGAGAGGGGGGAACCAGTGAGTGTAGAACTGAACCCAGCCAGAGTCAGCACCTTCAGGGGAGGAATGGTTGGGGAACCAGTGAGTGTAGAACTGAACCCAGCCAGAGTCAGCACCTTCAGGGGAGGAGATGGAGGAGAACCAGAGGGTGTTGAACTGAACCCAGCCAGAGTCAGCACCTTCAGCGGAGGAGAGAGAGGGGAACCAGTGAGTGTAGAACTGAACCCAGCCAGAGTCAGCACCTTCAGGGGAGGGGAACCAGTGAGTGTAGATCTGAACCCACCCAGAGTCAGCACCTTCAGGGGAGGAGAGGGAGGGGAACCAGTGAGTGTAGAACTGGACCCAGCCAGAGTCAGCACCTTCAGGGGAGGAGAGGGAGGAGAACCAGTGAGTGCACAACTGAACCCAGCCAGAGTCAGCACCTTCAGGGGAGGAGAGGGAGGGGATCCACTGAGTGTAGAACTGAACCCAGCCAGAGTCAGCACCTTCAGAGGGGGGGAGAGGGAGGGGAACCAGTGAGTGCAGAACTGAACCGAGCCAGAGTCATCATCTTCAGGGGAGGAGAGAGAGGGGAACCAGTGAGTGCAGAACTGAACCCAGCCAGAGTCAGCACCTTCAGGGGAGGAGAGGGAGGGGAACCAGTGAGTGTAGATCTGAACCCAGCCAGAGTCAGCACCTTCAGGGGAGGAGAGGGAGGGGAACCAGTGAGTGTAGAACTGAACCCAGCCAGAGTCAGCACCTTCAGGGGATGAGAGGGAGTGGAACCATGAGTGTAGAACTGAACCCAGCCAGAGTCAGCACCTTCAGGGGAGGAGAGGGGAACCAGTGACTGTAGAAATGAACCCAGCCAGAGTCAGCACCTTCAGGGGAGGAATGGTTGTGGAACCATTGAGTGCAGAACTGAACCCAGCCAGAGTCAGCACCTTCAGGGGAGGAATGGTTGGGGAACCAGTGAGTGTAGAACTGAACCCAGCCAGAGTGAGCACCTTCAGGGGAGGAGAGGGAGGGGAACCAGTGAGTGTTGAACTGAACCCAGCCAGAGTCAGCACCTTCAGGGGAGGAGAGGGAGGAGAACCAGTGAGTGCACAACTGAACCCAGCCAGAGTCAGCACCTTCAGGGGAGGAGAGGGAGGGGAACCAGTGAGTGTAGAACTGAACCCAGCCAGAGTCAGCACCTTCAGGGGGGGAGAGGGAGTGGTACCAGAGAGTGTAGAACTGAACCGAGCCAGAGTCGTCATCTTCAGGGGAGGAGAGAGAGGGGAACCAGTGAGTGTAGAACTGAACCCAGCCAGAGTCAGCACCTTCAGGGGAGGAGAGGGAGGGGAACCAGTGAGTGCAGATCTGAACTCAGCCAGAGTCAGAACCTTCAGGGGAAAGAGAGGGAGGGGAACCAGTGACTGTAGAACTGAACCCAGCCAGAGTCAGCACCTTCAGAGGAGGAATGGCTGGGGAACCAGTGAGTGTAGAACTGAACCCAGCCAGAGTCAGCACCTTCAGGGGAGGAGAGGGAGGAGAACCAGTGAGTGTTGAACTGAACCCAGCCAGAGTCAGCACCTTCAGCGGAGGAGAGAGAGGGGAACCAGTGAGTGTTGAACTGAACCCAGCCAGAGTCCGCACCTTCAGGGGAGGAGAGGGAGGGGAACCAGTGAGTGTAGAACTGAACCCAGCCAGAGTCAGCACCTTCAGGGGAGGAGAGGGAGGGGAACCAGTGAGTGTAGATCTGAACGCACCCAGAGTCAGCACCTTCAGGGGAGGAGAGGGGAACCAGTGAGTGTAGGACTGAACCCAGCCAGAGTCAGCACCTTCAGGGGAGGAGAGGGAGGGGAACCAGTGAGTGTAGATCTGAACCCACCCAGAGTCAGCACCTTCAGGGGAGGAGAGGGAGGGGAACCAGTGAGTGTAGAACTGGACCCAGCCAGAGTCAGCACCTTCAGCGGAGGAGAGAGAGAGGATCCAGTGAGTGTCGAACTGAACCCAGCCAGAGTCAGCACCTTCAGGGGAGGAGAGGGAGCGGAACCAGTGTATGTAGAACTGAACCCAGCCAGAGTCAGCACCTTCAGGGTAGGAGAGGGAGGGGAACCAGTGAGTGTAGAACTGAACCCAGCCAGAGTCAGCACCTTCAGGGGAGGAATGGTTGTGGAACCAGTGAGTGTAGAACTGAACCCAGCCAGAGTCAGCACCTTCAGGGGAGGAGAGGGAGGGGAACCCGTGAGTGTAGATCTGAACCCAGCCAGAGTCAGCACCTTCAGGGGAGGAGAGGGAGGGGAACCAGTGAGTGTAGAACTGAACCCAGCCAGAGTCAGCACCTTCAGGGGAGGAGAGGGACGGGAACCAGTGAGTGTAGAACTGAACCCAGCCAGAGTCAGCACCTTCAGGGGAGGAGAGGGGAACCAGTGAGTGCAGAAATGAACCCAGCCAGAGTCAGCACCTTCAGGGGAGGAGAGGGGAACCAGTGAGTGTAGAACTGAACCAGCCAGAGGCAGCACCTTCAGACGTGAGAGAGAGGGGATCCAGTGAGTGTAGACCTGAACCCGGCCAGAGTCAGCACCTTCAGGGGAGGAGAGGGAGGGGAACCAGTGAATGTAGAACTGAACCCAGCCAGAGTCAGCACCTTCAGGGTAGGAGAGGGAGGGGAACCAGTGAGTGTAGAACTGAACCCAGCCAGAGTCAGCACCTTCAGGGGAGGAGAGGCCGGAGAACCAGTGAGTGTTGAACTGAACCCAGCCAGATTCAGCACCTTCAGGGGAGGAGAGGGAGGGGAACCAGTGACTGTAGAAATGAAACCAGCAAGAGTCAGCACCTTCAGGGGAGGAGAGGGAGGGGAACCAGTGAATGTCAAACTGAACCCAGCCAGAGTCAGCACCTTCAGGGGAGGAGAGGGAGGAGAACCAGTGAGTGTAGAACTGAACCGAGCCAGAGTCAGCACCTTCAGGGGGGGAGAGGGAGGGGAACCAGAGAGTGTAGAACTGAACCGAGCCAGAGTCAGCACCTTCAGGGGGGGAGAGGGAGGGGAACCAGAGAGTGTAGAACTGAACCGAGCCAGAGTCAGCACCTTCAGGGGAGGAGAGGGAGGGGAACCAGTGAGTGTAGAACTGAACCCAGCCAGAGTCAGCACCTTCAGCGGGGGAGAGGGAGGGGAACCAGAGAGTGTAGAACTGAACCGAGCCAGAGTCGTCATCTTCAGGGGAGGAGAGAGAGGGGAACCAGTGAGTGTAGAACTGTACCCAGCCAGAGTCAGCACCTTCAGGCGAGCAGAGGGAGGGGAACCAATGAGTGTAAACCTGAACCCAGCCAGATTCAGCACCTTAAGGGGAGAGAGAGGGGAACCAGTGAGTGCAGAACTGAACCCAGCCGGAGTCAGCACCTTCAGGGGAGGAGAAGTAGGGGAACCAGTGAGTGTAGATCTGAACCCAGCCAGAGTCAGCACCTTCAGGGGAGGATAGGGAGGGGAACCAGTGAATGCAGAACTGAACCCAGCCAGAGTCAGCACCTTCGGGGTAGGAGAGGGAGGGGAACCAGTGAGTGTAGAACTGAACCCAGCCAGAGTCAGCACCTTCAGGGGAGGAATGGTTGGGGAACCAGTGAGTGTAGAACTGAACCCAGCCAGAGTCAGCACCTTCAGGGGAGGAGAGGGAGGAGAACCAGTGAGTGTTTAACTGAACCCAGCCAGAGTCAGCACCTTCAGGGGAGGAGAGGGAGGGGAACCAGTGACTGTAGAACTGAACCCAGCCAGAGTCAGCACCTTCAGGCGAGCAGAGGGAGGGGAACCAGTGAGTGTAAAACTGAACCCAGCCAGAGTCAGCACCTTAAGGGGAGAGAGAGGGGAACCAGTGAGTGCAGAACTGAACCCAGCCGGAGTCAGCACCTTCAGGGGAGGAGAGGGAGGGGAACCAGTGAGTGTAGAAATGAACCCAGCCAGAGTCAGCACCTTCAGGGGAGGAGAGGGAGGGGAACCAATGTATGTAGAACTGAACCCAGCCAGAGTCAGCACCTTCAGGGTAGGAGAGGGAGGGGAACCAGTGAGTGTAGAACTGAACCCAGCCAGATTCAGCACCTTCAGGGGAGGAGAGGGAGGGGTACCAGTGACTGTAGAAATGAAACCAGCCAGAGTCAGCACCTTCAGGGGAGGAGAGGGAGGGGAACCAGTGAATGTAGAACTGAACCCAGCCAGAGTCAGCACCTTCAGGGTAGGAGAGGGAGGGGAACCAGTGAGTGTAGAACTGAACCCAGCCAGAGTCAGCACCTTCAGGGGAGGAGAGGGCAGAGAACCAGTGAGTGTTGAACTGAAACCAGCCAGAGTCAGCACCTTCAGGGGAGGAGAGGGAGGGGAACCAGTGAATGTAGAACTGAACCCAGCCAGAGTCAGCACCTTCAGGGGGGGAGAGCGAGGGGAACCAGAGAGTGTAGAACTGAACCGAGCAAGAGTCGTCATCTTCAGGGGAGGAGAGGGAGGGGAACCAGTGAGTGTAGAACTGAACCCAGCCAGAGTCAGCACCTTCAGGCGAGCAGAGGGAGGGGAACCAGTGAGTGTAAAACTGAACCCAGCCAGAGTCAGCACCTTCAGGGGAGGAATGGTTGGGGAACCAATGAGTGCAGAACTCAACCCAGCCAGAGTCAGCACCTTCAGGGGAGGAGAGGGAGGAGAACCAGTGAGTGTTGAACTGAACCCAGCCAGAGTCAGCACCTGCAGGGGAGGAGAGGGAGGGGAACCAGTGAGTGCAGATCTGAACCCAGCCAGAGTCAGCACCTTCAGGGGAGGAGAGGGAGGGGAACCAGTGACTGCAGAACTGAACCCAGCCAGAGTCAGCACCTTCAGGGGAGGAGAGGGAGGGGAACCAGTGACTGCAGAACTGAACCCAGCCAGAGTCAGCACCTTCAGGGGAGGAGAGGGGAACCAGTGAGTGTAGAAATGAACCCAGCCAGAGTCAGCACCTTCAGGGGAGGAGAGGGAGGGGAACCAGTGAGTGTAGAACTGAACCCAGCCAGAGTCAGCACCTTCAGGGGAGGAGAGGGAGGGGAACCAGTGAGTGTTGAACTGACCCCAGCCAGAGTCAGCACCTTCAGGGGAGGAGAGGGAGGAGAACCAGTGAGTGCACAACTGAACCCAGCCAGAGTCAGCACCTTCAGGGGAGGAGAGGGAGGAGAACCAGTGAGTGCACAACTGAACCCAGCCAGAGTCAGCACCTTCAGGGGAGGAGAGGGAGGGGAACCAGAGAGTGTAGAACTGAACCCAGCCAGAGTCAGCACCTTCAGAGGAGGAGAGGGAGGGGAACCAGTGAGTGTAGAACTGAACACAGCCAGAGTCAGCACCTTCAGGGGAGGAGAGGGAGGGGAACCAGTGAGTGTGAAACTGAACCCAGCCGGAGTCAGCACCTTCAGGGGAGGAGAGGGACTGGAACCAGTGAGTGTAGAACTGAACCCAGCCAGAGTCAGCACCTTCAGGGGAGGAATGGTTTGGGAACCAGTGAGTGTAGAACTGAACCCAGCCAGAGTCAGCACCTTCAGGCGTGAGAGAGAGGGGAACCAGTGAGTGTAGAACTGGACCCAGCCAGAGTCAGCACCTTCAGGGGAGGAGAGGGAAGGGAACCAGTGAGTGTTGAACTGAACCCAGCCAGAGTCAGCACGTTCAGGGGAGGAGAGGGAGGGGAACCAGTGAGTGTTGAACTGAACCCAGCCAGAGTCAGCACCTTCAGGGGAGGAGAGAGAGGAGAACCAGTGAGTGCACAACTGAACCCAGCCAGAGTCAGCACCTTCAGGGGAGGAGAGGGAGGGGATCCACTGAGTGTAGAACTGAACCCAGCCAGAGTCAGCACCTTCAGAGGGGGGGAGAGGGAGGGGAACCAGTGAGTGCAGAACTGAACCGAGCCAGAGTCATCATCTTCAGGGGAGGAGAGAGAGGGGAACCAGTGAGTGCAGAACTGAACCCAGCCAGAGTCAGCACCTTCAGGGGAGGAGAGGGAGGGGAACCAGTGAGTGTAGATCTGAACCCAGCCAGAGTCAGCACCTTCAGGGGAGGAGAGGGAGGGGAACCAGTGAGTGTAGAACTGAACCCAGCCAGAGTCAGCACCTTCAGGGGAGGAGAGGGAGGGGAACCAGTGAGTGTAGAACTGAACCCAGCCAGAGTCAGCACCTTCAGGGGAGGAGAGGGGAACCAGTGAGTGTAGAAATGAACCCAGCCAGAGTCAGCACCTTCAGGTGAGGAGAGGGAGGGGAACCAGTGAATGTAGAACTGAACCCAGCCAGAGTCAGCACCTTCAGGGGAGGAATGGTTGTGGAACCATTGAGTGCAGAACTGAACCCAGCCAGAGTCAGCACCTTCAGGGGAGGAATGGTTGGGGAACCAGTGAGTGTAGAACTGAACCCAGCCAGAGTCAGCACCTTCAGGGGAGGAGAGGGAGGGGAACCAGTGAGTGTTGAACTGAACCCAGCCAGAGTCAGCACCTTCAGGGGAGGAGAGGGAGGAGAACCAGTGAGTGCACAACTGAACCCAGCCAGAGTCAGCACCTTCAGGGGAGGAGAGGGAGGGGAACCAGTGAGTGTAGAACTGAACCCAGCCAGAGTCAGCACCTTCATGGGGGGAGAGGGAGTGGAACCAGAGAGTGTAGAACTGAACCGAGCCAGAGTCGTCATCTTCAGGGGAGGAGAGAGAGGGGAACCAGTGAGTGTAGAACTGAACCCAGCCAGAGTCAGCACCTTCAGGGGAGGAGAGGGAGGGGAACCAGTGAGTGCAGATCAGAACCCAGCCAGAGTCAGCACCTTCAGGGGAGGAGAGGGAGGGGAACCAGTGACTGTAGAACTGAACCCAGCCAGAGTCAGCACCTTCAGAGGAGGAATGGTTGGGGAACCAGTGAGTGTAGAACTGAACCCAGCCAGAGTCAGCACCTTCAGGGGAGGAGAGGGAGGAGAACCAGTGAGTGTTGAACTGAACCCAGCCAGAGTCAGCACCTTCAGCGGAGGAGAGAGAGGGGAACCAGTGAGTGTTGAACTGAACCCAGCCAGAGTCAGCACCTTCAGGGGAGGAGAGGGAGGGGAACCAGTGAGTGTAGAACTGAACCCAGCCAGAGTCAGCACCTTCAGGGGAGGAGAGGGAGGGGAACCAGTGAGTGTAGATCCGAACGCACCCAGAGTCAGCACCTTCAGGGGAGGAGAGGGAGGGGAACCAGTGAGTGTAGATCTGAACCCACCCAGAGTCAGCACCTTCAGGGGAGGAGAGGGAGGGGACCCAGTGACTGTAGAACTGAACCCAGCCAGAATCAGCACCTTCAGACATGAGAGAGAGGGGAACCAGTGAGTGTAGATCTGAACCCACCCAGAGTCAGCACCTTCAGACATGAGAGAGAGGGGAACCAGTGAGTGTAGAACTGGACCCAGCCAGAGTCAGCACCTTCAGCGGAGGAGAGAGAGAGGATCCAGTGAGTGTCGAACTGAACCCAGCCAGAGTCAGCACCTTCAGGGGAGGAGAGGGAGCGGAACCAGTGTATGTAGAACTGAACCCAGCCAGAGTCAGCACCTTCAGGGTAGGAGAGGGAGGGGAACCAGTGAGTGTAGAACTGAACCCAGCCAGAGTCAGCACCTTCAGGGGAGGAATGGTTGTGGAACCAGTGAGTGTAGAACTGAACCCAGCCAGAGTCAGCACCTTCAGGGGAGGAGAGGGAAGGGAACCCGTGAGTGTAGATCTGAACCCAGCCAGAGTCAGCACCTTCAGGGGAGGAGAGGGAGGGGAACCAGTGAGTGTAGAACTGAACCCAGCCAGAGACAGCACCTTCAGGGGAGGAGAGGGAGGGGAACCAGTGAGTGTAGAACTGAACCCAGCCAGGGTCAGCACCTTCAGGGGAGGAGAGGGGAACCAGTGAGTGTAGAAATGAACCCAGCCAGAGTCAGCACCTTCAGGGGAGGAGAGGGAGGGGAACCAGTGAATGTAGAACTGAACCCAGCCAGAGTCAGCACCTTCAGGGGAGGAGAGGGAGGGGAACCAGTGAATGTAGAACTGAACCCAGCCAGGGTCAGCACCTTCAGGGGAGGAGAGGGGAACCAGTGAGTGTAGATCTGAACCCACCCAGAGTCAGCACCTTCAGACATGAGAGAGAGGGGAACCAGTGAGTGTAGAACTGGACCCAGCCAGAGTCAGCACCTTCAGCGGAGGAGAGAGAGAGGATCCAGTGAGTGTCGAACTGAACCCAGCCAGAGTCAGCACCTTCAGGGGAGGAGAGGGAGCGGAACCAGTGTATGTAGAACTGAACCCAGCCAGAGTCAGCACCTTCAGGGTAGGAGAGGGAGGGGAACCAGTGAGTGTAGAACTGAACCCAGCCAGAGTCAGCACCTTCAGGGGAGGAATGGTTGTGGAACCAGTGAGTGTAGAACTGAACCCAGCCAGAGTCAGCACCTTCAGGGGAGGAGAGGGAAGGGAACCCGTGAGTGTAGATCTGAACCCAGCCAGAGTCAGCACCTTCAGGGGAGGAGAGGGAGGGGAACCAGTGAGTGTAGAACTGAACCCAGCCAGAGACAGCACCTTCAGGGGAGGAGAGGGAGGGGAACCAGTGAGTGTAGAACTGAACCCAGCCAGGGTCAGCACCTTCAGGGGAGGAGAGGGGAACCAGTGAGTGTAGAAATGAACCCAGCCAGAGTCAGCACCTTCAGGGGAGGAGAGGGAGGGGAACCAGTGAATGTAGAACTGAACCCAGCCAGAGTCAGCACCTTCAGGGGAGGAATCGTTGGGGAACCAGTGAGTGTCGAACTGAACCCAGCCAGAGTCAGCACCTTCAGGGGAGGAGAGGGAGGAGAACCAGTGAGTGTTGTACTGAACCCAGCCAGAGTCAGCACCTTCAGGGGAGGAGAGAGGGGGGAACCAGTGAGTGTAGAACTGAACCCAGCCAGAGTCAGCACCTTCAGGGGAGGAATGGTTGGGGAACCAGTGAGTGTAGAACTGAACCCAGCCAGAGTCAGCACCTTCAGGGGAGGAGATGGAGGAGAACCAGAGGGTGTTGAACTGAACCCAGCCAGAGTCAGCACCTTCAGGGGAGGGGAACCAGTGAGTGTAGATCTGAACCCACCCAGAGTCAGCACCTTCAGGGGAGGAGAGGGAGGGGAACCAGTGAGTGTAGAACTGGACCCAGCCAGAGTCAGCACCTTCAGGGGAGGAGAGGGAGGAGAACCAGTGAGTGCACAACTGAACCCAGCCAGAGTCAGCACCTTCAGGGGAGGAGAGGGAGGGGATCCACTGAGTGTAGAACTGAACCCAGCCAGAGTCAGCACCTTCAGAGGGGGGGAGAGGGAGGGGAACCAGTGAGTGCAGAACTGAACCGAGCCAGAGTCATCATCTTCAGGGGAGGAGAGAGAGGGGAACCAGTGAGTGCAGAACTGAACCCAGCCAGAGTCAGCACCTTCAGGGGAGGAGAGGGAGGGGAACCAGTGAGTGTAGATCTGCACCCAGCCAGAGTCAGCACCTTCAGGGGAGGAGAGGGAGGGGAACCAGTGAGTGTAGAACTGAACCCAGCCAGAGTCAGCACCTTCAGGGGAGGAGAGGGAGTGGAACCATGAGTGTAGAACTGAACCCAGCCAGAGTCAGCACCTTCAGGGGAGGAGAGGGGAACCAGTGACTGTAGAAATGAACCCAGCCAGAGTCAGCACCTTCAGGGGAGGAATGGTTGTGGAACCATTGAGTGCAGAACTGAACCCAGCCAGAGTCAGCACCTTCAGGGGAGGAATGGTTGGGGAACCAGTGAGTGTAGAACTGAACCCAGCCAGAGTCAGCACCTTCAGGGGAGGAGAGGGAGGGGAACCAGTGAGTGTTGAACTGAACCCAGCCAGAGTCAGCACCTTCAGGGGAGGAGAGGGAGGAGAACCAGTGAGTGCACAACTGAACCCAGCCAGAGTCAGCACCTTCAGGGGAGGAGAGGGAGGGGAACCAGTGAGTGTAGAACTGAACCCAGCCAGAGTCAGCACCTTCAGGGGGGAGAGGGAGTGGAACCAGAGAGTGTAGAACTGAACCGAGCCAGAGTCGTCATCTTCAGGGGAGGAGAGAGAGGGGAACCAGTGAGTGTAGAACTGAACCCAGCCAGAGTCAGCACCTTCAGGGGAGGAGAGGGAGGGGAACCAGTGAGTGCAGATCTGAACCCAGCCAGAGTCAGCACCTTCAGGGGAGGAGAGGGAGGGGAACCAGTGACTGTAGAACTGAACCCAGCCAGAGTCAGCACCTTCAGAGGAGGAATGGCTGGGGAACCAGTGAGTGTAGAACTGAACCCAGCCAGAGTCAGCACCTTCAGGGGAGGAGAGGGAGGAGAACCAGTGAGTGTTGAACTGAACCCAGCCAGAGTCAGCACCTTCAGCGGAGGAGAGCGAGGGGAACCAGGGAGTGTTGAACTGAACCCAGCCAGAGTCAGCACCTTCAGGGGAGGAGAGGGAGGGGAACCAGTGAGTGTAGAACTGAACCCAGCCAGAGTAAGCACCTTCAGGGGAGGAGAGGGAGGGGAACCAGTGAGTGTAGATCTGAACGCACCCAGAGTCAGCACCTTCAGGGGAGGAGAGGGGAACCAGTGAGTGTAGGACTGAACCCAGCCAGAGTCAGCACCTTCAGGGGAGGAGAGGGAGGGGAACCAGTGAGTGTAGATCTGAACCCACCCAGAGTCAGCACCTTCAGGGGAGGAGAAGGAGGGGACCCAGTGACTGTAGAATGAACCCAGCCAGAATCAGCACCTTCAGACATGAGAGAGAGGGGAACCAGTGAGTGTAGATCTGAACCCACCCAGAGTCAGCACCTTCAGGGGAGGAGAGGGAGGGGAACCAGTGAGTGTAGAACTGGACCCAGCCAGAGTCAGCACCTTCAGCGGAGGAGAGAGAGAGGATCCAGTGAGTGTCGAACTGAACCCAGCCAGAGTCAGCACCTTCAGGGGAGGAGAGGGAGCGGAACCAGTGTATGTAGAACTGAACCCAGCCAGAGTCAGCACCTTCAGGGTAGGAGAGGGAGGGGAACCAGTGAGTGTAGAACTGAACCCAGCCAGAGTCAGCACCTTCAGGGGAGGAATGGTTGTGGAACCAGTGAGTGTAGAACTGAACCCAGCCAGAGTCAGCACCTTCAGGGGAGGAGAGGGAGGGGAACCCGTGAGTGTAGATCTGAACCCAGCCAGAGTCAGCACCTTCAGGGGAGGAGAGGGAGGGGAACCAGTGAGTGTAGAACTGAACCCAGCCAGAGTCAGCACCTTCAGGGGAGGAGAGGGAGGGGAACCAGTGAGTGTAGAACTGAACCCAGCCAGAGTCAGCACCTTCAGGGGAGGAGAGGGGAACCAGTGAGTGCAGAAATGAACCCAGCCAGAGTCAGCACCTTCAGGGGAGGAGAGGGGAACCAGTGAGTGTAGAACTGAACCAGCCAGAGGCAGCACCTTCAGACGTGAGAGAGAGGGGATCCAGTGAGTGTAGACCTGAAACCGGCCAGAGTCAGCACCTTCAGGGGAGGAGAGGGAGGGGAACCAGTGAATGTAGAACTGAACCCAGCCAGAGTCAGCACCTTCAGGGTAGGAGAGGGAGGGGAACCAGTGAGTGTAGAACTGAACCCAGCCAGAGTCAGCACCTTCAGGGGAGGAGAGGCCGGAGAACCAGTGAGTGTTGAACTGAACCCAGCCAGATTCAGCACCTTCAGGGGAGGAGAGGGAGGGGAACCAGTGACTGTAGAAATGAAACCAGCAAGAGTCAGCACCTTCAGGGGAGGAGAGGGAGGGGAACCAGTGAATGTCGAACTGAACCCAGCCAGAGTCAGCACCTTCAGGGAAGGAGAGGGAGGAGAACCATTGAGTGTAGAACTGAACCGAGCCAGAGTCAGCACCTTCAGGGGGGGAGAGGGAGGGGAACCAGAGAGTGTAGAACTGAACCGAGCCAGAGTCAGCACCTTCAGGGGAGGAGAGGGAGGGGAACCAGTGAGTGTAGAACTGAACCCAGCCAGAGTCAGCACCTTCAGCGGGGGAGAGGGAGGGGAACCAGAGAGTGTAGAACTGAACCGAGCCAGAGTCGTCATCTTCAGGGGAGGAGAGAGAGGGGAACCAGTGAGTGTAGAACTGAACCCAGCCAGAGTCAGCACCTTCAGGCGAGCAGAGGGAGGGGAACCAATGAGTGTAAACCTGAACCCAGCCAGATTCAGCACCTTAAGGGGAGAGAGAGGGGAACCAGTGAGTGTAGAACTGAACCCAGCCAGAGTCAGCACCTTCAGGGGAGGAGAGGGAGGGGAACCAGTGAGTGTAGATCTGAACCCAGCCAGAGTCAGCACCTTCAGGGGAGGATAGGGAGGGGAACCAATGAATGCAGAACTGAACCCAGCCAGAGTCAGCACCTTCGGGGTAGGAGAGGGAGGGGAACCAGTGAGTGTAGAACTGAACCCAGCCAGAGTCAGCACCTTCAGGGGAGGAATGGTTGGGGAACCAGTGAGTGTAGAACTGAACCCAGCCAGAGTCAGCACCTTCAGGGGAGGAGAGGGAGGAGAACCAGTGAGTGTTTAACTGAACCCAGCCAGAGTCAGCACCTTCAGGGGAGGAGAGGGAGGGGAACCAGTGACTGTAGAACTGAACCCAGCCAGAGTCAGCACCTTCAGGCGAGCAGAGGGAGGGGAACCAGTGAGTGTAAAACTGAACCCAGCCAGAGTCAGCACCTTAAGGGGAGAGAGAGGGGAACCAGTGAGTGCAGAACTGAACCCAGCCGGAGTCAGCACCTTCAGGGGAGGAGAGGGAGGGGAACCAGTGAGTGTAGAAATGAACCCAGCCAGAGTCAGCACCTTCAGGGGAGGAGAGGGAGGGGAACCAATGTATGTAGAACTGAACCCAGCCAGAGTCAGCACCTTCAGGGTAGGAGAGGGAGGGGAACCAGTGAGTGTAGAACTGAACCCAGCCAGATTCAGCACCTTCAGGGGAGGAGAGGGAGGGGTACCAGTGACTGTAGAAATGAAACCAGCCAGAGTCAGCACCTTCAGGGGAGGAGAGGGAGGGGAACCAGTGAATGTAGAACTGAACCCAGCCAGAGTCAGCACCTTCAGGGTAGGAGAGGGAGGGGAACCAGTGAGTGTAGAACTGAACCCAGCCAAAGTCAGCACCTTCAGGGGAGGAGAGGGCGGAGAACCAGTGAGTGTTGAACTGAAACCAGCCAGAGTCAGCACCTTCAGGGGATGAGAGGGAGGGGAACCAGTGAATGTAGAACTGAACCCAGCCAGAGTCAGCACCTTCAGGGGGGGAGAGCGAGGGGAACCAGAGAGTGTAGAACTGAACCGAGCCAGAGTCGTCATCTTCAGGGGAGGAGAGAGAGGGGAACCAGTGAGTGTAGAACTGAACCCAGCCAGAGTCAGCACCTTCAGGCGAGCAGAGGGAGGGGAACCAGTGAGTGTAAAACTGAACCCAGCCAGAGTCAGCACCTTCAGGGGAGGAATGGTTGGGGAACCAGTGAGTGCAGAACTCAACCCAGCCAGAGTCAGCACCTTCAGGGGAGTTGAGGGAGGAGAACCAGTGAGTGTTGAACTGAACCCAGCCAGAGTCAGCACCTTCAGGGGAGGAGAGGGAGGGGAACCAGTGAGTGCAGATCTGAACCCAGCCAGAGTCAGCACCTTCAGGGGAGGAGAGGGAGGGGAACCAGTGACTGCAGAACTGAACCCAGCCAGAGTCAGCACCTTCAGGGGAGGAGAGGGGATCCAGTGAGTGTAGAAATGAACCCAGCCAGAGTCAGCACCTTCAGGGGAGGAGAGGGAGGGGAACCAGTGAGTGTAGAACTGAACCCAGCCAGAGTCAGCACCTTCAGGGGAGGAGAGGCAGGGGAACCAGTGAGTGTTGAACTGACCCCAGCCAGAGTCAGCACCTTCAGGGGAGGAGAGGGAGGAGAACCAGTGAGTGCACAACTGAACCCAGCCAGAGTCAGCACCTTCAGGGGAGGAGAGGGAGGAGAACCAGTGAGTGCACAACAGAACCCAGCCAGAGTCAGCACCTTCAGGGGAGGAGAGGGAGGGGAACCAGAGAGTGTAGAACTGAACCCAGCCAGAGTCAGCACCTTCAGAGGAGGAGAGGGAGGGGAACCAGTGAGTGTAGAACTGAACACAGCCAGAGTCAGCACCTTCAGGGGAGGAGAGGGAGGGGAACCAGTGAGTGTGAAACTGAACCCAGCCGGAGTCAGCACCTTCAGGGGAGGAGAGGGACTGGAACCAGTGAGTGTAGAACTGAACACAGCCAGAGTCAGCACCTTCAGGGGAGGAGAGGGAGAGGAACCAGTGAGTGTAGAACTGAACCCAGCCAGAGTCAGCACCTTCAGGGGAGCAATGGTTGGGGAACCAGTGAGTGTAGAACTGACCCCAGCCAGAGTCAGCACCATCAGGGGAGGAGAGGGAGGAGAACCACTGAGTGTTGAACTGATCACAGCCAGAGTCAGCACCTTCAGGGGAGGAGAGGGAGGGGAACCAGTGACTGTAGAACTGAACCCAGCCAGAGACAGCACCTTCAGGGGAGGAGAGGGAGGGGAACCAGTGAATGTAGAACTGAACCCAGCCAGAGTCAGCACCTTCAGGGGGGGAGAGGGAGTGGAACCAGAGAGTGTAGAACTGAACCGAGCCAGAGTCGTCATCTTCAGGGGAGGAGAGAGAGGGGAACCAGTGAGTGTAGAACTGAACCCAGCCAGAGTCAGCACCTTCAGGGGAGGAGAGGGAGGGGAACCAGTGACTGTAGAACTGAACCCAGCCAGAGTCAGCACCTTCAGGGGAGGAATGGTTGGGGAACCAGTGAGTGTAGAACTGAACCCAGCCAGAGTCAGCACCTTCAGGGGAGGAGAGGGAGGAGAACCAGTGAGTGTTTAACTGAACCCAGCCAGAGTCAGCACCTTCAGGGGAGGAGAGGGAGGGGAACCAGTGACTGTAGAACTGAACCCAGCCAGATTCAGCACCTTCAGGCGAGCAGAGGGAGGGGAACCAGTGAGTGTAAAACTGAACCCAGCCAGAGTCAGCACCTTAAGGGGAGAGAGAGGGGAACCAGTGAGTGGAGAACTGAACCCAGCCGGAGTCAGCACCTTCAGGGGAGGAGAGGGAGGGGAACCAGTGAGTGTAGAAATGAACCCAGCCAGAGTCAGCACCTTCAGGGGAGGAGAGGGAGGGGAAGCAATGTATGTAGAACTGAACCCAGCCAGAGTCAGCACCTTCAGGGTAGGAGAGGGAGGGGAACCAGTGAGTGTAGAACTGAACCCAGCCAGATTCAGCACCTTCAGGGGAGGAGAGGGAGGGGTACCAGTGACTGTAGAAATGAAACCAGCCAGAGTCAGCACCTTCAGGGGAGGAGAGGGAGGGGAAACAGTGAATGTAGAACTGAACCCAGCCAGAGTCAGCACCTTCAGGGTAGGAGAGGGAGGGGAACCAGTGAGTGTAGAACTGAACCCAGCCAGAGTCAGCACCTTCAGGGGAGGAGAGGGCGGAGAACCAGTGAGTGTTGAACTGAAACCAGCCAGAGTCAGCACCTTCAGGGGAGGAGAGGGAGGGGAACCAGTGAATGTAGAACTGAACCCAGCCAGAGTCAGCACCTTCAGGGGGGAGAGCGAGGGGAACCAGAGAGTGTAGAACTGAACCGAGCCAGAGTCGTCATCTTCAGGGGAGGAGAGAGAGGGGAACCAGTGAGTGTAGAACTGAACCCAGCCAGAGTCAGCACCTTCAGGCGAGCAGAGGGAGGGGAACCAGTGAGTGTAAAACTGAACCCAGCCAGAGTCAGCACCTTCAGGGGAGGAATGGTTGGGGAACCAGTGAGTGTAGAACTCAACCCAGCCAGAGTCAGCACCTTCAGGGGAGGAGAGGGAGGAGAACCAGTGAGTGTTGAACTGAACCCAGCCAGAGTCAGCACCTTCAGGGGAGGAGAGGGAGGGGAACCAGTGAGTGCAGATCTGAACCCAGCCAGAGTCAGCACCTTCAGGGGAGGAGAGGGAGGGGAACCAGTGACTGCAGAACTGAACACAGCCAGAGTCAGCACCTTCAGGGGAGGAGAGGGGAACCAGTGAGTGTAGAAATGAACCCAGCCAGAGTCAGCACCTTCAGGGGAGGAGAGGGAGGGGAACCAGTGAGTGTAGAACTGAACCCAGCCAGAGTCAGCACCTTCAGGGGAGGAGAGGGAGGGGAACCAGTGAGTGTTGTACTGACCCCAGCCAGAGTCAGCACCTTCAGGGGAGGAGAGGGAGGAGAACCAGTGAGTGCACAACTGAACCCAGCCAGAGTCAGCACCTTCAGGGGAGGAGAGGGAGGAGAACCAGTGAGTGCACAACTGAACCCAGCCAGAGTCAGCACCTTCAGGGGAGGAGAGGGAGGGGAACCAGAGAGTGTAGAACTGAACCCAGCCAGAGTCAGCACCTTCAGAGGAGGAGAGGGAGGGGAACCAGTGAGTGAAGAACTGAACACAGCCAGAGTCAGCACCTTCAGGGGAGGAGAGGGAGGGGAACCAGTGAGTGTGAAACTGAACCCAGCCAGAGTCAGCACCTTCAGGGGAGGAGAGGGACTGGAACCAGTGAGTGTAGAACTGAACCCAGCCAGAATCAGCACCATCAGGGGAGGAGAGGGAGGGGAACCCGTGACTGTAGAACTGAACACAGCCAGAGTCAGCACCTTCAGGGGAGGAGAGGGAGAGGAACCAGTGAGTGTAGAACTGAACCCAGCCAGAGTCAGCACCTTCAGGGGAGCAATGGTTGGGGAACCAGTGAGTGTAGAACTGACCCCAGCCAGAGTCAGCACCTTCAGGGGAGGAGAGGGAGGAGAACCACTGAGTGTTGAACTGATCCCAGCCAGAGTCAGCACCTTCAGGGGAGGAGAGGGAGGGGAACCAGTGACTGTAGAACTGAACCCAGCCAGAGTCAGCACCTTCAGGGGAGGAGAGGGGAACCAGTGAGTGTAGAAATGAACCCAGCCAGAGTCAGCACCTTCAGGGGAGGAGAGGGAGGGGAAGCAGTGAATGTAGAACTGAACCCAGCCAGAGTCAGCACCTTCAGCGGGGGAGAGGGAGTGGAACCAGAGAGTGTAGAACTGAACCGAGCCAGAGTCGTCATCTTCAGGGGAGGAGAGAGAGGGGAACCAGTGAGTGTAGAACTGAACCCAGCCAGAGTCAGCACCTTCAGGGGAGGAGAGGGAGGGGAACCAGTGACTGTAGAACTGAACCCAGCCAGAGTCAGCACCTTCAGGGGAGGAATGGTTGGGGAAGCAGTGAGTGTAGAACTGAACCCAGCCAGAGTCAGCACCTTCAGGGGAGGAGAGGGAGGAGAACCAGTGAGTGTTGAACTGAACCCAGCCAGAGTCAGCACCTTCAGCGGAGGAGAGAGAGGGGAACCAGTGAGTGTTGAACTGAACCCAGCCAGAGTCAGCACCTTCAGGGGAGGAGAGGGAGGGGAACCAGTGACTGTAGAACTGAACCCAGCCAGAGTCAGCACCTTCAGGGGAGGAGAGGGGAACCAGTGAGTGTAGAACTGAACCAGCCAGAGGCAGCACCTTCAGACGTGAGAGAGAGGGGATCCAGTGAGTGTAGACCTGAACCCAGCCAGAGTCAGCACCTTCAGGGGAGGAGAGGGAGGGGAACCAGTGAATGTAGAACTGAACACAGCCAGAGTCAGCACCTTCAGGGGAGGAGAGGGCGGAGAACCAGTGAGTGTGGAACTGAACCCAGCCAGAGTCAGCACCTTCAGGGGGGGAGAGGGAGGGGAACCAGTGACTGCAGAAATGAAACCAGCCAGAGTCAGCAGCTTCAGGGGAGGAGAGGGAGGGGAACCAGTGAATGTCGAACTGAACCCAGCCAGAGTCAGCACCTTCAGGGGAGGAGAGGGAGGGGAACCAGTGAGTGTAGAACTGAACCCAGCCAGAGTCAGCACCTTCAGGGGGGGAGAGGGAGGGGAACCAGAGAGTGTAGAACTGAACCGAGCCAGAGTCGTCATCTTCAGGGGAGGAGAGAGAGGGGAACCAGTGAGTGTAAAACTGAACCCAGCCAGAGTCAGCACCTTCAGGGGAGGAGAGGGAGGGGAACCAGTGAATGTAGATCTGAACGCAACCAGAGTCAGCACCTTCAGGGGAGGAGAGGGAGGGGAACCAGTGAATGTAGAACTGAACCCAGCCAGAGTCAGCACCTTCGGGGTAGGAGAGGGAGGGGAACCAGTGAGTGCAGAACTGAACCCAGCCAGAGTCAGCACCTTCAGGGGAGGAGAGGGAGGAGAACCAGTGAGTGTTGAACTGAACCCAGCCAGAGTCAGCACCTTCAGGGGAGGAGAGGGAGGGGAACCAGTGACTGTAGAACTGAACCCAGCCAGAGTCAGCACCTTCAGGCGAGCAGAGGGAGGGGAACCAGTGAGTGTAAAACTGAACCCAGCCAGAGTCAGCACCTTAAGGGGAGAGAGAGGGGAACCAGTGAGTGCAGAACTGAACCCAGCCGGAGTCAGCACCTTCAGGGGAGGAGAGGGAGGGGAACCAGTGAGTGTAGAAATGAACCCAGCCAGAGTCAGCACCTTCAGGGGAGGAGAGGGAGGGGAACCAGTGTATGTAGAACTGAACCCAGCCAGAGTCAGCACCTTCAGGGTAGGAGAGGGAGGGGAACCAGTGAGAGCAGAACTGAACACAGCCAGAGTCAACACCTTCAGGGGAGGAGAGGGCGGAGAACCAGTGAGTGTTGAACTGAACCCAGCCAGATTCAGCACCTTCAGGGGAGGAGAGGGAGGGGAACCAGTGACTGTAGAAATGAAACCAGCCAGAGTCAGCACCTTCAGGGGAGGAGAGGGAGGGGAACCAGTGAATGCAGAACTGAACCCAGCCAGAGTCAGCACCTTCAGAGGAGGAGAGGGAGGGGAACCAGTGAGTGTAGAACTGAACGCAGCCAGAGTCAGCACCTTCAGGGGAGGAGAGGGAGGGGAACCAGTGAGTGTGAAACTGAACCCATCCGGAGTCAGCACCTTCAGGGGAGGAGAGGGACTGGAACCAGTGAGTGTAGAACTGAACCCAGCCAGAATCAGCACCATCAGGGGAGGAGAGGGAGGGGAACCCGTGACTGTAGAACTGAACCCAGCCAGCGTCAGCACCTTCAGGGGAGGAGAGGGAGGGGAACCAGTGAATGTAGAACTGAACACAGCCAGAGTCAGCACCTTCACGGGAGGAGAGGGCAGAGAACCAGTGAGTGTTGAACTGAACCCAGCCAGAGTCAGCAGCTTCAGGGGGGGAGAGGGAGGGGAACCAGTGACTGCAGAAATGAAACCAGCCAGAGTCAGCAGCTTCAGGGGAGGAGAGGGAGGGGAACCAGTGAATGTCGAACTGAACCCAGCCAGAGTCAGCACCTTCAGGGGAGGAGAGGGAGGGGAACCAGTGAGTGTAGAACTGAACCCAGCTAGAGTCAGCACCTTCAGGGGGGGAGAGGGAGGGGAACCAGAGAGTGTAGAACTGAACCGAGCCAGAGTCGTCATCTTCAGGGGAGGAGAGAGAGGGGAACCAGTGAGTGTAAAACTGAACCCAGCCAGAGTCAGCACCTTCAGGGGAGGAGAGGGAGGGGAACCAGTGAATGTAGATCTGAATGCAACCAGAGTCAGCACCTTCAGGGGAGGAGAGGGAGGGGAACCAGTGAATGTAGAACTGAACCCAGCCAGAGTCAGCACCTTCGGGGTAGGAGAGGGAGGGGAACCAGTGAGTGTAGAACTGAACCCAGCCAGAGTCAGCACCTTCAGGGGAGGAGAGGGAGGAGAACCAGTGAGTGTTGAACTGAACCCAGCCAGAGTCAGCACCTTCAGGGGAGCAGAGGGAGGGGAACCAGTGAGTGTAAAACTGAACCCAACCAGAGTCAGCACCTTCAGGGGAGGAGAGAGAGGGGAACCAGTGAGTGTAGAACTGAACCCAGCCAGAGTCAGCACCTTCAGGGGAGGAGAGGGTGGGGAACCAGTGACTGTAGAACTGAACCCAGCCAGAGTCAGCACCTTCAGGCGAGCAGAGGGAGGGGAACCAGTGAGTGTAAAACTGAACCCAACCAGAGTCAGCACCTTCAGGGGAGGAGAGAGAGGGGAACCAGTGAGTGTAGAACTGAACCCAGCCAGAGTCAGCACCTTCAGGGGAGGAGAGGGAGGGGAACCAATGAGTGTTGAACTGACCCCAGCCAGAGTCAGCACCTTCAGGGGAGGAGAGGGAGGAGAACCAGTGAGTGCACAACTGAACCCAGCCAGAGTCAGCACCTTCAGGGGAGGAGAGGAAGGAGAACCAGTGAGTGCACAACTGAACCCAGCCAGAGTCATCACCTTCAGGGGAGGAGAGGGAGGGGAACCAGAGAGTGTAGAACTGAACCCAGCCAGAATCAGCACCATCAGGGGAGGAGAGGGAGGGGAACCCGTGACTGTAGAACTGAACACAGCCAGAGTCAGCACCTTCAGGGGAGGAGAGGGAGAGGAACCAGTGAGTGTAGAACTGAACCCAGCCAGAGTCAGCACCTTCAGGGGAGCAATGGTTGGGGAACCAGTGAGTGTAGAACTGACCCCAGCCAGAGTCAGCACCTTCAGGGGAGGAGAGGGAGGAGAACCACTGAGTGTTGAACTGATCCCAGCCAGAGTCAGCACCTTCAGGGGAGGAGAGGGAGGGGAACCAGTGACTGTAGAACTGAACCCAGCCAGAGTCAGCACCTTCAGGGGAGGAGAGAGGAACCAGTGAGTGTAGAAATGAACCCAGCCAGAGTCAGCAGCTTCAGGGGAGGAGAGGGAGGGGAACCAGTGAATGTAGAACTGAACCCAGCCAGAGTCAGCACCTTCAGCGGGGGAGAGGGAGTGGAACCAGAGAGTGTAGAACTGAACCGAGCCAGAGTCGTCATCTTCAGGGGAGGAGAGAGAGGGGAACCAGTGAGTGTAGAACTGAACCCAGCCAGAGTCAGCACCTTCAGGGGAGGAATGGTTGGGGAACCAGTGAGTGTAGAAATGAACCCAGCCAGAGTCAGCACCTTCAGGGGAGGAGAGGGAGGGGAACCAGTGACTGTAGAACTGAACCCAGCCAGAGTCAGCACCTTCAGGGGAGGAATGGTTGGGGAACCAGTGAGTGTAGAAATGAACCCAGCCAGAGTCAGCACCTTCAGGGGAGGAGAGGGAGGAGAACCAGTGAGTGTTGAACTGACCCCAGCCAGAGTCAGCACCTTCAGGGGAGGAGAGGGAGGAGAACCAGTGAGTGCACAACTGAACCCAGCCAGAGTCAGCACCTTCAGGGGAGGAGAGGGAGGAGAACCAGTGAGTGCACAACTGAACCCAGCCAGAGTCAGCACCTGCAGGGGAGGAGAGGGAGGGGAACCAGAGAGTGTAGAACTGAACCCAGCCAGAGTCAGCACCTTCAGGGGAGGAGAGGGAGGGGAACCAGTGAGTGCAGAACTGAACCCAGCCAGAGTCAGCACCTTCAGAGGAGGAGAGGGAGGGGAACCAGTGAGTGTAGAACTGAACGCAGCCAGAGTCAGCACCTTCAGGGGAGGAGAGGGAGGGGAACCAGTGAGTGTGAAACTGAACCCATCCGGAGTCAGCACCTTCAGGGGAGGAGAGGGACTGGAACCAGTGAGTGTAGAACTGAACCCAGCCAGAATCAGCACCATCAGGGGAAGAGAGGGAGGGGAACCCGTGACTGTAGAACTGAACACAGCCAGAGTCAGCACCTTCAGGGGAGGAGAGGGAGAGGAACCAGTGAGTGTAGAACTGAACCCAGCCAGAGTCAGCACCTTCAGGGGAGCAATGGTTGGGGAACCAGTGAGTGTAGAACTGACCCCAGCCAGAGTCAGCACCTTCAGGGGAGGAGAGGGAGGAGAACCAGTGACTGTAGAACTGAACCCAGCCAGAGTCAGCACCTTCAGGGGAGGAGAGGGGAACCAGTGAGTGTAGAAATGAACCCAGCCAGAGTCAGCACCTTCAGGGGAGGAGAGGGAGGGGAACCAGTGAATGTAGAACTGAACCCAGCCAGAGTCAGCACCTTCAGAGGGGGAGAGGGAGTGGAACCAGAGTGTGTAGAACTGAACCGAGCCAGAGTCGTCATCTTCAGGGGAGGAGAGAGAGGGGAACCAGTGAGTGTAGAACTGAACCCAGCCAGAGTCAGCACCTTCAGGGGAGGAGAGGGAGGGGAACCAGTGACTGTGGAACGGAACCCAGCCAGAGTCAGCACCTTCAGGGGAGGAATGGTTGGGGAACCAGTGAGTGTAGAACTGAACCCAGCCAGAGTCAGCACCTTCAGGGGAGGAGAGGGAGGAGAACCAGTGAGTGTTGAACTGAACCCAGCCAGAGTCAGCACCTTCAGCGGAGGAGAGAGAGGGGAACCAGTGAGTGTTGAACTGAACCCAGCCAGAATCAGCACCTTCAGGGGAGGAGAGGGAGGGGAACCAGTGAGTGTAGAACTGAACCCAGCCAGAGTCAGCAGCTTCAGGGGAGGAGAGGGAGGGGAACCAGTGAGTGTAGATCTGAACCCACCCAGAGTCAGCACCTTCAGGGGAGGAGAGGGAGGGGAACCAGTGACTGTAGAACTGAACCCAGCCAGAGTCAGCACCTTCAGGGGAGGAGAGGGGAACCAGTGAGTGTAGAACTGAACCAGCCAGAGGCAGCACCTTCAGACGTGAGAGAGAGGGGATCCAGTGAGTGTAGACCTGAACCCAGCCAGCGTCAGCACCTTCAGGGGAGGAGAGGGAGGGGAACCAGTGAATGTAGAACTGAACACAGCCAGAGTCAGCACCTTCACGGGAGGAGAGGGCGGAGAACCAGTGAGTGTGGAACTGAACCCAGCCAGAGTCAGCACCTTCAGGGGGGGAGAGGGAGGGGAACCAGTGACTGCAGAAATGAAACCAGCCAGAGTCAGCAGCTTCAGGGGAGGAGAGGGAGGGGAACCAGTGAATGTCGAACTGAACCCAGCCAGAGTCAGCACCTTCAGGGGAGGAGAGGGAGGGGAACCAGTGAGTGTAGAACTGAACCCAGCTAGAGTCAGCACCTTCAGGGGGGGAGAGGGAGGGGAACCAGAGAGTGTAGAACTGAACCGAGCCAGAGTCGTCATCTTCAGGGGAGGAGAGAGAGGGGAACCAGTGAGTGTAAAACTGAACCCAGCCAGAGTCAGCACCTTCAGGGGAGGAGAGGGAGGGGAACCAGTGAATGTAGATCTGAATGCAACCAGAGTCAGCACCTTCAGGGGAGGAGAGGGAGGGGAACCAGTGAATGTAGAACTGAACCCAGCCAGAGTCAGCACCTTCGGGGTAGGAGAGGGAGGGGAACCAGTGAGTGTAGAACTGAACCCAGCCAGAGTCAGCACCTTCAGGGGAGGAGAGGGAGGAGAACCAGTGAGTGTTGAACTGAACCCAGCCAGAGTCAGCACCTTCAGGGGAGGAGAGGGTGGGGAACCAGTGACTGTAGAACTGAACCCAGCCAGAGTCAGCACCTTCAGGCGAGCAGAGGGAGGGGAACCAGTGAGTGTAAAACTGAACCCAGCCAGAGTCAGCACCTTAAGGGGAGAGAGAGGGGAACCAGTGAGTGCAGAACTGAACCCAGCCGGAGTCAGCACCTTCAGGGGAGGAGAGGGAGGGGAACCAGTGAGTGTAGAAATGAACCCAGCCAGAGTCAGCACCTTCAGGGGAGGAGAGGGAGGGGAACCAGTGTATGTAGAACTGAACCCAGCCAGAGTCAGCACCTTCAGGGTAGGAGAGGGAGGGGAACCAGTGAGAGCAGAACTGAACACAGCCAGAGTCAACACCTTCAGGGGAGGAGAGGGCGGAGAACCAGTGAGTGTTGAACTGAATCCAGCCAGATTCAGCACCTTCAGGGGAGGAGAGGGAGGGGAACCAGTGAATGTAGAAATGAAACCAGCCAGAGTCAGCACCTTCAGGGGAGGAGAGGGAGGGGAACCAGTGAATGCAGAACTGAACCCAGCCAGAGTCAGCACCTTCAGAGGAGGAGAGGGAGGGGAACCAGAGAGTGTAGAACTGAACGCAGCCAGAGTCAGCACCTTCAGGGGAGGAGAGGGAGGGGAACCAGTGAGTGTGAAACTGAACCCATCCGGAGTCAGCACCTTCAGGGGAGGAGAGGGACTGGAACCAGTGAGTGTAGAACTGAACCCAGCCAGAATCAGCACCATCAGGGGAGGAGAGGGAGGGGAACCCGTGACTGTAGAACTGAACACAGCCAGAGTCAGCACCTTCAGGGGAGGAGAGGGAGAGGAACCAGTGAGTGTAGAACTGAACCCAGCCAGAGTCAGCACCTTCAGGGGAGCAATGGTTGGGGAACCACTGAGTATAGAACTGACCCCAGCCAGAGTCAGCACCTTCAGGGGAGGAGAGCGAGGAGAACCAGTGACTGTAGAACTGAACCCAGCCAGAGTCAGCACCTTCAGGGGAGGAGAGGGGAACCAGTGAGTGTAGAAATGAACCCAGCCAGAGTCAGCACCTTCAGGGGAGGAGAGGGAGGGGAACCAGTGAATGTAGAACTGAACCCAGCCAGCGTCAGCACCTTCAGGGGGGGAGAGGGAGTGGAACCAGAGTGTGTAGAACTGAACCGAGCCAGAGTCGTCATCTTCAGGGGAGGAGAGAGAGGGGAACCAGTGAGTGTAGAACTGAACCCAGCCAGAGTCAGCACCTTCAGGGGAGGAGAGGGAGGGGAACCAGTGACTGTAGAACTGAAACCAGCCAGAGTCAGCACCTTCAGGGGAGGAATGGTTGGGGAACCAGTGAGTGTAGAACTGAACCCAGCCAGAGTCAGCACCTTCAGGGGAGGAGAGGGAGGAGAACCAGTGAGTGTTGAACTGAACCCAGCCAGAGTCAGCACCTTCAGCGGAGGAGAGAGAGGGGAACCAGTGAGTGTTGAACTGAACCCAGCCAGAATCAGCACCTTCAGGGGAGGAGAGGGAGGGGAACCAGTGAGTGTAGAACTGAACCCAGCCAGAGTCAGCAGCTTCAGGGGAGGAGAGGGAGGGGAACCAGTGAGTGTAGATCTGAACCCACCCAGAGTCAGCACCTTCAGGGGAGGAGAGGGAGGGGAACCAGTGACTGTAGAACTGAACCCAGCCAGAGTCAGCACCTTCAGGGGAGGAGAGGGGAACCAGTGAGTGTAGAACTGAACCAGCCAGAGGCAGCACCTTCAGACGTGAGAGAGAGGGGATCCAGTGAGTGTAGACCTGAACCCAACCAGAGTCAGCACCTTCAGGGGAGGAGAGGGAGGGGAACCAGTGAGTGTAGAACTGAACCCAGCCAGAGTCAGCACCTTCAGGGGAGGAGAGGTAGGGGAACCAATGAGTGTTGAACTGACCCCAGCCAGAGTCAGCACCTTCAGGGGAGGAGAGGGAGGAGAACCAGTGAGTGCACAACTGAACCCAGCCAGAGTCAGCACCTTCAGGGGAGGAGAGGAAGGAGAACCAGTGAGTGCACAACTGAACCCAGCCAGAGTCAGCACCTTCAGGGGAGGAGAGGGAGGGGAACCAGAGAGTGTAGAACTGAACCCAGCCAGAATCAGCACCATCAGGGGAGGAGAGGGAGGGGAACCCGTGACTGTAGAACTGAACCCAGCCAGAATCAGCACCATCAGGGGAGGAGAGGGAGAGGAACCAGTGAGTGTAGAACTGAACCCAGCCAGAGTCAGCACCTTCAGGGGAGCAATGGTTGGGGAACCAGTGAGTGTAGAACTGACCCCAGCCAGAGTCAGCACCTTCAGGGGAGGAGAGGGAGGAGAACCACTGAGTGTTGAACTGATCCCAGCCAGAGTCAGCACCTTCAGGGGAGGAGAGGGAGGGGAACCAGTGACTGTAGAACTGAACCCAGCCAGAGTCAGCACCTTCAGGGGAGGAGAGAGGAACCAGTGAGTGTAGAAATGAACCCAGCCAGAGTCAGCAGCTTCAGGGGATGAGAGGGAGGGGAACCAGTGAATGTAGAACTGAACCCAGCCAGAGTCAGCACCTTCAGCGGGGGAGAGGGAGTGGAACCAGAGAGTGTAGAACTGAACCGAGCCAGAGTCGTCATCTTCAGGGGAGGAGAGAGAGGGGAACCAGTGAGTGTAGAACTGAACCCAGCCAGAGTCAGCACCTTCAGGGGAGGAGAGGGAGGGGAACCAGTGACTGTAGAACTGAACCCAGCCAGAGTCAGCACCTTCAGGGGAGGAATGGTTGGGGAACCAGTGAGTGTAGAAATGAACCCAGCCAGAGTCAGCACCTTCAGGGGAGGAGAGGGAGGAGAACCAGTGAGTGTTGAACTGACCCCAGCCAGAGTCAGCACCTTCAGGGGAGGAGAGGGAGGAGAACCAGTGAGTGCACAACTGAACCCAGCCAGAGTCAGCACCTTCAGGGGAGGAGAGGGAGGAGAACCAGTGAGTGCACAACTGAACCCAGCCAGAGTCAGCACCTTCAGGGGAGGAGAGGGAGGGGAACCAGAGAGTGTAGAACTGAACCCAGCCATAGTCAGCACCTTCAGGGGAGGAGAGGGAGGGGAACCAGTGAGTGCAGAACTGAACCCAGCCAGAGTCAGCACCTTCAGGGGAGGAGAGGGAGGGGAACCAGTGAGTGTAGAACTGAACCCAGCCAGAGTCAGCACCTTCAGGGGAGGAGAGGGAGGGGAACCAGTGAGTGTAGATCTGAACCCACCCAGAGTCAGCACCTTCAGGGGAGGAGAGGGAGGGGACCCAGTGACTGTAGAACTGAACCCAGCCAGAATCAGCACCTTCAGACGTGAGAGAGAGGGGAACCAGTGAGTGTAGATCGGAACCCACCCAGAGTCAGCACCTTCAGGGGAGGAGAGGGAGGGGAACCAGCGAGTGTAGAACTGGACCCAGCCAGAGTCAGCACCTTCAGCGGAGGAGAGAGAGAGGATCCAGTGAGTGTCGAACTGAACCCAGCCAGAGTCAGCACCTTCAGGGGAGGAGAGGGGAACCAATGAGTGCAGAAATGAACCCAGCCAGAGTCAGCACCTTCAGGGGAGGAGAGGGAGCGGAACCAGTGTATGTAGAACTGAACCCTGCCAGAGTCAGCACCTTCAGGGTAGGAGAGGGAGGGGAACCAGTGAGTGTAGAACTGAACCCAGCCAGAGTCAGCACCTTCAGGGGAGGAATGGTTGTGGAACCAGTGAGTGTAGAACTGAACCCAGCCAGAGTCAGCACCTTCAGGGGAGGAATGGTTGGGGAACCAGTGAGTGTAGAACTGAACCCAGCCAGAGTCAGCACCTTCAGACGTGAGAGGGAGGAGAAACAGTGAGTGCACAACTGAACCCAGCCAGAGTCAGCACCTTCAGGGGAGGAGAGGGAGGGGAACCAGTGAGTGTAGATCTGAACCCAGCCAGAGTCAGCACCTTCAGGGGAGGAGAGGGAGGGGAACCAGTGAGTGCAGAACTGAACACAGCCAGAGTCAGCACCTTCAGGGGAGGAGAGGGAGGGGAACCAGTGAGTGTAGAACTGAACCCAGCCAGAGTCAGCACCTTCAGGGGAGGAGAGGGGAACCAGTGAGTGTAGAAATGAACCCAGCCAGAGTCAGCACCTTCAGGGGAGGAGAGGGAGGGGAACCAGTGAATGTAGAACTGAACCCAGCCAGAGTCAGCACCTTCAGGGGAGGAATCGTTGGGGAACCAGTGAGTGTCGAACTGAACCCAGCCAGAGTCAGCACCTTCAGGGGAGGAGAGGGAGGAGAACCAGTGAGTGTTGAACTGAACCCAGCCAGAGTCAGCACCTTCAGGGGAGGAGAGAGAGGGGAACCAGTGAGTGTAGAACTGAACCCAGCCAGAGTCAGCACCTTCAGGGGAGGAATGGTTGGGGAACCAGTGAGTGTAGAACTGAACCCAGCCAGAGTCAGCACCTTCAGGGGAGGAGATGGAGGAGAACCAGTGAGTGTTGAACTGAACCCAGCCAGAGTCAGCACATTCAGCGGAGGAGAGAGAGGGGAACCAGTGAGTGTAGAACTGAACCCAGCCAGAGTCAGCACCTTCAGGGGAGGGGAACCAGTGAGTGTAGATCTGAACCCAGCCAGAGTCAGCACCTTCAGGGGAGGAGAGGGAGGGGAACCAGTGAGTGTAGAACTGGACCCAGCCAGAGTCAGCACCTTCAGGGGAGGAGAGGGGAACCAGTGAGTGTAGAAATGAACCCAGCCAGAGTCAGCACCTTCAGGGGAGGAGAGGGAGGGGAACCAGTGAATGTAGAACTGAACCCAGCCAGAGTCAGCACCTTCAGGGGAGGAATGGTTGTGGAACCAGTGAGTGCAGAACTGAACCCAGCCAGAGTCAGCACCTTCAGGGGAGGAATGGTTGGGGAACCAGTGAGTGTAGAACTGAACCCAGCCAGAGTCAGCACCTTCAGGGGAGGAGAGGGAGGGGAACCAGTGAGTGTTGAACTGAACCCAGCCAGAGTCAGCACCTTCAGGGGAGGAGAGGGAGGAGAACCAGTGAGTGCACAACTGAACCCAGCCAGAGTCTGCACCTTCAGGGGAGGAGAGGGAGGGGAACCAGTGAGTGTAGAACTGAACCCAGCCAGAGTCAGCACCTTCAGGGGGGGAGAGGGAGTGGAACCAGAGAGTGTAGAACTGAACCGAGCCAGAGTTGTCATCTTCAGGGGAGGAGAGAGAGGGGAACCAGTGAGTGTAGAACTGAACCCAGCCAGAGTCAGCACCTTCAGGGGAGGAGAGGGAGGGGAACCAGTGACTGTAGAACTGAACCCAGCCAGAGTCAGCACCTTCAGGGGAGAAGAGGGAGGAGAACCAGTGAGTGTTGATCTGAACCCAGCCAGAGTCAGCACCTTCAGCGGAGGAGAGAGAGGGGAACCAGTGAGTGTTGAACTGAACCCAGCCAGAATCAGCACCTTCAGGGGAGGAGAGGGAGGGGAACCAGTGAGTGTAGAACTGAACCCAGCCAGAGTCAGCACCTTCAGGGGAGGAGAGGGAGGGGAACCAGTGAGTGTAGATCTGAACCCACCCAGAGTCAGAACCTTCAGGGGAGGAGAGGGAGGGGAACCAGTGACTGTAGAACTGAACCCAGCCAGAGTCAGCACCTTCAGGGGAGGAGAGGGGAACCAGTGAGTGTAGAACTGAACCAGCCAGAGTCAGCACCTTCAGGGGAGGAGAGGGAGGGGAACCAGTGAATGTAGAACTGAACCCAGCCAGAGTCAGCACCTTCAGGGTAGGAGAGGGAGGGGAACCAGTGAGTGTAGAACTGAACCCAGCCAGATTCAGCACTTTCAGGGGAGGAGAGGGAGGGGAACCAGTGACTGCAGAAATGAAACCAGCCAGAGTCAGCACCTTCAGGGGAGGAGAGGGAGGGGAACCAGTGAATGTCGAACTGAACCCAGCCAGAGTCAGCACCTTCGGGGTAGGAGAGGGAGGGGAACCAGTGAGTGTAGAACTGAACCCAGCCAGAGTCAGCACCTTCAGGGGAGGAATGGTTGGGGAACCAGTGAGTGTAGAACTGAACCCAGCCAGAGTCAGCACCTTCAGGGGACGAGAGGGAGGAGAACCAGTGAGTGTTGAACTGAACCCAGCCAGAGTCAGCACCTTCAGGGGAGGAGAGGGAGGGGAACCAGTGACTGTAGAACTGAACCCAGCCAGAGTCAGCACCTTCAGGCGAGCAGAGGGAGGGGAACCAGTGAGTGGAAAACTGAACCCAGCCAGAGTCAGCACCTTAAGGGGAGAGAGAGGGGAACCAGTGAGTGCAGAACTGAACCCAGCCGGAGTCAGCACCTTCAGGGGAGGAGAGGGAGGGGAACCAGTGAGTGTAGAAATGAACCCAGCCAGAGTCAGCACCTTCAGGGGAGGAGAGGGAGGGGAACCAGTGTATGTAGAACTGAACCCAGCCAGAGTCAGCACCTTCAGGGTAGGAGAGGGAGGGGAACCAGTGAGTGTAGAACTGAACCCAGCCAGATTCAGCACCTTCACGGGAGGAGAGGGAGGGGAACCAGTGACTGTAGAAATGAAACCAGCCAGAGTCAGCACCTTCAGGGGAGGAGAGGGAGGGGAACCAGTGAATGTCGAACTGAACCCAGCCAGAGTCAGCACCTTCAGGGAAGGAGAGGGAGGGGAACCAGTGAGTGTAGAACTGAACCCAGCCAGAGTCAGCACCTTCAGGGGAGGAGAGGGCGGAGAACCAGTGAGTGTTGAACTGAACCCAGCCAGATTCAGCACCTTCAGGGGAGGAGAGGGAGGGGAACCAGTGACTGTAGAAATGAAACCAGCCAGAGTCAGCACCTTCAGGGGAGGAGAGGGAGGGGAACCAGTCAATGTAGAACTGAACCCAGCCAGAGTCAGCACCTTCTGGGAGGGAGAGCGAGGGGAACCAGAGAGTGTAGAACTGAACCGAGCCAGAGTCGTCATCTTCAGGGGAGGAGAGAGAGGGGAACCAGTGAGTGTAGAACTGAACCCAGCCAGAGTCAGCACCTTCAGGCGAGCAGAGGGAGGGGAACCAGTGAGTGTAAAACTGAACCCAGCCAGAGTCAGCACCTTCAGGGGAGGAATGGTTGGGGAACCAGTGAGTGTAGAACTCAACCCAGCCAGAGTCAGCACCTTCAGGGGAGGAGAGGGAGGAGAACCAGTGAGTGTTGAACTGAACACAGCCAGAGTCAGCACCTTCAGGGGAGGAGAGGGAGGGGAACCAGTGAGTGCAGATCTGAACCCAGCCAGAGTCAGCACCTTCAGGGGAGGAGAGGGAGGGGAACCAGTGACTGCAGAACTGAAACCAGCCAGAGTCAGCACCTTCAGGGGAGGAGAGGGAGGGGAACCAGTGAATGTAGAACTGAACCCAGCCAGAGTCAGCACCTTCAGGGGAGGAGAGGGAGGAGAACCAGTGAGTGTTGAACTGAACCCAGCCAGAGTCAGCACCTTCAGGAGAGGAGAGAGAGGGGAACCAGTGAGTGTTGAACTGAACCCAGCCAGAGTGAGCACCTTCAGGGGAGGAGAGGGAGGGGAACCAGTGAGTGTAGAACTGAACCCAGCCAGAGTCAGCACCTTCAGGCGAGCAGAGGGAGGGGAACCAGTGAGTGTAAAACTGAACCCAGCCAGAGTCAGCACCTTAAGGGGAGAGAGAGGGGAACCAGTGAGTGCAGAACTGAACCCAGCCGGAGTCAGCACCTTCAGGGGAGGAGAGGGAGGGGAACCAGTGAGTGTAGAACTGAACCCATCCAGAGTCAGCACCATCAGGGGAGGAAAGGGAGGGGAATCTGTGACTGTAGAACTGAACCCAGCCAGAGTCAGCACCTTCAGACGTGAGAGAGAGGGGATCCAGTGAGTGTGGAACTGAACCCAGCCAGAGTCAGCACCTTCAGGGTAGGAGAGGGAGGGGAACCAGTGAATGTAGAACTGAACCCAACCAGAGTCAGCACCTTCAGGGTAGGAGAGGGAGGGGAACCAGTGAGTGTAGAACTGAACCCAGCCAGAGTCAGCACCTTCAGGGGAGGAGAGGGCGGAGAGCCAGTGAGTGTTGAACTGAACCCAGCCAGATTCAGCACCTTCAGGGGAGGAGAGGGAGGGGAACCAATGACTGTAGAAATGAAACCAGCCAGAGTCAGCACCTTCAGGGGAGGAGAGGGAGGGGAACCAGTGAGTGTAGATCTGAACCCAGCCCGAGTCAGCACCTTCAGGGGAGGAGAGGGAGGGTACCAGTGAATGTAGAACTGAACCCAGCCAGAGTCAGCACCTTCAGGGTAGGAGAGGGATGGGAACCAGTGAGTGTAGAACTGAACCCAGCCAGAGTCAGCACCTTCAGGGGAGGAATGGTTGGGGAACCAGTGAGTGTAGAACTGAACCCAGCCAGAGTCAGCACCTTCAGATGTGAGAGAGAGGGGAACCAGTGAGTGTTGAACTGAACCCAGCCAGAGTCAGCACCTTCAGGGGAGGAGAGGGAGGGGAACCAGTGAGTGTAGAACTGAACCCAGCCAGAGTCAGCACCTTCAGGGGAGGAATGGTTGTGGAACCAGTGAGTGTAGAACTGAACCCAGCCAGAGTCAGCACCTTCAGGGGAGGAATGGTTTGGGAACCAGTGAGTGTAGAACTGAACCCAGCCAGAGTCAGCACCTTCAGGCGTGAGAGAGAGGGGAACCAGTGAGTGTAGAACTGGACCCAGCCAGAGTCAGCACCTTCAGGGGAGGAGAGGGAAGGGAACCAGTGAGTGTTGAACTGAACCCAGCCAGAGTCAGCACGTTCAGGGGAGGAGAGGGAGGGGAACCAGTGAGTGTTGAACTGAACCCAGCCAGAGTCAGCACCTTCAGGGGAGGAGAGGGAGGAGAACCAGTGAGTGCACAACTGAACCCAGCCAGAGTCAGCACCTTCAGGGGAGGAGAGGGAGGGGATCCACTGAGTGTAGAACTGAACCCAGCCAGAGTCAGCACCTTCAGAGGGGGGGAGAGGGAGGGGAACCAGTGAGTGCAGAACTGAACCGAGCCAGAGTCATCATCTTCAGGGGAGGAGAGAGAGGGGAACCAGTGAGTGCAGAACTGAACCCAGCCAGAGTCAGCACCTTCAGGGGAGGAGAGGGAGGGGAACCAGTGAGTGTAGATCTGAACCCAGCCAGAGTCAGCACCTTCAGGGGAGGAGAGGGAGGGGAACCAGTGAGTGTAGAACTGAACCCAGCCAGAGTCAGCACCTTCAGGGGAGGAGAGGGAGGGGAACCAGTGAGTGTAGAACTGAACCCAGCCAGAGTCAGCACCTTCAGGGGAGGAGAGGGGAACCAGTGAGTGTAGAAATGAATCCAGCCAGAGTCAGCACCTTCAGGGGAGGAGAGGGAGGGGAACCAGTGAATGTAGAACTGAACCCAGCCAGAGTCAGCACCTTCAGGGGAGGAATGGTTGTGGAACCATTGAGTGCAGAACTGAACCCAGCCAGAGTCAGCACCTTCAGGGGAGGAATGGTTGGGGAACCAGTGAGTGTAGAACTGAACCCAGCCAGAGTCAGCACCTTCAGGGGAGGAGAGGGAGGGGAACCAGTGAGTGTTGAACTGAACCCAGCCAGAGTCAGCACCTTCAGGGGAGGAGAGGGAGGAAAACCAGTGAGTGCACAACTGAACCCAGCCAGAGTCAGCACCTTCAGGGGAGGAGAGGGAGGGGAACCAGTGAGTGTAGAACTGAACCCAGCCAGAGTCAGCACCTTCATGGGGGGAGAGGGAATGGAACCAGAGAGTGTAGAACTGAACCGAGCCAGAGTCGTCATCTTCAGGGGAGGAGAGAGAGGGGAACCAGTGAGTGTAGAACTGAACCCAGCCAGAGTCAGCACCTTCAGGGGAGGAGAGGGAGGGGAACCAGTGAGTGCAGATCTGAACCCAGCCAGAGTCAGCACCTTCAGGGGAGGAGAGGGAGGGGAACCAGTGACTGTAGAACTGAACCCAGCCAGAGTCAGCACCTTCAGAGGAGGAATGGTTGGGGAACCAGTGAGTGTAGAACTGAACCCAGCCAGAGTCAGCACCTTCAGGGGAGGAGAGGGAGGAGAACCAGTGAGTGTTGAACTGAACCCAGCCAGAGTCAGCACCTTCAGCGGAGGAGAGAGAGGGGAACCAGTGAGTGTTGAACTGAACCCAGCCAGAGTCAGCACCTTCAGGGGAGGAGAGGGAGGGGAACCAGTGAGTGTCGAACTGAACCCAGCCAGAGTCAGCACCTTCAGGGGAGGAGAGGGAGGGGAACCAGTTAGTGTAGATCCGAACGCACCCAGAGTCAGCACCTTCAGGGGAGGAGAGGGAGGGGAACCAGTGAGTGTAGATCTGAACCCACCCAGAGTCAGCACCTTCAGGGGAGGAGAGGGAGGGGACCCAGTGACTGTAGAACTGAACCCAGCCAGAATCAGCACCTTCAGACATGAGAGAGAGGGGAACCAGTGAGTGTAGATCTGAACCCACCCAGAGTCAGCACCTTCAGACATGAGAGAGAGGGGAACCAGTGAGTGTAGAACTGGACCCAGCCAGAGTCAGCACCTTCAGCGGAGGAGAGAGAGAGGATCCAGTGAGTGTCGAACTGAACCCAGCCAGAGTCAGCACCTTCAGGGGAGGAGAGGGAGCGGAACCAGTGTATGTAGAACTGAACCCAGCCAGAGTCAGCACCTTCAGGGTAGGAGAGGGAGGGGAACCAGTGAGTGTAGAACTGAACCCAGCCAGAGTCAGCACCTTCAGGGGAGGAATGGTTGTGGAACCAGTGAGTGTAGAACTGAACCCAGCCAGAGTCAGCACCTTCAGGGGAGGAGAGGGAGGGGAACCCGTGAGTGTAGATCTGAACCCAGCCAGAGTCAGCACCTTCAGGGGAGGAGAGGGAGGGGAACCAGTGAGTGTAGAACTGAACCCAGCCAGAGTCAGCACCTGCAGGGGAGGAGAGGGAGGGGAACCAGTGAGTGTAGAACTGAACCCAGCCAGGGTCAGCACATTCAGGGGAGGAGAGGGGAACCAGTGAGTGTAGAAATGAACCCAGCCAGAGTCAGCACCTTCAGGGGAGGAGAGGGAGGGGAACCAGTGAATGTAGAACTGAACCCAGCCAGAGTCAGCACCTTCAGGGGAGGAGAGGGAGGGGAACCAGTGAGTGTAGAACTGAACCCAGCCAGGGTCAGCACCTTCAGGGGAGGAGAGGGGAACCAGTGAGTGTAGAAATGAACCCAGCCAGAGTCAGCACCTTCAGTGGAGGAGAGGGAGGGGAACCAGTGAATGTAGAACTGAACCCAGCCAGAGTCAGCACCTTCAGGGGAGGAATCGTTGGGGAACCAGTGAGTGTCGAACTGAACCCAGCCAGAGTCAGCACCTTCAGGGGAGGAGAGGGAGGAGAACCAGTGAGTGTTGTACTGAACCCAGCCAGAGTCAGCACCTTCAGGGGAGGAGAGAGGGGGGAACCAGTGAGTGTAGAACTGAACCCAGCCAGAGTCAGCACCTTCAGGGGAGGAATGGTTGGGGAACCAGTGAGTGTAGAACTGAACCCAGCCAGAGTCAGCACCTTCAGGGGAGGAGATGGAGGAGAACCAGAGGGTGTTGAACTGAACCCAGCCAGAGTCAGCACCTTCAGCGGAGGAGAGAGAGGGGAACCAGTGAGTGTAGAACTGAACCCAGCCAGAGTCAGCACCTTCAGGGGAGGGGAACCAGTGAGTGTAGATCTGAACCCACCCAGAGTCAGCACCTTCAGGGGAGGAGAGGGAGGGGAACCAGTGAGTGTAGAACTGGACCCAGCCAGAGTCAGCACCTTCAGGGGAGGAGAGGGAGGAGAACCAGTGAGTGCACAACTGAACCCAGCCAGAGTCAGCACCTTCAGGGGAGGAGAGGGAGGGGATCCACTGAGTGTAGAACTGAACCCAGCCAGAGTCAGCACCTTCAGAGGGGGGGAGAGGGAGGGGAACCAGTGAGTGCAGAACTGAACCGAGCCAGAGTCATCATCTTCAGGGGAGGAGAGAGAGGGGAACCAGTGAGTGCAGAACTGAACCCAGCCAGAGTCAGCACCTTCAGGGGAGGAGAGGGAGGGGAACCAGTGAGTGTAGATCTGAACCCAGCCAGAGTCAGCACCTTCAGGGGAGGAGAGGGAGGGGAACCAGTGAGTGTAGAACTGAACCCAGCCAGAGTCAGCACCTTCAGGGGATGAGAGGGAGTGGAACCATGAGTGTAGAACTGAACCCAGCCAGAGTCAGCACCTTCAGGGGAGGAGAGGGGAACCAGTGACTGTAGAAATGAACCCAGCCAGAGTCAGCACCTTCAGGGGAGGAATGGTTGTGGAACCATTGAGTGCAGAACTGAACCCAGCCAGAGTCAGCACCTTCAGGGGAGGAATGGTTGGGGAACCAGTGAGTGTAGAACTGAACCCAGCCAGAGTGAGCACCTTCAGGGGAGGAGAGGGAGGGGAACCAGTGAGTGTTGAACTGAACCCAGCCAGAGTCAGCACCTTCAGGGGAGGAGAGGGAGGAGAACCAGTGAGTGCACAACTGAACCCAGCCAGAGTCAGCACCTTCAGGGGAGGAGAGGGAGGGGAACCAGTGAGTGTAGAACTGAACCCAGCCAGAGTCAGCACCTTCAGGGGGGGAGAGGGAGTGGTACCAGAGAGTGTAGAACTGAACCGAGCCAGAGTCGTCATCTTCAGGGGAGGAGAGAGAGGGGAACCAGTGAGTGTAGAACTGAACCCAGCCAGAGTCAGCACCTTCAGGGGAGGAGAGGGAGGGGAACCAGTGAGTGCAGATCTGAACTCAGCCAGAGTCAGAACCTTCAGGGGAAAGAGAGGGAGGGGAACCAGTGACTGTAGAACTGAACCCAGCCAGAGTCAGCACCTTCAGAGGAGGAATGGCTGGGGAACCAGTGAGTGTAGAACTGAACCCAGCCAGAGTCAGCACCTTCAGGGGAGGAGAGGGAGGAGAACCAGTGAGTGTTGAACTGAACCCAGCCAGAGTCAGCACCTTCAGCGGAGGAGAGAGAGGGGAACCAGTGAGTGTTGAACTGAACCCAGCCAGAGTCCGCACCTTCAGGGGAGGAGAGGGAGGGGAACCAGTGAGTGTAGAACTGAACCCAGCCAGAGTCAGCACCTTCAGGGGAGGAGAGGGAGGGGAACCAGTGAGTGTAGATCTGAACGCACCCAGAGTCAGCACCTTCAGGGGAGGAGAGGGGAACCAGTGAGTGTAGGACTGAACCCAGCCAGAGTCAGCACCTTCAGGGGAGGAGAGGGAGGGGAACCAGTGAGTGTAGATCTGAACCCACCCAGAGTCAGCACCTTCAGGGGAGGAGAGGGAGGGGAACCAGTGAGTGTAGAACTGGACCCAGCCAGAGTCAGCACCTTCAGCGGAGGAGAGAGAGAGGATCCAGTGAGTGTCGAACTGAACCCAGCCAGAGTCAGCACCTTCAGGGGAGGAGAGGGAGCGGAACCAGTGTATGTAGAACTGAACCCAGCCAGAGTCAGCACCTTCAGGGTAGGAGAGGGAGGGGAACCAGTGAGTGTAGAACTGAACCCAGCCAGAGTCAGCACCTTCAGGGGAGGAATGGTTGTGGAACCAGTGAGTGTAGAACTGAACCCAGCCAGAGTCAGCACCTTCAGGGGAGGAGAGGGAGGGGAACCCGTGAGTGTAGATCTGAACCCAGCCAGAGTCAGCACCTTCAGGGGAGGAGAGGGAGGGGAACCAGTGAGTGTAGAACTGAACCCAGCCAGAGTCAGCACCTTCAGGGGAGGAGAGGGACGGGAACCAGTGAGTGTAGAACTGAACCCAGCCAGAGTCAGCACCTTCAGGGGAGGAGAGGGGAACCAGTGAGTGCAGAAATGAACCCAGCCAGAGTCAGCACCTTCAGGGGAGGAGAGGGGAACCAGTGAGTGTAGAACTGAACCAGCCAGAGGCAGCACCTTCAGACGTGAGAGAGAGGGGATCCAGTGAGTGTAGACCTGAACCCGGCCAGAGTCAGCACCTTCAGGGGAGGAGAGGGAGGGGAACCAGTGAATGTAGAACTGAACCCAGCCAGAGTCAGCACCTTCAGGGTAGGAGAGGGAGGGGAACCAGTGAGTGTAGAACTGAACCCAGCCAGAGTCAGCACCTTCAGGGGAGGAGAGGCCGGAGAACCAGTGAGTGTTGAACTGAACCCAGCCAGATTCAGCACCTTCAGGGGAGGAGAGGGAGGGGAACCAGTGACTGTAGAAATGAAACCAGCAAGAGTCAGCACCTTCAGGGGAGGAGAGGGAGGGGAACCAGTGAATGTCAAACTGAACCCAGCCAGAGTCAGCACCTTCAGGGGAGGAGAGGGAGGAGAACCAGTGAGTGTAGAACTGAACCGAGCCAGAGTCAGCACCTTCAGGGGGGGAGAGGGAGGGGAACCAGAGAGTGTAGAACTGAACCGAGCCAGAGTCAGCACCTTCAGGGGGGGAGAGGGAGGGGAACCAGAGAGTGTAGAACTGAACCGAGCCAGAGTCAGCACCTTCAGGGGAGGAGAGGGAGGGGAACCAGTGAGTGTAGAACTGAACCCAGCCAGAGTCAGCACCTTCAGCGGGGGAGAGGGAGGGGAACCAGAGAGTGTAGAACTGAACCGAGCCAGAGTCGTCATCTTCAGGGGAGGAGAGAGAGGGGAACCAGTGAGTGTAGAACTGAACCCAGCCAGAGTCAGCACCTTCAGGCGAGCAGAGGGAGGGGAACCAATGAGTGTAAACCTGAACCCAGCCAGATTCAGCACCTTAAGGGGAGAGAGAGGGGAACCAGTGAGTGCAGAACTGAACCCAGCCGGAGTCAGCACCTTCAGGGGAGGAGAAGTAGGGGAACCAGTGAGTGTAGATCTGAACCCAGCCAGAGTCAGCACCTTCAGGGGAGGATAGGGAGGGGAACCAGTGAATGCAGAACTGAACCCAGCCAGAGTCAGCACCTTCGGGGTAGGAGAGGGAGGGGAACCAGTGAGTGTAGAACTGAACCCAGCCAGAGTCAGCACCTTCAGGGGAGGAATGGTTGGGGAACCAGTGAGTGTAGAACTGAACCCAGCCAGAGTCAGCACCTTCAGGGGAGGAGAGGGAGGAGAACCAGTGAGTGTTTAACTGAACCCAGCCAGAGTCAGCACCTTCAGGGGAGGAGAGGGAGGGGAACCAGTGACTGTAGAACTGAACCCAGCCAGAGTCAGCACCTTCAGGCGAGCAGAGGGAGGGGAACCAGTGAGTGTAAAACTGAACCCAGCCAGAGTCAGCACCTTAAGGGGAGAGAGAGGGGAACCAGTGAGTGCAGAACTGAACCCAGCCGGAGTCAGCACCTTCAGGGGAGGAGAGGGAGGGGAACCAGTGAGTGTAGAAATGAACCCAGCCAGAGTCAGCACCTTCAGGGGAGGAGAGGGAGGGGAACCAATGTATGTAGAACTGAACCCAGCCAGAGTCAGCACCTTCAGGGTAGGAGAGGGAGGGGAACCAGTGAGTGTAGAACTGAACCCAGCCAGATTCAGCACCTTCAGGGGAGGAGAGGGAGGGGTACCAGTGACTGTAGAAATGAAACCAGCCAGAGTCAGCACCTTCAGGGGAGGAGAGGGAGGGGAACCAGTGAATGTAGAACTGAACCCAGCCAGAGTCAGCACCTTCAGGGTAGGAGAGGGAGGGGAACCAGTGAGTGTAGAACTGAACCCAGCCAGAGTCAGCACCTTCAGGGGAGGAGAGGGCAGAGAACCAGTGAGTGTTGAACTGAAACCAGCCAGAGTCAGCACCTTCAGGGGAGGAGAGGGAGGGGAACCAGTGAATGTAGAACTGAACCCAGCCAGAGTCAGCACCTTCAGGGGGGGAGAGCGAGGGGAACCAGAGAGTGTAGAACTGAACCGAGCAAGAGTCGTCATCTTCAGGGGAGGAGAGGGAGGGGAACCAGTGAGTGTAGAACTGAACCCAGCCAGAGTCAGCACCTTCAGGCGAGCAGAGGGAGGGGAACCAGTGAGTGTAAAACTGAACCCAGCCAGAGTCAGCACCTTCAGGGGAGGAATGGTTGGGGAACCAATGAGTGCAGAACTCAACCCAGCCAGAGTCAGCACCTTCAGGGGAGGAGAGGGAGGAGAACCAGTGAGTGTTGAACTGAACCCAGCCAGAGTCAGCACCTGCAGGGGAGGAGAGGGAGGGGAACCAGTGAGTGCAGATCTGAACCCAGCCAGAGTCAGCACCTTCAGGGGAGGAGAGGGAGGGGAACCAGTGACTGCAGAACTGAACCCAGCCAGAGTCAGCACCTTCAGGGGAGGAGAGGGAGGGGAACCAGTGACTGCAGAACTGAACCCAGCCAGAGTCAGCACCTTCAGGGGAGGAGAGGGGAACCAGTGAGTGTAGAAATGAACCCAGCCAGAGTCAGCACCTTCAGGGGAGGAGAGGGAGGGGAACCAGTGAGTGTAGAACTGAACCCAGCCAGAGTCAGCACCTTCAGGGGAGGAGAGGGAGGGGAACCAGTGAGTGTTGAACTGACCCCAGCCAGAGTCAGCACCTTCAGGGGAGGAGAGGGAGGAGAACCAGTGAGTGCACAACTGAACCCAGCCAGAGTCAGCACCTTCAGGGGAGGAGAGGGAGGAGAACCAGTGAGTGCACAACTGAACCCAGCCAGAGTCAGCACCTTCAGGGGAGGAGAGGGAGGGGAACCAGAGAGTGTAGAACTGAACCCAGCCAGAGTCAGCACCTTCAGAGGAGGAGAGGGAGGGGAACCAGTGAGTGTAGAACTGAACACAGCCAGAGTCAGCACCTTCAGGGGAGGAGAGGGAGGGGAACCAGTGAGTGTGAAACTGAACCCAGCCGGAGTCAGCACCTTCAGGGGAGGAGAGGGACTGGAACCAGTGAGTGTAGAACTGAACCCAGCCAGAGTCAGCACCTTCAGGGGAGGAATGGTTTGGGAACCAGTGAGTGTAGAACTGAACCCAGCCAGAGTCAGCACCTTCAGGCGTGAGAGAGAGGGGAACCAGTGAGTGTAGAACTGGACCCAGCCAGAGTCAGCACCTTCAGGGGAGGAGAGGGAAGGGAACCAGTGAGTGTTGAACTGAACCCAGCCAGAGTCAGCACGTTCAGGGGAGGAGAGGGAGGGGAACCAGTGAGTGTTGAACTGAACCCAGCCAGAGTCAGCACCTTCAGGGGAGGAGAGAGAGGAGAACCAGTGAGTGCACAACTGAACCCAGCCAGAGTCAGCACCTTCAGGGGAGGAGAGGGAGGGGATCCACTGAGTGTAGAACTGAACCCAGCCAGAGTCAGCACCTTCAGAGGGGGGGAGAGGGAGGGGAACCAGTGAGTGCAGAACTGAACCGAGCCAGAGTCATCATCTTCAGGGGAGGAGAGAGAGGGGAACCAGTGAGTGCAGAACTGAACCCAGCCAGAGTCAGCACCTTCAGGGGAGGAGAGGGAGGGGAACCAGTGAGTGTAGATCTGAACCCAGCCAGAGTCAGCACCTTCAGGGGAGGAGAGGGAGGGGAACCAGTGAGTGTAGAACTGAACCCAGCCAGAGTCAGCACCTTCAGGGGAGGAGAGGGAGGGGAACCAGTGAGTGTAGAACTGAACCCAGCCAGAGTCAGCACCTTCAGGGGAGGAGAGGGGAACCAGTGAGTGTAGAAATGAACCCAGCCAGAGTCAGCACCTTCAGGTGAGGAGAGGGAGGGGAACCAGTGAATGTAGAACTGAACCCAGCCAGAGTCAGCACCTTCAGGGGAGGAATGGTTGTGGAACCATTGAGTGCAGAACTGAACCCAGCCAGAGTCAGCACCTTCAGGGGAGGAATGGTTGGGGAACCAGTGAGTGTAGAACTGAACCCAGCCAGAGTCAGCACCTTCAGGGGAGGAGAGGGAGGGGAACCAGTGAGTGTTGAACTGAACCCAGCCAGAGTCAGCACCTTCAGGGGAGGAGAGGGAGGAGAACCAGTGAGTGCACAACTGAACCCAGCCAGAGTCAGCACCTTCAGGGGAGGAGAGGGAGGGGAACCAGTGAGTGTAGAACTGAACCCAGCCAGAGTCAGCACCTTCATGGGGGGAGAGGGAGTGGAACCAGAGAGTGTAGAACTGAACCGAGCCAGAGTCGTCATCTTCAGGGGAGGAGAGAGAGGGGAACCAGTGAGTGTAGAACTGAACCCAGCCAGAGTCAGCACCTTCAGGGGAGGAGAGGGAGGGGAACCAGTGAGTGCAGATCTGAACCCAGCCAGAGTCAGCACCTTCAGGGGAGGAGAGGGAGGGGAACCAGTGACTGTAGAACTGAACCCAGCCAGAGTCAGCACCTTCAGAGGAGGAATGGTTGGGGAACCAGTGAGTGTAGAACTGAACCCAGCCAGAGTCAGCACCTTCAGGGGAGGAGAGGGAGGAGAACCAGTGAGTGTTGAACTGAACCCAGCCAGAGTCAGCACCTTCAGCGGAGGAGAGAGAGGGGAACCAGTGAGTGTTGAACTTAACCCAGCCAGAGTCAGCACCTTCAGGGGAGGAGAGGGAGGGGAACCAGTGAGTGTAGAACTGAACCCAGCCAGAGTCAGCACCTTCAGGGGAGGAGAGGGAGGGGAACCAGTGAGTGTAGATCCGAACGCACCCAGAGTCAGCACCTTCAGGGGAGGAGAGGGAGGGGAACCAGTGAGTGTAGATCTGAACCCACCCAGAGTCAGCACCTTCAGGGGAGGAGAGGGAGGGGACCCAGTGACTGTAGAACTGAACCCAGCCAGAATCAGCACCTTCAGACATGAGAGAGAGGGGAACCAGTGAGTGTAGATCTGAACCCACCCAGAGTCAGCACCTTCAGACATGAGAGAGAGGGGAACCAGTGAGTATAGAACTGGACCCAGCCAGAGTCAGCACCTTCAGCGGAGGAGAGAGAGAGGATCCAGTGAGTGTCGAACTGAACCCAGCCAGAGTCAGCACCTTCAGGGGAGGAGAGGGAGCGGAACCAGTGTATGTAGAACTGAACCCAGCCAGAGTCAGCACCTTCAGGGTAGGAGAGGGAGGGGAACCAGTGAGTGTAGAACTGAACCCAGCCAGAGTCAGCACCTTCAGGGGAGGAATGGTTGTGGAACCAGTGAGTGTAGAACTGAACCCAGCCAGAGTCAGCACCTTCAGGGGAGGAGAGGGAAGGGAACCCGTGAGTGTAGATCTGAACCCAGCCAGAGTCAGCACCTTCAGGGGAGGAGAGGGAGGGGAACCAGTGAGTGTAGAACTGAACCCAGCCAGAGACAGCACCTTCAGGGGAGGAGAGGGAGGGGAACCAGTGAGTGTAGAACTGAACCCAGCCAGGGTCAGCACCTTCAGGGGAGGAGAGGGGAACCAGTGAGTGTAGAAATGAACCCAGCCAGAGTCAGCACCTTCAGGGGAGGAGAGGGAGGGGAACCAGTGAATGTAGAACTGAACCCAGCCAGAGTCAGCACCTTCAGGGGAGGAGAGGGAGGGGAACCAGTGAATGTAGAACTGAACCCAGCCAGGGTCAGCACCTTCAGGGGAGGAGAGGGGAACCAGTGAGTGTAGATCTGAACCCACCCAGAGTCAGCACCTTCAGACATGAGAGAGAGGGGAACCAGTGAGTGTAGAACTGGACCCAGCCAGAGTCAGCACCTTCAGCGGAGGAGAGAGAGAGGATCCAGTGAGTGTCGAACTGAACCCAGCCAGAGTCAGCACCTTCAGGGGAGGAGAGGGAGCGGAACCAGTGTATGTAGAACTGAACCCAGCCAGAGTCAGCACCTTCAGGGTAGGAGAGGGAGGGGAACCAGTGAGTGTAGAACTGAACCCAGCCAGAGTCAGCACCTTCAGGGGAGGAATGGTTGTGGAACCAGTGAGTGTAGAACTGAACCCAGCCAGAGTCAGCACCTTCAGGGGAGGAGAGGGAAGGGAACCCGTGAGTGTAGATCTGAACCCAGCCAGAGTCAGCACCTTCAGGGGAGGAGAGGGAGGGGAACCAGTGAGTGTAGAACTGAACCCAGCCAGAGACAGCACCTTCAGGGGAGGAGAGGGAGGGGAACCAGTGAGTGTAGAACTGAACCCAGCCAGGGTCAGCACCTTCAGGGGAGGAGAGGGGAACCAGTGAGTGTAGAAATGAACCCAGCCAGAGTCAGCACCTTCAGGGGAGGAGAGGGAGGGGAACCAGTGAATGTAGAACTGAACCCAGCCAGAGTCAGCACCTTCAGGGGAGGAATCGTTGGGGAACCAGTGAGTGTCGAACTGAACCCAGCCAGAGTCAGCACCTTCAGGGGAGGAGAGGGAGGAGAACCAGTGAGTGTTGTACTGAACCCAGCCAGAGTCAGCACCTTCAGGGGAGGAGAGAGGGGGGAACCAGTGAGTGTAGAACTGAACCCAGCCAGAGTCAGCACCTTCAGGGGAGGAATGGTTGGGGAACCAGTGAGTGTAGAACTGAACCCAGCCAGAGTCAGCACCTTCAGGGGAGGAGATGGAGGAGAACCAGAGGGTGTTGAACTGAACCCAGCCAGAGTCAGCACCTTCAGGGGAGGGGAACCAGTGAGTGTAGATCTGAACCCACCCAGAGTCAGCACCTTCAGGGGAGGAGAGGGAGGGGAACCAGTGAGTGTAGAACTGGACCCAGCCAGAGTCAGCACCTTCAGGGGAGGAGAGGGAGGAGAACCAGTGAGTGCACAACTGAACCCAGCCAGAGTCAGCACCTTCAGGGGAGGAGAGGGAGGGGATCCACTGAGTGTAGAACTGAACCCAGCCAGAGTCAGCACCTTCAGAGGGGGGGAGAGGGAGGGGAACCAGTGAGTGCAGAACTGAACCGAGCCAGAGTCATCATCTTCAGGGGAGGAGAGAGAGGGGAACCAGTGAGTGCAGAACTGAACCCAGCCAGAGTCAGCACCTTCAGGGGAGGAGAGGGAGGGGAACCAGTGAGTGTAGATCTGCACCCAGCCAGAGTCAGCACCTTCAGGGGAGGAGAGGGAGGGGAACCAGTGAGTGTAGAACTGAACCCAGCCAGAGTCAGCACCTTCAGGGGAGGAGAGGGAGTGGAACCATGAGTGTAGAACTGAACCCAGCCAGAGTCAGCACCTTCAGGGGAGGAGAGGGGAACCAGTGACTGTAGAAATGAACCCAGCCAGAGTCAGCACCTTCAGGGGAGGAATGGTTGTGGAACCATTGAGTGCAGAACTGAACCCAGCCAGAGTCAGCACCTTCAGGGGAGGAATGGTTGGGGAACCAGTGAGTGTAGAACTGAACCCAGCCAGAGTCAGCACCTTCAGGGGAGGAGAGGGAGGGGAACCAGTGAGTGTTGAACTGAACCCAGCCAGAGTCAGCACCTTCAGGGGAGGAGAGGGAGGAGAACCAGTGAGTGCACAACTGAACCCAGCCAGAGTCAGCACCTTCAGGGGAGGAGAGGGAGGGGAACCAGTGAGTGTAGAACTGAACCCAGCCAGAGTCAGCACCTTCAGGGGGGAGAGGGAGTGGAACCAGAGAGTGTAGAACTGAACCGAGCCAGAGTCGTCATCTTCAGGGGAGGAGAGAGAGGGGAACCAGTGAGTGTAGAACTGAACCCAGCCAGAGTCAGCACCTTCAGGGGAGGAGAGGGAGGGGAACCAGTGAGTGCAGATCTGAACCCAGCCAGAGTCAGCACCTTCAGGGGAGGAGAGGGAGGGGAACCAGTGACTGTAGAACTGAACCCAGCCAGAGTCAGCACCTTCAGAGGAGGAATGGCTGGGGAACCAGTGAGTGTAGAACTGAACCCAGCCAGAGTCAGCACCTTCAGGGGAGGAGAGGGAGGAGAACCAGTGAGTGTTGAACTGAACCCAGCCAGAGTCAGCACCTTCAGCGGAGGAGAGCGAGGGGAACCAGGGAGTGTTGAACTGAACCCAGCCAGAGTCAGCACCTTCAGGGGAGGAGAGGGAGGGGAACCAGTGAGTGTAGAACTGAACCCAGCCAGAGTAAGCACCTTCAGGGGAGGAGAGGGAGGGGAACCAGTGAGTGTAGATCTGAACGCACCCAGAGTCAGCACCTTCAGGGGAGGAGAGGGGAACCAGTGAGTGTAGGACTGAACCCAGCCAGAGTCAGCACCTTCAGGGGAGGAGAGGGAGGGGAACCAGTGAGTGTAGATCTGAACCCACCCAGAGTCAGCACCTTCAGGGGAGGAGAAGGAGGGGACCCAGTGACTGTAGAATGAACCCAGCCAGAATCAGCACCTTCAGACATGAGAGAGAGGGGAACCAGTGAGTGTAGATCTGAACCCACCCAGAGTCAGCACCTTCAGGGGAGGAGAGGGAGGGGAACCAGTGAGTGTAGAACTGGACCCAGCCAGAGTCAGCACCTTCAGCGGAGGAGAGAGAGAGGATCCAGTGAGTGTCGAACTGAACCCAGCCAGAGTCAGCACCTTCAGGGGAGGAGAGGGAGCGGAACCAGTGTATGTAGAACTGAACCCAGCCAGAGTCAGCACCTTCAGGGTAGGAGAGGGAGGGGAACCAGTGAGTGTAGAACTGAACCCAGCCAGAGTCAGCACCTTCAGGGGAGGAATGGTTGTGGAACCAGTGAGTGTAGAACTGAACCCAGCCAGAGTCAGCACCTTCAGGGGAGGAGAGGGAGGGGAACCCGTGAGTGTAGATCTGAACCCAGCCAGAGTCAGCACCTTCAGGGGAGGAGAGGGAGGGGAACCAGTGAGTGTAGAACTGAACCCAGCCAGAGTCAGCACCTTCAGGGGAGGAGAGGGAGGGGAACCAGTGAGTGTAGAACTGAACCCAGCCAGAGTCAGCACCTTCAGGGGAGGAGAGGGGAACCAGTGAGTGCAGAAATGAACCCAGCCAGAGTCAGCACCTTCAGGGGAGGAGAGGGGAACCAGTGAGTGTAGAACTGAACCAGCCAGAGGCAGCACCTTCAGACGTGAGAGAGAGGGGATCCAGTGAGTGTAGACCTGAAACCGGCCAGAGTCAGCACCTTCAGGGGAGGAGAGGGAGGGGAACCAGTGAATGTAGAACTGAACCCAGCCAGAGTCAGCACCTTCAGGGTAGGAGAGGGAGGGGAACCAGTGAGTGTAGAACTGAACCCAGCCAGAGTCAGCACCTTCAGGGGAGGAGAGGCCGGAGAACCAGTGAGTGTTGAACTGAACCCAGCCAGATTCAGCACCTTCAGGGGAGGAGAGGGAGGGGAACCAGTGACTGTAGAAATGAAACCAGCAAGAGTCAGCACCTTCAGGGGAGGAGAGGGAGGGGAACCAGTGAATGTCGAACTGAACCCAGCCAGAGTCAGCACCTTCAGGGAAGGAGAGGGAGGAGAACCATTGAGTGTAGAACTGAACCGAGCCAGAGTCAGCACCTTCAGGGGGGGAGAGGGAGGGGAACCAGAGAGTGTAGAACTGAACCGAGCCAGAGTCAGCACCTTCAGGGGAGGAGAGGGAGGGGAACCAGTGAGTGTAGAACTGAACCCAGCCAGAGTCAGCACCTTCAGCGGGGGAGAGGGAGGGGAACCAGAGAGTGTAGAACTGAACCGAGCCAGAGTCGTCATCTTCAGGGGAGGAGAGAGAGGGGAACCAGTGAGTGTAGAACTGAACCCAGCCAGAGTCAGCACCTTCAGGCGAGCAGAGGGAGGGGAACCAATGAGTGTAAACCTGAACCCAGCCAGATTCAGCACCTTAAGGGGAGAGAGAGGGGAACCAGTGAGTGTAGAACTGAACCCAGCCAGAGTCAGCACCTTCAGGGGAGGAGAGGGAGGGGAACCAGTGAGTGTAGATCTGAACCCAGCCAGAGTCAGCACCTTCAGGGGAGGATAGGGAGGGGAACCAATGAATGCAGAACTGAACCCAGCCAGAGTCAGCACCTTCGGGGTAGGAGAGGGAGGGGAACCAGTGAGTGTAGAACTGAACCCAGCCAGAGTCAGCACCTTCAGGGGAGGAATGGTTGGGGAACCAGTGAGTGTAGAACTGAACCCAGCCAGAGTCAGCACCTTCAGGGGAGGAGAGGGAGGAGAACCAGTGAGTGTTTAACTGAACCCAGCCAGAGTCAGCACCTTCAGGGGAGGAGAGGGAGGGGAACCAGTGACTGTAGAACTGAACCCAGCCAGAGTCAGCACCTTCAGGCGAGCAGAGGGAGGGGAACCAGTGAGTGTAAAACTGAACCCAGCCAGAGTCAGCACCTTAAGGGGAGAGAGAGGGGAACCAGTGAGTGCAGAACTGAACCCAGCCGGAGTCAGCACCTTCAGGGGAGGAGAGGGAGGGGAACCAGTGAGTGTAGAAATGAACCCAGCCAGAGTCAGCACCTTCAGGGGAGGAGAGGGAGGGGAACCAATGTATGTAGAACTGAACCCAGCCAGAGTCAGCACCTTCAGGGTAGGAGAGGGAGGGGAACCAGTGAGTGTAGAACTGAACCCAGCCAGATTCAGCACCTTCAGGGGAGGAGAGGGAGGGGTACCAGTGACTGTAGAAATGAAACCAGCCAGAGTCAGCACCTTCAGGGGAGGAGAGGGAGGGGAACCAGTGAATGTAGAACTGAACCCAGCCAGAGTCAGCACCTTCAGGGTAGGAGAGGGAGGGGAACCAGTGAGTGTAGAACTGAACCCAGCCAAAGTCAGCACCTTCAGGGGAGGAGAGGGCGGAGAACCAGTGAGTGTTGAACTGAAACCAGCCAGAGTCAGCACCTTCAGGGGATGAGAGGGAGGGGAACCAGTGAATGTAGAACTGAACCCAGCCAGAGTCAGCACCTTCAGGGGGGGAGAGCGAGGGGAACCAGAGAGTGTAGAACTGAACCGAGCCAGAGTCGTCATCTTCAGGGGAGGAGAGAGAGGGGAACCAGTGAGTGTAGAACTGAACCCAGCCAGAGTCAGCACCTTCAGGCGAGCAGAGGGAGGGGAACCAGTGAGTGTAAAACTGAACCCAGCCAGAGTCAGCACCTTCAGGGGAGGAATGGTTGGGGAACCAGTGAGTGCAGAACTCAACCCAGCCAGAGTCAGCACCTTCAGGGGAGTTGAGGGAGGAGAACCAGTGAGTGTTGAACTGAACCCAGCCAGAGTCAGCACCTTCAGGGGAGGAGAGGGAGGGGAACCAGTGAGTGCAGATCTGAACCCAGCCAGAGTCAGCACCTTCAGGGGAGGAGAGGGAGGGGAACCAGTGACTGCAGAACTGAACCCAGCCAGAGTCAGCACCTTCAGGGGAGGAGAGGGGATCCAGTGAGTGTAGAAATGAACCCAGCCAGAGTCAGCACCTTCAGGGGAGGAGAGGGAGGGGAACCAGTGAGTGTAGAACTGAACCCAGCCAGAGTCAGCACCTTCAGGGGAGGAGAGGCAGGGGAACCAGTGAGTGTTGAACTGACCCCAGCCAGAGTCAGCACCTTCAGGGGAGGAGAGGGAGGAGAACCAGTGAGTGCACAACTGAACCCAGCCAGAGTCAGCACCTTCAGGGGAGGAGAGGGAGGAGAACCAGTGAGTGCACAACAGAACCCAGCCAGAGTCAGCACCTTCAGGGGAGGAGAGGGAGGGGAACCAGAGAGTGTAGAACTGAACCCAGCCAGAGTCAGCACCTTCAGAGGAGGAGAGGGAGGGGAACCAGTGAGTGTAGAACTGAACACAGCCAGAGTCAGCACCTTCAGGGGAGGAGAGGGAGGGGAACCAGTGAGTGTGAAACTGAACCCAGCCGGAGTCAGCACCTTCAGGGGAGGAGAGGGACTGGAACCAGTGAGTGTAGAACTGAACACAGCCAGAGTCAGCACCTTCAGGGGAGGAGAGGGAGAGGAACCAGTGAGTGTAGAACTGAACCCAGCCAGAGTCAGCACCTTCAGGGGAGCAATGGTTGGGGAACCAGTGAGTGTAGAACTGACCCCAGCCAGAGTCAGCACCATCAGGGGAGGAGAGGGAGGAGAACCACTGAGTGTTGAACTGATCACAGCCAGAGTCAGCACCTTCAGGGGAGGAGAGGGAGGGGAACCAGTGACTGTAGAACTGAACCCAGCCAGAGACAGCACCTTCAGGGGAGGAGAGGGAGGGGAACCAGTGAATGTAGAACTGAACCCAGCCAGAGTCAGCACCTTCAGGGGGGGAGAGGGAGTGGAACCAGAGAGTGTAGAACTGAACCGAGCCAGAGTCGTCATCTTCAGGGGAGGAGAGAGAGGGGAACCAGTGAGTGTAGAACTGAACCCAGCCAGAGTCAGCACCTTCAGGGGAGGAGAGGGAGGGGAACCAGTGACTGTAGAACTGAACCCAGCCAGAGTCAGCACCTTCAGGGGAGGAATGGTTGGGGAACCAGTGAGTGTAGAACTGAACCCAGCCAGAGTCAGCACCTTCAGGGGAGGAGAGGGAGGAGAACCAGTGAGTGTTTAACTGAACCCAGCCAGAGTCAGCACCTTCAGGGGAGGAGAGGGAGGGGAACCAGTGACTGTAGAACTGAACCCAGCCAGATTCAGCACCTTCAGGCGAGCAGAGGGAGGGGAACCAGTGAGTGTAAAACTGAACCCAGCCAGAGTCAGCACCTTAAGGGGAGAGAGAGGGGAACCAGTGAGTGGAGAACTGAACCCAGCCGGAGTCAGCACCTTCAGGGGAGGAGAGGGAGGGGAACCAGTGAGTGTAGAAATGAACCCAGCCAGAGTCAGCACCTTCAGGGGAGGAGAGGGAGGGGAAGCAATGTATGTAGAACTGAACCCAGCCAGAGTCAGCACCTTCAGGGTAGGAGAGGGAGGGGAACCAGTGAGTGTAGAACTGAACCCAGCCAGATTCAGCACCTTCAGGGGAGGAGAGGGAGGGGTACCAGTGACTGTAGAAATGAAACCAGCCAGAGTCAGCACCTTCAGGGGAGGAGAGGGAGGGGAAACAGTGAATGTAGAACTGAACCCAGCCAGAGTCAGCACCTTCAGGGTAGGAGAGGGAGGGGAACCAGTGAGTGTAGAACTGAACCCAGCCAGAGTCAGCACCTTCAGGGGAGGAGAGGGCGGAGAACCAGTGAGTGTTGAACTGAAACCAGCCAGAGTCAGCACCTTCAGGGGAGGAGAGGGAGGGGAACCAGTGAATGTAGAACTGAACCCAGCCAGAGTCAGCACCTTCAGGGGGGAGAGCGAGGGGAACCAGAGAGTGTAGAACTGAACCGAGCCAGAGTCGTCATCTTCAGGGGAGGAGAGAGAGGGGAACCAGTGAGTGTAGAACTGAACCCAGCCAGAGTCAGCACCTTCAGGCGAGCAGAGGGAGGGGAACCAGTGAGTGTAAAACTGAACCCAGCCAGAGTCAGCACCTTCAGGGGAGGAATGGTTGGGGAACCAGTGAGTGTAGAACTCAACCCAGCCAGAGTCAGCACCTTCAGGGGAGGAGAGGGAGGAGAACCAGTGAGTGTTGAACTGAACCCAGCCAGAGTCAGCACCTTCAGGGGAGGAGAGGGAGGGGAACCAGTGAGTGCAGATCTGAACCCAGCCAGAGTCAGCACCTTCAGGGGAGGAGAGGGAGGGGAACCAGTGACTGCAGAACTGAACACAGCCAGAGTCAGCACCTTCAGGGGAGGAGAGGGGAACCAGTGAGTGTAGAAATGAACCCAGCCAGAGTCAGCACCTTCAGGGGAGGAGAGGGAGGGGAACCAGTGAGTGTAGAACTGAACCCAGCCAGAGTCAGCACCTTCAGGGGAGGAGAGGGAGGGGAACCAGTGAGTGTTGTACTGACCCCAGCCAGAGTCAGCACCTTCAGGGGAGGAGAGGGAGGAGAACCAGTGAGTGCACAACTGAACCCAGCCAGAGTCAGCACCTTCAGGGGAGGAGAGGGAGGAGAACCAGTGAGTGCACAACTGAACCCAGCCAGAGTCAGCACCTTCAGGGGAGGAGAGGGAGGGGAACCAGAGAGTGTAGAACTGAACCCAGCCAGAGTCAGCACCTTCAGAGGAGGAGAGGGAGGGGAACCAGTGAGTGAAGAACTGAACACAGCCAGAGTCAGCACCTTCAGGGGAGGAGAGGGAGGGGAACCAGTGAGTGTGAAACTGAACCCAGCCAGAGTCAGCACCTTCAGGGGAGGAGAGGGACTGGAACCAGTGAGTGTAGAACTGAACCCAGCCAGAATCAGCACCATCAGGGGAGGAGAGGGAGGGGAACCCGTGACTGTAGAACTGAACACAGCCAGAGTCAGCACCTTCAGGGGAGGAGAGGGAGAGGAACCAGTGAGTGTAGAACTGAACCCAGCCAGAGTCAGCACCTTCAGGGGAGCAATGGTTGGGGAACCAGTGAGTGTAGAACTGACCCCAGCCAGAGTCAGCACCTTCAGGGGAGGAGAGGGAGGAGAACCACTGAGTGTTGAACTGATCCCAGCCAGAGTCAGCACCTTCAGGGGAGGAGAGGGAGGGGAACCAGTGACTGTAGAACTGAACCCAGCCAGAGTCAGCACCTTCAGGGGAGGAGAGGGGAACCAGTGAGTGTAGAAATGAACCCAGCCAGAGTCAGCACCTTCAGGGGAGGAGAGGGAGGGGAAGCAGTGAATGTAGAACTGAACCCAGCCAGAGTCAGCACCTTCAGCGGGGGAGAGGGAGTGGAACCAGAGAGTGTAGAACTGAACCGAGCCAGAGTCGTCATCTTCAGGGGAGGAGAGAGAGGGGAACCAGTGAGTGTAGAACTGAACCCAGCCAGAGTCAGCACCTTCAGGGGAGGAGAGGGAGGGGAACCAGTGACTGTAGAACTGAACCCAGCCAGAGTCAGCACCTTCAGGGGAGGAATGGTTGGGGAAGCAGTGAGTGTAGAACTGAACCCAGCCAGAGTCAGCACCTTCAGGGGAGGAGAGGGAGGAGAACCAGTGAGTGTTGAACTGAACCCAGCCAGAGTCAGCACCTTCAGCGGAGGAGAGAGAGGGGAACCAGTGAGTGTTGAACTGAACCCAGCCAGAGTCAGCACCTTCAGGGGAGGAGAGGGAGGGGAACCAGTGACTGTAGAACTGAACCCAGCCAGAGTCAGCACCTTCAGGGGAGGAGAGGGGAACCAGTGAGTGTAGAACTGAACCAGCCAGAGGCAGCACCTTCAGCCGTGAGAGAGAGGGGATCCAGTGAGTGTAGACCTGAACCCAGCCAGAGTCAGCACCTTCAGGGGAGGAGAGGGAGGGGAACCAGTGAATGTAGAACTGAACACAGCCAGAGTCAGCACCTTCAGGGGAGGAGAGGGCGGAGAACCAGTGAGTGTGGAACTGAACCCAGCCAGAGTCAGCACCTTCAGGGGGGGAGAGGGAGGGGAACCAGTGACTGCAGAAATGAAACCAGCCAGAGTCAGCAGCTTCAGGGGAGGAGAGGGAGGGGAACCAGTGAATGTCGAACTGAACCCAGCCAGAGTCAGCACCTTCAGGGGAGGAGAGGGAGGGGAACCAGTGAGTGTAGAACTGAACCCAGCCAGAGTCAGCACCTTCAGGGGGGGAGAGGGAGGGGAACCAGAGAGTGTAGAACTGAACCGAGCCAGAGTCGTCATCTTCAGGGGAGGAGAGAGAGGGGAACCAGTGAGTGTAAAACTGAACCCAGCCAGAGTCAGCACCTTCAGGGGAGGAGAGGGAGGGGAACCAGTGAATGTAGATCTGAACGCAACCAGAGTCAGCACCTTCAGGGGAGGAGAGGGAGGGGAACCAGTGAATGTAGAACTGAACCCAGCCAGAGTCAGCACCTTCGGGGTAGGAGAGGGAGGGGAACCAGTGAGTGCAGAACTGAACCCAGCCAGAGTCAGCACCTTCAGGGGAGGAGAGGGAGGAGAACCAGTGAGTGTTGAACTGAACCCAGCCAGAGTCAGCACCTTCAGGGGAGGAGAGGGAGGGGAACCAGTGACTGTAGAACTGAACCCAGCCAGAGTCAGCACCTTCAGGCGAGCAGAGGGAGGGGAACCAGTGAGTGTAAAACTGAACCCAGCCAGAGTCAGCACCTTAAGGGGAGAGAGAGGGGAACCAGTGAGTGCAGAACTGAACCCAGCCGGAGTCAGCACCTTCAGGGGAGGAGAGGGAGGGGAACCAGTGAGTGTAGAAATGAACCCAGCCAGAGTCAGCACCTTCAGGGGAGGAGAGGGAGGGGAACCAGTGTATGTAGAACTGAACCCAGCCAGAGTCAGCACCTTCAGGGTAGGAGAGGGAGGGGAACCAGTGAGAGCAGAACTGAACACAGCCAGAGTCAACACCTTCAGGGGAGGAGAGGGCGGAGAACCAGTGAGTGTTGAACTGAACCCAGCCAGATTCAGCACCTTCAGGGGAGGAGAGGGAGGGGAACCAGTGACTGTAGAAATGAAACCAGCCAGAGTCAGCACCTTCAGGGGAGGAGAGGGAGGGGAACCAGTGAATGCAGAACTGAACCCAGCCAGAGTCAGCACCTTCAGAGGAGGAGAGGGAGGGGAACCAGTGAGTGTAGAACTGAACGCAGCCAGAGTCAGCACCTTCAGGGGAGGAGAGGGAGGGGAACCAGTGAGTGTGAAACTGAACCCATCCGGAGTCAGCACCTTCAGGGGAGGAGAGGGACTGGAACCAGTGAGTGTAGAACTGAACCCAGCCAGAATCAGCACCATCAGGGGAGGAGAGGGAGGGGAACCCGTGACTGTAGAACTGAACCCAGCCAGCGTCAGCACCTTCAGGGGAGGAGAGGGAGGGGAACCAGTGAATGTAGAACTGAACACAGCCAGAGTCAGCACCTTCACGGGAGGAGAGGGCGGAGAACCAGTGAGTGTTGAACTGAACCCAGCCAGAGTCAGCAGCTTCAGGGGGGGAGAGGGAGGGGAACCAGTGACTGCAGAAATGAAACCAGCCAGAGTCAGCAGCTTCAGGGGAGGAGAGGGAGGGGAACCAGTGAATGTCGAACTGAACCCAGCCAGAGTCAGCACCTTCAGGGGAGGAGAGGGAGGGGAACCAGTGAGTGTAGAACTGAACCCAGCTAGAGTCAGCACCTTCAGGGGGGGAGAGGGAGGGGAACCAGAGAGTGTAGAACTGAACCGAGCCAGAGTCGTTATCTTCAGGGGAGGAGAGAGAGGGGAACCAGTGAGTGTAAAACTGAACCCAGCCAGAGTCAGCACCTTCAGGGGAGGAGAGGGAGGGGAACCAGTGAATGTAGATCTGAATGCAACCAGAGTCAGCACCTTCAGGGGAGGAGAGGGAGGGGAACCAGTGAATGTAGAACTGAACCCAGCCAGAGTCAGCACCTTCGGGGTAGGAGAGGGAGGGGAACCAGTGAGTGTAGAACTGAACCCAGCCAGAGTCAGCACCTTCAGGGGAGGAGAGGGAGGAGAACCAGTGAGTGTTGAACTGAACCCAGCCAGAGTCAGCACCTTCAGGGGAGCAGAGGGAGGGGAACCAGTGAGTGTAAAACTGAACCCAACCAGAGTCAGCACCTTCAGGGGAGGAGAGAGAGGGGAACCAGTGAGTGTAGAACTGAACCCAGCCAGAGTCAGCACCTTCAGGGGAGGAGAGGGTGGGGAACCAGTGACTGTAGAACTGAACCCAGCCAGAGTCAGCACCTTCAGGCGAGCAGAGGGAGGGGAACCAGTGAGTGTAAAACTGAACCCAACCAGAGTCAGCACCTTCAGGGGAGGAGAGAGAGGGGAACCAGTGAGTGTAGAACTGAACCCAGCCAGAGTCAGCACCTTCAGGGGAGGAGAGGGAGGGGAACCAATGAGTGTTGAACTGACCCCAGCCAGAGTCAGCACCTTCAGGGGAGGAGAGGGAGGAGAACCAGTGAGTGCACAACTGAACCCAGCCAGAGTCAGCACCTTCAGGGGAGGAGAGGAAGGAGAACCAGTGAGTGCACAACTGAACCCAGCCAGAGTCATCACCTTCAGGGGAGGAGAGGGAGGGGAACCAGAGAGTGTAGAACTGAACCCAGCCAGAATCAGCACCATCAGGGGAGGAGAGGGAGGGGAACCCGTGACTGTAGAACTGAACACAGCCAGAGTCAGCACCTTCAGGGGAGGAGAGGGAGAGGAACCAGTGAGTGTAGAACTGAACCCAGCCAGAGTCAGCACCTTCAGGGGAGCAATGGTTGGGGAACCAGTGAGTGTAGAACTGACCCCAGCCAGAGTCAGCACCTTCAGGGGAGGAGAGGGAGGAGAACCACTGAGTGTTGAACTGATCCCAGCCAGAGTCAGCACCTTCAGGGGAGGAGAGGGAGGGGAACCAGTGACTGTAGAACTGAACCCAGCCAGAGTCAGCACCTTCAGGGGAGGAGAGAGGAACCAGTGAGTGTAGAAATGAACCCAGCCAGAGTCAGCAGCTTCAGGGGAGGAGAGGGAGGGGAACCAGTGAATGTAGAACTGAACCCAGCCAGAGTCAGCACCTTCAGCGGGGGAGAGGGAGTGGAACCAGAGAGTGTAGAACTGAACCGAGCCAGAGTCGTCATCTTCAGGGGAGGAGAGAGAGGGGAACCAGTGAGTGTAGAACTGAACCCAGCCAGAGTCAGCACCTTCAGGGGAGGAATGGTTGGGGAACCAGTGAGTGTAGAAATGAACCCAGCCAGAGTCAGCACCTTCAGGGGAGGAGAGGGAGGGGAACCAGTGACTGTAGAACTGAACCCAGCCAGAGTCAGCACCTTCAGGGGAGGAATGGTTGGGGAACCAGTGAGTGTAGAAATGAACCCAGCCAGAGTCAGCACCTTCAGGGGAGGAGAGGGAGGAGAACCAGTGAGTGTTGAACTGACCCCAGCCAGAGTCAGCACCTTCAGGGGAGGAGAGGGAGGAGAACCAGTGAGTGCACAACTGAACCCAGCCAGAGTCAGCACCTTCAGGGGAGGAGAGGGAGGAGAACCAGTGAGTGCACAACTGAACCCAGCCAGAGTCAGCACCTGCAGGGGAGGAGAGGGAGGGGAACCAGAGAGTGTAGAACTGAACCCAGCCAGAGTCAGCACCTTCAGGGGAGGAGAGGGAGGGGAACCAGTGAGTGCAGAACTGAACCCAGCCAGAGTCAGCACCTTCAGAGGAGGAGAGGGAGGGGAACCAGTGAGTGTAGAACTGAACGCAGCCAGAGTCAGCACCTTCAGGGGAGGAGAGGGAGGGGAACCAGTGAGTGTGAAACTGAACCCATCCGGAGTCAGCACCTTCAGGGGAGGAGAGGGACTGGAACCAGTGAGTGTAGAACTGAACCCAGCCAGAATCAGCACCATCAGGGGAAGAGAGGGAGGGGAACCCGTGACTGTAGAACTGAACACAGCCAGAGTCAGCACCTTCAGGGGAGGAGAGGGAGAGGAACCAGTGAGTGTAGAACTGAACCCAGCCAGAGTCAGCACCTTCAGGGGAGCAATGGTTGGGGAACCAGTGAGTGTAGAACTGACCCCAGCCAGAGTCAGCACCTTCAGGGGAGGAGAGGGAGGAGAACCAGTGACTGTAGAACTGAACCCAGCCAGAGTCAGCACCTTCAGGGGAGGAGAGGGGAACCAGTGAGTGTAGAAATGAACCCAGCCAGAGTCAGCACCTTCAGGGGAGGAGAGGGAGGGGAACCAGTGAATGTAGAACTGAACCCAGCCAGAGTCAGCACCTTCAGAGGGGGAGAGGGAGTGGAACCAGAGTGTGTAGAACTGAACCGAGCCAGAGTCGTCATCTTCAGGGGAGGAGAGAGAGGGGAACCAGTGAGTGTAGAACTGAACCCAGCCAGAGTCAGCACCTTCAGGGGAGGAGAGGGAGGGGAACCAGTGACTGTGGAACGGAACTCAGCCAGAGTCAGCACCTTCAGGGGAGGAATGGTTGGGGAACCAGTGAGTGTAGAACTGAACCCAGCCAGAGTCAGCACCTTCAGGGGAGGAGAGGGAGGAGAACCAGTGAGTGTTGAACTGAACCCAGCCAGAGTCAGCACCTTCAGCGGAGGAGAGAGAGGGGAACCAGTGAGTGTTGAACTGAACCCAGCCAGAATCAGCACCTTCAGGGGAGGAGAGGGAGGGGAACCAGTGAGTGTAGAACTGAACCCAGCCAGAGTCAGCAGCTTCAGGGGAGGAGAGGGAGGGGAACCAGTGAGTGTAGATCTGAACCCACCCAGAGTCAGCACCTTCAGGGGAGGAGAGGGAGGGGAACCAGTGACTGTAGAACTGAACCCAGCCAGAGTCAGCACCTTCAGGGGAGGAGAGGGGAACCAGTGAGTGTAGAACTGAACCAGCCAGAGGCAGCACCTTCAGACGTGAGAGAGAGGGGATCCAGTGAGTGTAGACCTGAACCCAGCCAGCGTCAGCACCTTCAGGGGAGGAGAGGGAGGGGAACCAGTGAATGTAGAACTGAACACAGCCAGAGTCAGCACCTTCACGGGAGGAGAGGGCGGAGAACCAGTGAGTGTGGAACTGAACCCAGCCAGAGTCAGCACCTTCAGGGGGGGAGAGGGAGGGGAACCAGTGACTGCAGAAATGAAACCAGCCAGAGTCAGCAGCTTCAGGGGAGGAGAGGGAGGGGAACCAGTGAATGTCGAACTGAACCCAGCCAGAGTCAGCACCTTCAGGGGAGGAGAGGGAGGGGAACCAGTGAGTGTAGAACTGAACCCAGCTAGAGTCAGCACCTTCAGGGGGGGAGAGGGAGGGGAACCAGAGAGTGTAGAACTGAACCGAGCCAGAGTCGTCATCTTCAGGGGAGGAGAGAGAGGGGAACCAGTGAGTGTAAAACTGAACCCAGCCAGAGTCAGCACCTTCAGGGGAGGAGAGGGAGGGGAACCAGTGAATGTAGATCTGAATGCAACCAGAGTCAGCACCTTCAGGGGAGGAGAGGGAGGGGAACCAGTGAATGTAGAACTGAACCCAGCCAGAGTCAGCACCTTCGGGGTAGGAGAGGGAGGGGAACCAGTGAGTGTAGAACTGAACCCAGCCAGAGTCAGCACCTTCAGGGGAGGAGAGGGAGGAGAACCAGTGAGTGTTGAACTGAACCCAGCCAGAGTCAGCACCTTCAGGGGAGGAGAGGGTGGGGAACCAGTGACTGTAGAACTGAACCCAGCCAGAGTCAGCACCTTCAGGCGAGCAGAGGGAGGGGAACCAGTGAGTGTAAAACTGAACCCAGCCAGAGTCAGCACCTTAAGGGGAGAGAGAGGGGAACCAGTGAGTGCAGAACTGAACCCAGCCGGAGTCAGCACCTTCAGGGGAGGAGAGGGAGGGGAACCAGTGAGTGTAGAAATGAACCCAGCCAGAGTCAGCACCTTCAGGGGAGGAGAGGGAGGGGAACCAGTGTATGTAGAACTGAACCCAGCCAGAGTCAGCACCTTCAGGGTAGGAGAGGGAGGGGAACCAGTGAGAGCAGAACTGAACACAGCCAGAGTCAACACCTTCAGGGGAGGAGAGGGCGGAGAACCAGTGAGTGTTGAACTGAATCCAGCCAGATTCAGCACCTTCAGGGGAGGAGAGGGAGGGGAACCAGTGAATGTAGAAATGAAACCAGCCAGAGTCAGCACCTTCAGGGGAGGAGAGGGAGGGGAACCAGTGAATGCAGAACTGAACCCAGCCAGAGTCAGCACCTTCAGAGGAGGAGAGGGAGGGGAACCAGAGAGTGTAGAACTGAACGCAGCCAGAGTCAGCACCTTCAGGGGAGGAGAGGGAGGGGAACCAGTGAGTGTGAAACTGAACCCATCCGGAGTCAGCACCTTCAGGGGAGGAGAGGGACTGGAACCAGTGAGTGTAGAACTGAACCCAGCCAGAATCAGCACCATCAGGGGAGGAGAGGGAGGGGAACCCGTGACTGTAGAACTGAACACAGCCAGAGTCAGCACCTTCAGGGGAGGAGAGGGAGAGGAACCAGTGAGTGTAGAACTGAACCCAGCCAGAGTCAGCACCTTCAGGGGAGCAATGGTTGGGGAACCACTGAGTATAGAACTGACCCCAGCCAGAGTCAGCACCTTCAGGGGAGGAGAGCGAGGAGAACCAGTGACTGTAGAACTGAACCCAGCCAGAGTCAGCACCTTCAGGGGAGGAGAGGGGAACCAGTGAGTGTAGAAATGAACCCAGCCAGAGTCAGCACCTTCAGGGGAGGAGAGGGAGGGGAACCAGTGAATGTAGAACTGAACCCAGCCAGCGTCAGCACCTTCAGGGGGGGAGAGGGAGTGGAACCAGAGTGTGTAGAACTGAACCGAGCCAGAGTCGTCATCTTCAGGGGAGGAGAGAGAGGGGAACCAGTGAGTGTAGAACTGAACCCAGCCAGAGTCAGCACCTTCAGGGGAGGAGAGGGAGGGGAACCAGTGACTGTAGAACTGAAACCAGCCAGAGTCAGCACCTTCAGGGGAGGAATGGTTGGGGAACCAGTGAGTGTAGAACTGAACCCAGCCAGAGTCAGCACCTTCAGGGGAGGAGAGGGAGGAGAACCAGTGAGTGTTGAACTGAACCCAGCCAGAGTCAGCACCTTCAGCGGAGGAGAGAGAGGGGAACCAGTGAGTGTTGAACTGAACCCAGCCAGAATCAGCACCTTCAGGGGAGGAGAGGGAGGGGAACCAGTGAGTGTAGAACTGAACCCAGCCAGAGTCAGCAGCTTCAGGGGAGGAGAGGGAGGGGAACCAGTGAGTGTAGATCTGAACCCACCCAGAGTCAGCACCTTCAGGGGAGGAGAGGGAGGGGAACCAGTGACTGTAGAACTGAACCCAGCCAGAGTCAGCACCTTCAGGGGAGGAGAGGGGAACCAGTGAGTGTAGAACTGAACCAGCCAGAGGCAGCACCTTCAGACGTGAGAGAGAGGGGATCCAGTGAGTGTAGACCTGAACCCAACCAGAGTCAGCACCTTCAGGGGAGGAGAGGGAGGGGAACCAGTGAGTGTAGAACTGAACCCAGCCAGAGTCAGCACCTTCAGGGGAGGAGAGGTAGGGGAACCAATGAGTGTTGAACTGACCCCAGCCAGAGTCAGCACCTTCAGGGGAGGAGAGGGAGGAGAACCAGTGAGTGCACAACTGAACCCAGCCAGAGTCAGCACCTTCAGGGGAGGAGAGGAAGGAGAACCAGTGAGTGTAGAACTGAACCCAGCCAGAGTCAGCACCTTCAGGGGAGGAGAGGGAGGGGAACCAGAGAGTGTAGAACTGAACCCAGCCAGAATCAGCACCATCAGGGGAGGAGAGGGAGGGGAACCCGTGACTGTAGAACTGAACCCAGCCAGAATCAGCACCATCAGGGGAGGAGAGGGAGAGGAACCAGTGAGTGTAGAACTGAACCCAGCCAGAGTCAGCACCTTCAGGGGAGCAATGGTTGGGGAACCAGTGAGTGTAGAACTGACCCCAGCCAGAGTCAGCACCTTCAGGGGAGGAGAGGGAGGAGAACCACTGAGTGTTGAACTGATCCCAGCCAGAGTCAGCACCTTCAGGGGAGGAGAGGGAGGGGAACCAGTGACTGTAGAACTGAACCCAGCCAGAGTCAGCACCTTCAGGGGAGGAGAGAGGAACCAGTGAGTGTAGAAATGAACCCAGCCAGAGTCAGCAGCTTCAGGGGATGAGAGGGAGGGGAACCAGTGAATGTAGAACTGAACCCAGCCAGAGTCAGCACCTTCAGCGGGGGAGAGGGAGTGGAACCAGAGAGTGTAGAACTGAACCGAGCCAGAGTCGTCATCTTCAGGGGAGGAGAGAGAGGGGAACCAGTGAGTGTAGAACTGAACCCAGCCAGAGTCAGCACCTTCAGGGGAGGAGAGGGAGGGGAACCAGTGACTGTAGAACTGAACCCAGCCAGAGTCAGCACCTTCAGGGGAGGAATGGTTGGGGAACCAGTGAGTGTAGAAATGAACCCAGCCAGAGTCAGCACCTTCAGGGGAGGAGAGGGAGGAGAACCAGTGAGTGTTGAACTGACCCCAGCCAGAGTCAGCACCTTCAGGGGAGGAGAGGGAGGAGAACCAGTGAGTGCACAACTGAACCCAGCCAGAGTCAGCACCTTCAGGGGAGGAGAGGGAGGAGAACCAGTGAGTGCACAACTGAACCCAGCCAGAGTCAGCACCTTCAGGGGAGGAGAGGGAGGGGAACCAGAGAGTGTAGAACTGAACCCAGCCATAGTCAGCACCTTCAGGGGAGGAGAGGGAGGGGAACCAGTGAGTGCAGAACTGAACCCAGCCAGAGTCAGCACCTTCAGAGGAGGAGAGGGAGGGGAACCAGTGAGTGTAGAACTGAACGCAGCCAGAGTCAGCACCTTCAGGGGAGGAGAGGGAGGGGAACCAGTGAGTGTGAAACTGAACCCATCCGGAGTCAGCACCTTCAGGGGAGGAGAGGGACTGGAACCAGTGAGTGTAGAACTGAACCCAGCCAGAATCAGCACCATCAGGGGAGGAGAGGGAGGGGAACCCGTGACTGTAGAACTGAACACAGCCAGAGTCAGCACCTTCAGGGGAGGAGAGGGAGAGGAACCAGTGAGTGTAGAACTGAACCCAGCCAGAGTCAGCACCTTCAGGGGAGCAATGGTTGGGGAACCAGTGAGTGTAGAACTGACCCCAGCCAGAGTCAGCACCTTCAGGGGAGGAGAGGGAGGAGAACCAGTGACTGTAGAACTGAACCCAGCCAGAGTCAGCACCTTCAGGGGAGGAGAGGGAGGGGAACCAGTGAATGTAGAACTGAACCCAGCCAGAGTCAGCACCTTCAGGGGGGGAGAGGGAGTGGAACCAGAGTGTGTAGAACTGAACCGAGCCAGAGTCGTCATCTTCAGGGGAGGAGAGAGAGGGGAACCAGTGAGTGTAGAACTGAACCCAGCCAGAGTCAGCACCTTCAGGGGAGGAGAGGGAGGGGAACCAGTGACTGTAGAACTGAACCCAGCCAGAGTCAGCACCTTCAGGGGAGGAATGGTTGGGGAACCAGTGAGTGTAGAACTGAACCCAGCCAGAGTCAGCACCTTCAGGGGAGGAGAGGGAGGAGAACCAGTGAGTGTTGAACTGAACCCAGCCAGAGTCAGCACCTTCAGCGGAGGAGAGAGAGGGGAACCAGTGAGTGTTGAACTGAACCCAGCCAGAATCAGCACCTTCAGGGGAGGAGAGGGAGGGGAACCAGTGAGTGTAGAACTGAACCCAGCCAGAGTCAGCAGCTTCAGGGGAGGAGAGGGAGGGGAACCAGTGAGTGTAGATCTGAACCCACCCAGAGTCAGCACCTTCAGGGGAGGAGAGGGAGGGGAACCAGTGACTCTAGAACTGAACCCAGCCAGAGTCAGCACCTTCAGGGGAGGAGAGGGGAACCAGTGAGTGTAGAACTGAACCAGCCAGAGGCAGCACCTTCAGACGTGAGAGAGAGGGGATCCAGTGAGTGTAGACCTGAACCCAACCAGAGTCAGCACCTTCAGGGGAGGAGAGGGAGGGGAACCAGTGAATGTAGAACTGAACCCAGCCAGAGTCAGCACCTTCAGGGGAGGAGAGGGCGGAGAACCAGTGAGTGTAGAACTGAACCCAGCCAGAGTCAGCACCTTCAGGGGGGGAGAGGGAGGGGAACCAGTGACTGTAGAAATGAAACCAGCCAGAGTCAGCAGCTTCAGGGGAGGAGTGGGAGGGGAACCAGTGAATGTCGAACTGAACCCAGCCAGAGTCAGCACCTTCAGGGGAGGAGTGGGAGGGGAACCAGTGAGTGTAGAACTGAACCCAGCCAGAGTCAGCACCTTCAGGGGGGGAGAGGGAGGGGAACCAGAGAGTGTAGAACTGAACCGAGCCAGAGTCGTCATCTTCAGGGGAGGAGAGAGAGGGGAACCAGTGAGTGTAAAACTGAACCCAGCCAGAGTCAGCACCTTCAGGGGAGGAGAGGGAGGGGAACCAGTGAGTGTAGATCTGAACCCAGCCAGAGTCAGCACCTTCAGGGGAGGAGAGGGAGGGGAACCAGTGAATGTAGAACTGAACCCAGCCAGAGTCAGCACCTTCGGGGTAGGAGAGGGAGGGGAACCAGTGAGTGTAGAACTGAACCCAGCCAGAGTCAGCACCTTCAGGGGAGGAATGGTTGGGGAACCAGTGAGTGTAGAACTGAACCCAGCCAGAGTCAGCACCTTCAGGGGAGGAGAGGGAGGAGAACCAGTGAGTGTTGAACTGAACCCAGCCAGAGTCAGCACCTTCAGGGGAGGAGAGGGAGGGGAACCAGTGACTGTAGAACTGAACCCAGCCAGAGTCAGCACCTTCAGGCGAGCAGAGGGAGGGGAACCAGTGAGTGTAAAACTGAACCCAGCCAGAGTCAGCACCTTAAGGGGAGAGGGAGGGGAACCAGTGAGTGTAGAAATGAACCCAGCCAGAGTCAGCACCTTCAGGGGAGGAGAGGGAGGGGAACCAGTGTATGTAGAACTGAACCCAGCCCGAGTCAGCACCTTCAGGGTAGGAGAGGGAGGGGAACCAGTGAGTGCAGAACTGAACCCAGCCAGAGTCAGCACCTTCAGGGGAGGAGAGGGCGGAGAACCAGTGAGTGTTGAACTGAACCCAGCCAGATTCAGCACCTTCAGGGGAGGAGAGGGAGGGGAACCAGTGACTGTAGAAATGAAACCAGCCAGAGTCAGCACCTTCAGGGGAGGAGAGGGAGGGGAACCACTGACTGTAGAACTGAACCCAGCCAGTGTCAGCACCTTCAGGCGAGCAGAGGGAGGGGAACCAGTGAGTGTAAAACTGAACCCAGCCAGAGTCAGCACCTTAAAGGGAGAGAGAGGGGAACCAGTGAGTGCAGAACTGAACCCAGCCGGAGTCAGCACCTTCAGGGGAGGAGAGCGAGGGGAACCAGTGAGTGTAGAAATGAACCCAGCCAGAGTCAGCACCTTCAGGGGAGGAGAGTGAGGGGAACCAGTGTATGTAGAACTGAACCCAGCCAGAGTCAGCACCTTCAGGGTAGGAGAGGGAGGGGAACCAGTGAGTGCAGAACTGAACCCAGCCAGAGTCAGCACCTTCAGGGGAGGAGAGGGCGGAGAACCAGTGAGTGTTGAACTGAACCCAGCCAGATTCAGCACCTTCAGTGGAGGAGAGGGAGGGGAACCAGTGACTGTAGAAATGAAACCAGCCAGAGTCAGCACCTTCAGGGGAGGAGAGGGAGGGGAACCAGTGAATGTAGAACTGAACCCAGCCAGAGTCAGCACCTTTACGGGGGGAGAGCGAGGGGAACCAGTGAGTGTAGAACTGAACCCAGCCAGAGTCAGCACCTTCAGGCGAGGAATGGTTGGGGAACCAGTGAGTGTAGCACTCAACCCAGCCAGAGTCAGCACCTTCAGGGGAGGAGAGGGAGGAGAACCAGTGAGTGTTGAACTGAACCCAGCCAGAGTCAGCACCTTCAAGGGAGGAGAGGGAGGGGAACCAGTGAGTGCAGATCTGAACCCAGCCAGAGTCAGCACCTTCAGGGGAGGAGAGGGAGGGGAACCAGTGACTGCAGAACTGAACCCAGCCAGAGACAGCACCTTCAGGGGAGGAGAGGGGAACCAGTGAGTGTAGAAATGAACCCAGCCAGAGTCAGCACCTTCAGGGGAGGAGAGGGAGGGGAACCAGTGAGTGTAGAACTGAACCCAGCCAGAGTCAGCACCTTCAGGGGAGGAGAGGGAGGGGAACCAGTGAGTGTTGAACTCACCCCAGCCAGAGTCAGCACCTTCAGGGGAGGAGAGGGAGGAGAACCAGTGAGTGCACAACTGAACCCAGCCAGAGTCAGCACCTTCAGGGGAGGAGAGGGAGGAGAACCAGTGAGTGCACAACTGAACCCAGCCAGAGTCAGCACCTTCAGCGGAGGAGAGGGAGGGGAACCAGAGAGTGTAGAACTGAACCCAGCCAGAGTCAGCACCTTCAGGGGAGGAGAAGAAGGAGAACCAGTGAGTGCAGAACTGAACCCAGCCAGAGTCAGCACCTTCAGAGGAGGAGAGGGAGGGGAACCAGTGAGTTTAGAACTGAACCCAGCCAGAGTCAGCACCTTCAGGGAAGGAGAGGGAGGGGAACCAGTGAGTGTAGAACTGAACCCAGCCAAAGTCAGCACCTTCAGGGGAGGAGAGGGAGGGGAACCAGTGAGTGCAGAACCAAACCCAGCCAGAGTCAGCACCTTCAGGGGAGGAGAGGGAGGTGAACCAGTGAGTGTAGAACTGAACCCAGCCAGAGTCAGCACCTTCAGGGGAGGAGAGGGAGGGGAACCAGTGAGTGTGAAACTGAACCCAGCCGGGGTCAGCACCTTCAGGGGAGGAGAGGGACTGGAACCAGTGAGTGTAGAACTGAACCCAGCCAGAATCAGCACCATCAGGGGAGGAGAGGGAGGGGAACCAGTGACTGTAGAACTGAACACAGCCAGAGTCAGCACCTTCAGGGGAGGAGAGGGAGGAGAACCACTGAGTGTTGAACTGATCCCAGCCAGAGTCAGCACCTTCAGGGGAGGAGAGGGAGGGGAACCAGTGACTGTAGAACTGAACCCAGCCAGAGTCAGCACCTTCAGGGGAGGAGAGGGGAACCAGTGAGTGTAGAAATGAACCCAGCCAGAGTCAGCACGTTCAGGGGGAGGAATGGTTGGGGAACCAGTGAGTGTAGAACTGAACACAGCCAGAGTCAGCACCTTCAGGGGAGGAGAGGGAGGGGAACCAGTGAGTGTAGAACTGAACCCAGCCAGAGTCAGCACCTTCAGGGGAGGAGAGGGAGGAGAACCAGTGAGTGTTGAACTGAACCCAGCCAGAGTCAGCACCTTCAAGGGAGGAGAGGGAGGGGAACCAGTGAGTGCAGATCTGAACCCAGCCAGAGTCAGCACCTTCAGGGGAGGAGAGGGAGGGGAACCAGTGACTGCAGAACTGAACCCAGCCAGAGTCAGCACCTTCAGGGGAGGAGAGGGGAACCAGTGAGTGTAGAAATGAACCCAGCCAGAGTCAGCACCTTCAGGGGAGGAGAGGGAGGGGAACCAGTGAGTGTAGAACTGAACCCAGCCAGAGTCAGCACCTTCAGGGGAGGAGAGGGAGGGGAACCAGTGAGTGTTGAACTCACCCCAGCCAGAGTCAGCACCTTCAGGGGAGGAGAGGGAGGAGAACCAGTGAGTGCACAACTGAACCCAGCCAGAGTCAGCACCTTCAGGGGAGGAGAGGGAGGAGAACCAGTGAGTGCACAACTGAACCCAGCCAGAGTCAGCACCTTCAGCGGAGGAGAGGGAGGGGAACCAGAGAGTGTAGAACTGAACCCAGCCAGAGTCAGCACCTTCAGGGGAGGAGAAGAAGGAGAACCAGTGAGTGCAGAACTGAACCCAGCCAGAGTCAGCACCTTCAGAGGAGGAGAGGGAGGGGAACCAGTGAGTTTAGAACTGAACCCAGCCAGAGTCAGCACCTTCAGGGGAGGAGAGGGAGGGGAACCAGTGAGTGTAGAACTGAACCCAGCCAAAGTCAGCACCTTCAGGGGAGGAGAGGGTGGGGAACCAGTGAGTGCAGAACCAAACCCAGCCAGAGTCAGCACCTTCAGGGGAGGAGAGGGAGGTGAACCAGTGAGTGTAGAACTGAACCCAGCCAGAGTCAGCACCTTCAGGGGAGGAGAGGGAGGGGAACCAGTGAGTGTGAAACTGAACCCAGCCGGGGTCAGCACCTTCAGGGGAGGAGAGGGACTGGAACCAGTGAGTGTAGAACTGAACCCAGCCAGAATCAGCACCATCAGGGGAGGAGAGGGAGGGGAACCAGTGACTGTAGAACTGAACACAGCCAGAGTCAGCACCTTCAGGGGAGGAGAGGGAGGAGAACCACTGAGTGTTGAACTGATCCCAGCCAGAGTCAGCACCTTCAGGGGAGGAGAGGGAGGGGAACCAGTGACTGTAGAACTGAACCCAGCCAGAGTCAGCACCTTCAGGGGAGGAGAGGGGAACCAGTGAGTGTAGAAATGAACCCAGCCAGAGTCAGCACGTTCAGGGGGAGGAATGGTTGGGGAACCAGTGAGTGTAGAACTGAACACAGCCAGAGTCAGCACCTTCAGGGGAGGAGAGGGAGGGGAACCAGTGAGTGTAGAACTGAACCCAGCCAGAGTCAGCACCTTCAGGGGAGGAGAGGGGAACCAGTGAGTGTAGAAATGAACCCAGCCAGAGTCAGCACCTTCAGGGGAGGAGAGGGAGGGGAACCAGTGAATGGAGAACTGAACCCAGCCAGAGTCAGCACCTTCAGGGGAGGAATGGTTGGGGAACCAGAGAGTGTAGAACTGAACCCAGCCAGAGTCAGCACCTTCAGGGGAGGAGAGGGAGGGGAACCAGTGAGTGCAGAACTGAACCCAGCCAGAGTCAGCACCTTAAGGGGAGAGAGAGAGAGAGGGGAACCAGTGAGTGTAGAACTGAACCCAGCCAGAGTCAGCACCTTCAGGGGAGGAGAGGGACTGGAACCAGTGAGTGTAGAACTGAACCCAGCCAGAGTCAGCACCTTCAGGGGAGGAGAGGGAGGGTACCAGTGAGTGTAGAACTGAACCCAGCCAGAATCAGCACCATCAGGGGAGGAGAGGGAGGTTACCAGTGAGTGTAGAACTGAACCCAGCCAGAGTCAGCACCTTCAGGGGAGGAGAGGGAGGGTACCAGTGAGTGTAGAACTGAACCCAGCCAGAATCAGCACCATCAGGGGAGGAGAGGGAGGGTACCAGTGAGAGTAGAACTCAACCCAGCCAGAGTCAGCACCTTCAGGGAAGGAGAGCGAGGGGAACCAGTGAGTGTAGAACAGAACCCAACCAGAGTCAGCACCTTCAGGGGAGGAGAGGGAGGGGAACCAGTGAGTGTAGAACTCAACCAAGCCAGAATCAGCACCATCAGGGGAGGAGAGGGAGGGTACCAGTGAGTGTAGAACTGAACCCAGCCAGAGTCAGCACCTTCAGGGGAGGAGACGGAGGAGAACCAGTGAGTGTAGAACTGATCCCAGCCAGAGTCAGCACCTTCAGACGTGAGAGAGAGGGGAACCAGTGAGTGTAGAACTGGACCCAGCCAGAGTCAGCACCTTCAGGGGAGGAGAGGGGAACCAGTGAGTGTAGAAATGAACCCAGCCAGAGTCAGCACCTTCAGGGGAGGAGAGGGAGGGGAACCAGTGAGTGTAGATCTGAACCCAGCCAGAGTCAGCACCTTCAGGGGAGGAGAGGGAGGAGAACCAGTGAGTGCACAACTGAACCCAGCCAGAGTCAGCACCTTCAGGGGAGGAGAGGGAGGAGAACCAGTGAGTGCACAACTGAACCCAGCCAGAGTCAGCACCTTCAGGGGAGGAGAGGGAGGGGAACCAGTGAGTGTTGAACTGAACCCAGCCAGAGTCAGCACCTTCAGGGGAGGAGAGGAAGGAGAACCAGTGAGTGTTGAACTGAACCCAGCCAGAGTCAGCACCTTCAGGGGAGGAGAGGAAGGAGAACCAGTGAGTGTTGAACTGAACCCAGCCAGAGTCAGTACCTTCAGGGGAGGAGAGGGAGGGGAACCAGTGAGTGTTGAACTGAACCCAGCCAGAGTCAGCACCTTTAGGGGAGGAGAGGGAAGGGAACCAGTGAGTGTTGAACTGAACCCAGCCAGAGTCAGCACCTTAAGGGGAGGAGAGGGAGGAGAACCAGTGAGTGTAGAACTGAACCCAGCCAGAGTCAGCACCTTCAGGGGAGGAGAGGGAGAGGAACCAGTGAGTGTAGAACTGAACCCAGCCAGAGTCAGCACCTTCAGGGGAGCAATGGTTGGGGAACCAGTGAGTGTAGAACTGACCCCAGGCAGAGTCAGCACCTTCAGGGGAGGAGAGGGAGGAGAACCAGTGACTGTAGAACTGAACCCAGCCAGAGTCAGCACCTTCAGGGGAGGAGAGGGGAACCAGTGAGTGTAGAAATGAACCCAGCCAGAGTCAGCACCTTCAGGGGGAGGAATGGTTGGGGAACCAGTGAGTGTAGAACTGAACACAGCCAGAGTCAGCACCTTCAGGGGAGGAGAGGGAGGGGAACCAGTGAGTGTGGAACTGAACCCAGCCAGAGTCAGCACCTTCAGGGGAGGAGAGGGGAACCAGTGAGTGTAGAAATGAACCCAGCCAGAGTCAGCACCTTCAGGGGAGGAGAGGGAGGGGAACCACTGAATGGAGAACTGAACCCAGCCAGAGTCAGCACCTTCAGGGGAGGAATGGTTGGGGAACCAGTGAGTGTAGAACTGAACCCAGCCAGAGTCAGCACCTTCAGGGGAGGAGAGGGAGGGGAACCAGTGAGTGCAGAACTGAACCCAGCCAGAGTCAGCACCTTAAGTGGAGAGAGAGAGAGAGGGGAACCAGTGAGTGTAGAACTGAACCCAGTCAGAGTCAGCACGTTCAGGGAAGGAGAGCGAGGGGAACCAGTGAGTGTAGAACTGAACCCAACCAGAGTCAGCACCTTCAGGGGAGGAGAGGGAGGGGAACCAGTGAGTGTAGAACTGAACCCAACCAGAGTCAGCACCTTCAGGGGAGGAGAGGGAGGGAACCAGTGAGTGTAGAACTCAACTCAGCCAGAATCAGCACCATCATGGGAGGAGAGGGAGGGTACCAGTGAGTGTAGAACTGAACCCAGCCAGAGTCAGCACCTTCAGGGGAGGAGAGGGAGGAGAACCAGTGAGTGTAGAACTGATCCCAGCCAGAGTCAGCACCTTCAGACGTGAGAGAGAGGGGAACCAGTGAGTGTAGAAATTAACCCAGCCGGAGTCAGCACTTTCAGGGGAGGAGAGGGAGGGGAACCAGTGAGTGTAGATCTGAACCCCGCCAGAGTCAGCACCTTCAGGGGAGGAGAGGGGAACCAGTGAGTGTAGAAATGAACCCAGCCAGAGTCAGCACCTTCAGGGGAGGAGAGGGAGGGGAACCACTGAATGTTGAACTGAACCCAGCCAGAGTCAGCACCTTCAGGGGAGGAGAGGGAGGAGAACCAGTGAGTGCACAACTGAACCCAGCCAGAGTCAGCACCTTCAGGGGAGGAGAGGGAGGGGAACCAGTGAGTGTAGAACTGAACCCAGCCAGAGTCAGCACCTTCAGGGGAGGAGAGGGAGGGGAACCAGTGAGTGTTGAACTGAACCCAGCCAGAGTCAGCACCTTCAGGGGAGGAGAGGGAGGGGAACCAGTGAGTGTAGAACTGAACCCAGCCAGAGTCAGCACCTTCATGGGAGGAGAGGGAGGGGAACCAGTGAGTGTAGAACTGAACCCAGCCAGAGTCAGCACCTTCAGGGGAGGAGAGGGAGGGGAACCAGTGAGTGTTGAACTGAACCCAGCCAGAGTCAGCACCTTCAGGGGAGGAGAGGGAGGAGAACCAGTGAGTGCACAACTGAACCAAGCCAGAGTCAGCACCTTCAGGGGAGGAGAGGGAGGGGAACCAGTGAGTGTAGAACTGAACCCAGCCAGAGTCAGCACCTTTAGGGGGGGGAGAGGGAGGGGAACCAGAGAGTGTAGAACTGAACCGAGCCAGAGTCATCACCTTCAGGGGAGGAGAGGGAGGGGAACCAGTGAGTGTAGAACTGAACCCAGCCAGAGTCAGCACCTTCAGGGGAGGAGAGAGAGAGGAACCAGTGAGTGTAGAACTGAACCCAGCCAGAGTCAGCACCTTCAGGGGAGGAGAGGGAGAGGAACCAGTGAGTGTAGAACTGAACCCAGCCAGAGTCAGCACCTTCAGGACAGGAGAGGGAGGGGAACCAGTGAGTGTTGAACTGAACCCAGCCAGAGTCAGCACCTTCAGGGGAGGAGAGGGAGGAGAACCAGTGAGTGCACAACTGAACCCAGCCAGAGTCAGCACCTTCAGGCGAGGAGAGGGAGGGGAACCAGTGAGTGTAAAACTGAACCCAGCCAGAGTCAGCCCCTTCAGGGGAGGAGAACTAGTGAGTGTTGAACTGAACCCAGCCAGAGTCAGCACCCTCAGGGGTGGAGAGAGAGGGGAACCAGTGAGTGTAGAACTGAACCCAGCCAGAGTCAGCACCTTCAGGGGAGGAGAGGGAGGAGAACCATTGACTGTAGAACTGAACCCAGCCAGAGTCAGCACATTCAGGGGAGGAGAGGGGAACCAGTGAGTGTAGAAATGAACCCAGCCAGAGTCAGCACCTTCAGGGGAGGAGAGGGAGGGGAACCAGTGAATGTAGAACTGAACCCAGCCAGAGTCAGCACGTTCAGGGGAGGAATGGTTGGGGAACCAGTGAGTGTAGAACTGACCCCAGCCAGAGTCAGCACCTTCAGGGGAGGAGAGGAAGGAGAACCAGTGAGTGTTGAACTGGACCCAGCCAGAGTCAGCACCTTCAGGAGAGGAGAGGGAGAGGAACCAGTGAGTGTAGAACTGAATCCAGCCAGAGTCAGCCCCTTCAGGGGAGGAGAGGGTGGGGCACCAGTGACTGTAGAACTGAATCCAGCCAGAGTCAGCACCTTCAGGGGAGGAGAGGGGAACCAGTGAGTGTAGAACTGAACCCAGCCAGAGTCAGCACCTTCAGGGGAGGAGAGGGAGGAGAACCAGTGAGTGTTGAACTGAACTCAGCCAGAGTCAGCACGTTCAGGGGAGGAATGGTTGGGGAGCCAGTGAGTGTAGAACTGAACCCAGCCAGAGTCAGCACCTTCAGGGGAGGAGAGGAAGGAGAACCAGTGAGTGTTGAACTGAACCCAGCCAGAGTCAGCACCTTCAGGAGAGGAGAAGGAGAGGAACCAGTGAGTGTAGAACTGTACCCAGCCAGAGTCAGCGCCTTCAGGGGAGGAGAGGGAGGGGAACCAATGACTGTAGAACTGAATCCAGCCAGAGTCAGCACCTTCAGGGGAGGAGAGGGAGGGGAACCAGTGAGTGTAGAACTGAACCCAGCCAGAGTCAGCACCTTCAGGGGAGGAATGGTTGGGGAACCAGTGAGTGTAGAACTGAACCCAGCCAGAGTCAGCACCTTCAGGGGAGGAGAGGGAGGAGAACCAGTGAGTGCACAACTGAACCCAGCCAGAGTCAGCACCTTCAGGGGAGGAGAGGGAGGGGAACCAGTGAGTGTAGAACTGAACCCAGCCAGAGTCAGCACCTTCAGGGGAGGAGAGGGTGGTGAACCAGTGAGTGTAGAACTGAACCCAGCCAGAGTCAGCACCTTCAGGGGAGGAGAGGGAGGGGAACCAGTGAGTGTAGAACTGAACCCAGCCAGAGTCAGCACCTTCAGGGGAGGAGAGGGAGGGGAACCAGTGAGTGTAGAACTGAACCCAGCCAGAGTCAGCACCTTCAGGAGAGGAGAGGCAGGGGAACAAGTGAGTGTCGATCTGACCCCAGCCAGAGTCAGCACCTTCAGGGGAGGAGAGGGAGGGGAACCAGTGAGTTTAGAACTGAACCCAGCCAGAGTCAGCACCTTCAGGGGAGGAGAGGGAGGGGAACCACTGAGTTTAGAACTGAACCCAGCCAGAGTCAGCACCTTCAGGGGAGCAGAGGGAGGGGAACCAGTGAGTTTAGAACTGAACCCAGCCAGAGTCAGCACCTTCAGGGTAGGAATGTTTGGTGAACCAGTGAGTCTAGAACTGAACCCAGCCAGAGTCAGCACCTTCAGGAGAGGAGAGGGAGGGGAACCAGTGAGTGTAGATCTGAACCCAGTCAGAGTCAGCACCTTCAGGGGAGGAGAGGGAGGGGAACCAGTGAGTGTAGAACTGAACTCAGCCAGAGTCAGCACCTTCAGGGGGGGAGAGAGAGGGGAACCAGTGAGTGTAGAACTGACCCCAGCCAGAATCAGCACCTTCAGGGGAGGAGAGGGAGGGGAACCAGTGAGTGTAGAACTGAACCCAGCCAGAGTCAGCACCTTCAGGGGAGGAGAGGGAGGGGAACCAGTGAGTGTAGAACTGAACCCAGCCACAGTCAGCACCTTCAGGGGAGGAGAGGGAGGGGAACAAGTGAGTGTAGAACTGAACCCAGCCAGAGTCAGCACCTTCAGGGGAGGAGAGGGAGAGGAACCAGTGACTGTAGAACTGAACCCAGCCAGAGTCAGCACCTTCAGGGGAGGAGAGGGAGAGGAACCAGTGAGTGTAGAACTGAACCCAGCCAGAGTCAGCACCTTCAGGGGAGGAGAGGGAGGGGAACCAGTGAGTGTAGAACTGAACCCAGCCAGAGTCAGCACTTTCAGGGGAGGAGAGGGAGGGGAACCAGTGAATGTAGAACTGAACCCAGCCAGAGTCAGCACCTTCAGGGAAGGAGAGGGAGGGGAACCAGTGAGTGTAGAACTGAACCGAGCCAGAGTCGTCATCTTCAGGGGAGGAGAGCGAGGGGAACCAGTGAGTGTAGAACTGAACCCAGCCAGAGTCAGCACCTTCAGGGAAGGAGAGGGAGGGGAACCAGTGAGTGTAGAACTGAACCCAGCCAGAGTCAGCACCTTCAGGGGAGGAGAGGGAGGGGAAACAGTGAGTGTAGAACTGAACCCAGCCAGAGTCAGCACCTTCAGCGGAGGAGAGAGACGGGAACCAGTGAATGTAGAACCGAACCCATCAGCATCGAGGGAGAAAACTGGGAATGGAGTACAAACTGTTGGGCAATATGCGATGGGTTTGGATTGCAGCACAGGGAGGAGGGAGAGTGTGTGTGACGGAGGTTTACAGCTGTGGCGGAACAAGCGAGGAAAAAATGTTCCTTAGAAACTAGAATTGCCTGTTCTGATTTTCTATCCTGTACTTACAGTGATTAATTTTATAAACTCCTTTTACAGGGTACTAGATGCAGAGTATTTACAGATAGGAAACCCATACCAAACATTAGGTTAAAATCTCAGAGTCACTCAATTCATCAGGACCTGAATATCATCGGCCTTTGAATATAGAAGGGGAAATGTTTGTTCTGTCTGTGAGAAAAGATTTCAATCATCAGTGTGACTGGAAAAGCACCAAGACACACACACCCGAGTGAGAGTGTTCCAGTGCACTGACTGTGGAAAGAGCATTAACCAGTTACACAGCCTGAAAAAACATCGCACCGTTCACAGCGGGGAGAACCCGTACCCGTGTTCTGTGTGTGGACGAGGCTTCAACTGATCGTTCACCCTGGAGCAGCACAAGGACACCCGCACCATGGAGAAACCGTGGAAATGTGGGGACTGTGGGAAGGGATTCAAGTACCCGTCCAAGCTGGAAACTCATCAACGCAGTCACACTGGGGAGAGGCCGTTCACCTGCTCCGAGTGTGGGAAGGGATTCAATCGGTCATCCACATTGCTGATACACCAGCGAGTTCACACTGGAGAGAGGCCATTCACCTGCTACGAGTGTGGAAAGGAATTCATTCAATCATCCAACCTGCGGACACACCAGTGAGTTCACACTGGGGAGAGGCAGTTCACCTGCTCCGTGTGTGGGAAGGGATTCACTCAGCCATCCAGCATGCTGAAACACCAGCGAGTTCACATGTGATTGCAGGGGTTGGATTCTGCTGTTATTGCTGCTGTTAATCACATCCAGGACTTAACCATGATCATTCTGATAGTTGGGGTTTGTTTCTGCTGATGTTAGTAACCCCTATAACTGGGCTGGTGTTTAATATTCTGGATATATAGCTGATTGTGTTCTCAGGGCTGCAGTGTCCCTTTAAGAACCGCTGTCTGTGATCGTTCCCCTTAATTCAGGGACTCTCATCTGAAATTATCTTACAATAAAATTATTAACTTTTACTTCAACTTAAATTGATCTTTGGTACAAAATCTACAATTCAGTGTTTGAAAGGTTCCGCTGATTAACATCTCTAATTAGAAAGTGCTGATTAATCCTCGCTGACAATTCTTACTGAAAGAAGGGGAATGGGAATTGGTGGAGACTCGAGAGTCCCCAAATGTTGCCCCTCCCGTCTGGTACAGCAATCCCCTCGGCATGGGAATGGAGACACGTCCAATCTAAGTAACAGCTGAGATTAATCTTTCTGGGCCTGTGCGGTTGGTTTATATCAGACAGGAGGAGATTGGTGTCAGTGACTGGGGTTGGTTTATATCAGACAGGAGGAGATTGGTGTCAGTGACTGTGGGGTTGGTTTATATCAGACAGGAGGAGATTGGTGTCAGTGACTGTGGGGTTGGTTTATATCAGACAGGAGGAGATTGGTGTCAGTGACTGTGGGGCTGGTTTATTTCAGACAGGAGGAGATTGGTGTCAGTGACTGGGGCTGGTTTATTTCAGACAGGAGGAGATTGGTGTCAGTGACTGTGGGGTTGGTTTATATCAGACAGGAGGAGTGTGGTAAACCACTGTTATACCTGTCTGTATGTGTATTCCACTAGGTACAGGTCTGGACATGCCTCGGCTGACTCCTCCCACTATTCCAGTTTTATAAGTGACTACCTCCCAGTCCCTTAGTATTCTGGACGGGTCGACCACTCGAGACTAGACCTTCATTCTTTAGTTAATAAAAGCCTGGTTGTTACTCGCTTAACCTCAGTCTTTTGAGTAATTGATGGCACATCAATTTTATTAACTAAATTTTTTATAATGGAGAAGATCCTCACACCAGCATGCCTGGACCTGGACAGTCGGGAAGCGGACGCTTCCACCAAGTTTGCTCACTGGCTCATGTGCTTTGAGGCATTCCTGACTGCCTCCACTGCGGTCGTAACGGATGCGAACAAACTGTCTGTCCTGATCTCCAAGGTGAACCACCGAGTGTACTCAGTCATCCGGGACGCGACCTCGTACACAGCCGCCCTCCAGCTCCTCAAGACCCAGTACACGCGCCCTGTGAATGAAGTTTATGCCAGGCACCTCCTGGGGAGTCGCAAGCAACAACCTGGGTAATCGACTGAGGAATACCTCCAAGCACTGTCCGTGCTTGGCCGGGCCTGTGGGTGTAAGGCGGTAACGTCCACTAAGTACACAGAGGAACTGATCCGGGATGCCTTCGTAGCGGGCCACAGGTCCAATTACACCCGACAGCGACTGCTGGAGCAGAGTGACCTCACCCTCGACAAAGCCTCCGAAATCGCACTAACGCTGGACGCAGCCTACCGGGGCATGGATGCCTACTCCTCTGCACCATGGACGCCGCGGGGAACGACAACCTGGGACATGGTAGGACAGCCCCATAGCACCGTGCCACCCCAGCCACAGCCCAACAACGGCCCAACCACCGCAGCAGTGTCCCAAAGCCAGACAGCAGTATCCCAAGGCCAGAAATGCTACTTCTGTGGCCAGGCCAAACACCCCAGAGCGCGCTGCCCGGCGAAGAATGCGACCTGCTCGGGCTGCGGGAAAAAGGGACACTACGCTAGCGTCTGCAAGGCCAAAGCCACCCCGAATGCCAGCAGTGCCGCGTGTGGGCCGTGCGAGCCGCCATCTTGGGCCCCCAACAGCGCCGCGTGCGGGCCACCATCTTGGGCCTCCCCAGCCATGTGCGAACCACCGCAGCAGCAGCCATCTTGGACGACTCCAGCCACATGGGAATCATGGACGCCGCCATCTTGGACACCAGCCGGGACGCAGCAGGCCGCCAACCCCCCCCCCCCAACCTGATACCCGCAGCGACACACCGACCCCTACGCTGGCCTCTGTTACGCTGGACCAAACGAGACCGCACCAACTTGCTCGGTCCAAAATGGACGTTAAGGTAAACGGCCATGCAATAAACTGCCTTTTTGACTCCGGGAGCACAGAGAGCTTCATCCACCCCGACACGGTGCGGCGTTTCTCTCTCCCAGTCCTGCCTGCGCACCAGCGGATTTCTATGGCCGCCGAGTCCCAGTCAGTGGACATTGGCGGCTACTGCGTGGTGACACTAGTAATAGACGGGACTGTGTTCAACAATTTTAAACTCCTGGTCCTGCCCCAACTTTGCGCTGCCGTTCTACTGGGGTTGGATTTCCAGTGCCACCTCAAAAGCATTACGATGGCATACGGTGGCCCCCTTCCCCACTCACAGTCCGCAGCCAGCAGCCTCCAAATTGCCCGCTGCGCACCAGATGCAACCTCTCCACACTCAGAGTCCCACCCCCCACCCCCTCTGTTTGCTAACCTCACCCCCGAGCAGGCGATACAGTGCCGGGGACAGGGTTTTCATCAAAACCGAAGTGGAGCGGCTCCTGAAGGAGGGGATTATTGAGGGCAGCTCCAGCCCCTGGCGAGCCCAGGTTGTGGTCGTTAAGACCGGCGAGAAACAACGCCTGGTCATCGACTACAGCCAAACGATAAACCGCTACACCCTGCTGGACGCCTACCCACTCCCCCGCATAGCTGACATGGTCAACCAGATGGCGCAGTACCGCGTCTTTTCGACCATTGACCTGAAATCAGCGTACCACCAGCTCCCCATCCGCCCTGAAGACCGCCAGTATACTGCTTTTGAGGCAATCGGCCGCCTCTATCACTTCCTTAGGGTTCCCTTTGGCATTACCAACGGGGTCTCCATCTTCCAAAGGGAGATGGACCGGATGGTCGATCAAAACGCGCTGCAGGCCACTTTCCCTTACCTAGACAATGTGACCATCTGCGGCCATGACTTGCAGGACCATGACGCAAACCTCGAGAAATTCCTCCGCACCGCCCAACTCCTGAACCTGACATATAACAAGGAGAAGTGCATATTCCGCACAGACCGCCTCGCCATCCTTGGCTGTGTTGTGGAACACGGGGTCATCGGTCCCGACCCAGACCGGATGCGTCCCCTTATGGAACTCCCACTGCCCCACTGCCTAAAAGCTCTGAAGAGGTGCCTAGGGTTTTTTCCTACTACGCCCAGTGGGTCCCCTACTATGCAGACAAAGCCCGTCTGCTGATCAAATCCACCTCTTTTCCCCTGATGGCAGAGGCCCGCTCGGCCTTCCACCGTATCAAGGAGGACATTGCCAAAGCCACCATGCACGCAGTGGACGAATCCATCCCTTTCCAGGTGGAAAGCGATGCGTCCGACTTCGCTCTGGCCGCCACCCTTAATCAGGCGGGGAGACCTGTGGCATTCTTCTCACGAACCCTCCAGGGCCCGGAGACCAGACACTCCGTGGTCGAGAAGGAGGCCCAGGCTATTGTGGAGGCTGTGCGTCATTGGAGGCACTACCTGGCCGGAAAACGATTTACCCTGCTCACTGACCAGCGTTCAGTTGCTTTTATGTTCAACAACAAGCAGAGGGGCAAAATCAAAAATGACAAGATCTTGAGGTGGCGAATCGAACTTTCCACCTACAATTACGAGATCTTGTACCGGCCTGGGAAGCTCAATGAACCCCCAGATGCCCTATCGCGTGGCACCTGCGCCAGCGCGCAGATCGATAGGCTGAGGGCCCTCCACAATGACCTCTGCCACCCGGGGGTCACCAGGTTCTTCCACTTCATCAAGGCCCGCAACCTGCCTTACTCCATTGAGGAGGTCAGGACCATGACCAAGAACTGCCAAGTCTGCGCTGAGTGCAAACCGCACTTTTATAGACCAGACCGAGCCCACCTGATAAAACCCACTTGCCCTTTCGAACGCCTGAGCGTCGATTTTAAAGGGCCTCTCCCCTCCTCCGACCGCAATGTGTACTTCCTCAACATCATTGACGAGTACTCCCATTTCCCGTTCGCTATCCCCTGCCCGGACATGACCAGTGCCACGGTCATTAAATGTCTGAACAGCCTCTTCACCCTGTTCGGTTTCCCCAACTATATCCATAGCGACCGGGGCTCATCGTTTATGAGCGACGAACTCCGCCAGTACCTGCTCGCTAGGGGTATAGCCACAAGCAGGACCACCAGTTACAACCCCCGGGGGAACGGACAGGTGGAAAGAGAGAATGCAACAGTTTGGAAGGCCGCCCTACTAGCCTTAAAGTGTAGGGGCCTTCCGACCTCCCGCTGGCAGGAGGTGCTCCCCAATGCGCTCCACTCGATTCGGTCACTGCTCTGCACTGCCACCAATGCCATCCCTCACGAGAAAATGTTTGTCTTCCCAAGGAAGTCCACATCGGGGACAGTGTTACCGCCATGGCTGACGTCCCCAGGGCCGGTACTACTGAGAAGACACGTGAGGACCAATAAAACGGACCCCCTGGTCGAGAGGGTCGACCTCCTCCACGCCAACCCCCAGTACGCTTACATTGCGTACCCGGACGGGCGGGAGGACACAGTCTCCATACGAGACCTCGCACCCTCGGGGACCGCTGTAACCCACTACCCATTACCACCCCCCCCCCCCACGACCCGATATCCAACCCCAGCAGCCGGCTCGCCTTGGACCGTCACCCACGAGGACTACACTCCAGTGCCCCAGCCTACACGGGACGCGACGCCGGATGCTCCACCACCCCTGCTGTCGCCACGTCGATCACAGCGGCAGACAAGACCTCCGGAGAGACTCCAATACACAAACTTTTAAATACACTTCACCCCGCCGGACTCATTTTTAAACAAGGGGTGAATGTGGTAAACCACTGTTATACCTGTCTGTATGTGTATGTGTATTCCACTAGGTACAGGTCTGGACATGCCTCGGCTGACTCCTCCCACTATTCCAGGTATATAAGTGACTACCTCCCAGTCCCTTAGTATTCTGGACGGGTCGACCACTCGAGACTAGACCTTCATTCTTTAGTTAATAAAAGCCTGGTTGTTACTCGCTTAACCTCAGTCTTTTGAGTAATTGATGGCGCATCAAGGAGATTGGTGTCAGTGACTGTGGGGTTGGTTTATATCAGACAGGAGGAGATTGGTGTCTGGGGTTGGTTTATATCAGACAGGAGGAGATTGGTGACAGTGACTGTGGGGTTGGTTTATATCAGAAAGGAGGAGATTGGTGTCTGGGGTTGGTTTATATCAGACAGGAGGAGATTGGTGTCGGTGACTGGGGTTGGTTTATATCAGACAGGAGGAGATTGGTGTCTGACTGTGGGGTTGGTTTATATCAGAAAGGAGGAGATTGGTGTCAGTGACTGTGGGGTTGGTTTATATCAGACAGGAGGAGATTGGTGTCTGGGGTTGGTTTATATCAGACAGGAGGAGATTGGTGTCGGTGACTGGGGTTGGTTTATATCAGACAGGAGGAGATTGGTGACAGTGACTGTGGGGTTGGTTTATATCAGAAAGGAGGAGATTGGTGTCTGGGGTTGGTTTATATCAGACAGGAGGAGATTGGTGTCTGGGGTTGGTTTATATCAGACAGGAGGAGATTGGTGTCGGTGACTGGGGTTGGTTTATATCAGACAGGAGGAGATTGGTGTCAGTGACTGTGGGGTTGGTTTATATCAGACAGGAGGAGATTGGTGACAGTGACTGTGGGGTTGGTTTATATCAGAAAGGAGGAGATTGGTGTCTGGGGTTGGTTTATATCAGACAGGAGGAGATTGGTGTCTGGGGTTGGTTTATATCAGACAGGAGGAGATTGGTGTCAGTGACTGTGGGGTTGGTTTATATCAGACAGGAGGAGATTGGTGTCAGTGACTGTGGGGTTGGTTTATATCAGACAGGAGGAGATTGGTGTCAGTGACTGTGGGGTTGGTTTATATCAGACAGGAGGAGATTGCTGTCATTCGGCTGAAACTCTGCATCATTTTCAAACCTGATTTCTCTCAAACTCCAGGAGAAAACTGGACCTTTCTGTTGTGGCTTTAAACAGGTGAAACCCTGTGATTGGGGAAACATGCTTCTCGTGTCTGGACAACCACATTTGCAGTAAGTTCGTGAGCTGGAGGAGGTCGAGCTCCAGGTTCGGATCTCCAGGTCGAGCTCCAGGTTCGGAGCTTGAGTAGCAGCTGGCGTCACTGCAGTGCATCCGTGAGGCTGAGAGCTTCGTGGACAGCACGTTTCAGGAGGTGGTCAACCCACAGCTTAAGAGTGGCAGAGCAGAGAGGGAATGAGCGACTGCCAGAGAGAAAAGGAGGACCAGGCAGGTAGTGCAGGAGACCCCTGCATGCATCTCGCTCTCTAACCAGATACTGGTGAGGGCGATGGTTTGTCGAGGGAGTACAGCCAGAGCTAAGTTCATGGCATTATGGGTGGCTCATCTGTTCCAGGGAGGCTGAGGGGCGGGGTGGGTGGGGGGGGCGGTGGTGTGGGGCGGTGAGGAAGGCTGGGAAAGTAATATTGATTGGAATTTCAATAGTTAGGGAACAGACAGGCGTTTCTGCGGCCGCTGACGTGACCCCAGGATGCCAGGGTCAAGGATGTCATTGAGTGGCTGTGGGACATTCTGAGGGGCAAAGGTGAACAGCCAGAGGTCATGGTCCATATCGTTACCAATGACATGGGTAGAAAGAGGGATGAGGTCCTGCAGGCAAATTTTAGGGAGCTAGGAAAGAGGTTAATAAATAGTACCTCAAAGGTAGTCATTTCTGGATCACTCCCAGTGCTACGCGCTAGTCAGTACAGAAATAGGAGGACAGAGCAGGTGAATGCATGGCTGGAGAGATGGTGCAGGAGGGAGGGCAATAGGTTCCTGAGGCATTGGGACTGTTTCTGGGAGAGGTGTGACCTGTACAAGCTGGATGGACCACACCTCAACAGGGTCGGGACCAGTATCCTCGCTGGGGTTTACTCGTGCTGTTGGGAAGGTTTATACTAGCCTGTCAGGGGATGGGAACCTGAGAGTGGATCCAGAAGGGAGAGAAGCAAAGCTGGAAATGGAAGGCAGAAAATTAGTGAGTGAGTTTGGAAGACAGAGGAAACAAAGACTTGAAAATAGACAACAAAGGGGTTTGGCAGTGCTTAATGGCATATACTTCAATACAAGGAGTCCAGTGAATAAGGCAGATAAGCTGAGGTGTTATTGCAGCAGTGAGGAGGGATGATATGTTCGAAGGATCATCAAATGAGGCCACATGCATTGAACTGAAGAACGAATAAGGGGCAACCACAATGCTGGGGGGTGTACGCTAGAACCCCAAACAGTCAGAGGGAGATAGAAAAGGAAATGTGTAGGCAAATTTCAATGACTGGTGTTTTAATAATGGGGCCTGGGGCTGCACTCGGGGTGTGAGCAGCCCGCGTCCCCCCGGGGTTTATTAATCTCCCGACCCCGCCGAGCTTTCTTTGTAAAGTCGGTGTTGGTTAAGAGCCGCGATCAGTGAGGGAAAGTAAATTTTCCCCGCGATCCATTTGAGATCAGAGGCGGGGAGAGAATAAAGGGAAACACAAACCTGAGAGTCCACGGATCCGGGCCCCGAGCGGAGCTTCTTCTGTTTTGGCGGAGCGCACTCGAGGGACATGTGATCTGGGCCCGCGGCCTGATTGACGGGAGCTTCGGACCAATAGGGAGCGAGCGGGGCAGGGCTGGAGGAGCGAACCGGCGGCGGGTCCTCCAACCAATCGGGGAGCCCAAGGGGCGGGACTAGCGCCGGCTGATTGTCTGATCCGCAGGGCAGCGAGTTTCTCCAGTCCCATTCCCACTCAGATCTCACTGTACTCGGGCTCTTGCATTGTTCCACGGAAGCTCAGCGTAAGCTCGAGGAACAGCACCTCATCTTCCGATTAGGCACTTTACAGCCTTCCGGACTCAATATCGAGTTCAACAATTTCAGATCATAACCTCAGCCCCCATTACATTTTTACTTATTTTTGATCCACACCTTTGTTTTGGCCCTTTTCCCCCCCCGCCCTTTTTTTCTCTCCCACATGCCAGCTGTCTCCCATTCTGCCAGCGCATTTCACACCTAATCTAGAGCCGTCTTTTGTCTCCACTAGTCCTATCACCATCTCGTCTTGTTTTGAATACCTCTTAATGTCTCTTCACTTCTCTTTTGTTCTCTCCCAGCCTGGCCTTCAGTCTTGACAAAGGGTTTTCACCCGAAACGTTGACTCTATTTTCTCTCCACGGATGTTGCCTGGCCTGCTGAGTTTTTCCAGCATTTTCTGTTGTTATTTCTCCAGTCCCTTGTTCAGGGCCCGGGGCCAGGGGAGGCTGTGGCCCTTTATTCCCCGCATTGGACACAAGGCTCTTTGTCTCACAACACTCTGGCTCAGGTTTTAACAATCGCTTTACAGGGAATAGTGAATTGAAAATTGCAAAACTGAGATTGTTAGTTTTACACAGGATTACACATGATATACAGCACAGAAACAGGCCATTCGGCCCAACCAGTCCATGCTGGTGTTTCTGCTCCACACCAGCCTCCTCCCGTCTTTCCACATCTAAATCTATCACCATAACCCTCTATTCCCTTCTCCCTCATCTGCTTGTCCAGCCTCCCCTTAAATGCATCGATACTATTCGCTTCAACCACTCCCTGTGGTAGCGAGTTCCACATTCTCACCACTCTCTGGGTAAAGAAGTTTCTTCTGAATTCCCTATTGGATTTCTTGGTGACTTATCTTATATTGATGGCCTCTAGTTATGCTCTTCCCCACAAGTGGAATCATTCTCTCTGTATCCACTTTATCAAAAAAATTTCATAATTTTAAGGACCTCTATTAGGTCACCCCTCAGCCTTTTTTCAAGTGAATAGAGACCCAGCCTATTCATCCTTTCCTGATCTGTATAACCTTGTATTTCTGGTATCATCCTTCTAAAGCTTCTCTCCTCCCTCTCCAGTGCCTCCATATCCTTTTTATAATATGGTGACCAGAACTGTACACAGTTCTCTAAGGGCTGAATTTGGCCGGCACTCAGAGTGTGGGTTTGGAGGCGAGTCCGCTGTCAAAATCACAAAAACTGACAGCGGGTCGGTATCCCGCTCTGAACCGCCTCCTTGTGAGTTTCCTAAGTGTCGGGTCTGTCATCCCTGAACAGACCCGACACCAAGCGGTGGGTCAGCCAATTTAGATACTTAAAAACTTGATAAAAGGTCCTTAAGCACCATTTTCCCATGTAGTTACCATTTTACCAGTTTTTAACGAGGTTCCCGGAGAGCGGACTATCACGTCAGGTAAGTATGTCGGGTTCTCAATGACTGTGGATTGCTGTGAATAGGTGAAAGCTGCAGAAGTGGTCTAAAACCTACCATTTCACAGCTGTTCACTTCCCAATCTTAGAAGCTGGAGCATTAATAATTTGGAACCCACTTTGGAGCTTTATGCAAACATGATTTCTCTTTCATAAAACCATGTTGACTCTGCCTAATCATATAATCATTTTCTAAGTGCCCTGTTCCACTTCCTTAATAATGGATTCCAGCATTTTCCCGAGGACTGATGTCAGGCTAACTGGCCTGTAGATCCCTGTTTTCTCTCTCCCTCCTTTCTTGAATAGCGGGGTTACATTTGCTACCTTCCAATCCACGAGGACCTTTCCAGAATCTAGGGAATTTTGGAAGATCACGACCAATGCATCCACTATCTCTGCAGCCACCTCTTTTAGAACCCTAGGATGTGGGCCGTCAGGTCCAGGGGATTTGTCGGCTTTTAGTCCCGTTAGTTTCTCAAGTACTTTTTCTCGACTGATATGAATTACTTTAAGTTCCTCACTCTCATTAGCCCCTTGGTTTCCCACTATTTCTGGAATCTCAACCTTCTCCAGTGTAGCTCATGCGGCTCCAGCTCACTCAGCCTAAGCCCGGGCTGTCCGCAGTGCGGCCGCAACATGCCCGTAGACTTGCACGAGTGGTCGAGACCTCTCGCCCTGACCGAGGTGGACGAGAAGCTTGCGCAGCCCTCCGTGTCAAGTATGACAATGTGGTCATAGATGTGCTGGGTAAAGTGCTGAGCCCGGCCCAGGTACTGACTGCAGCTGAGAGCTGAACACACAGGAACCGCTCCAGTGCCTGGAGCCAGCAACAAGAGGCAACAAAAGCAAGGAAGGCACAGAGTCCAAAAGCAGAGAAGTTATGATGAACCTTCGTAAAACACTGGCTCGGCCTCAACTGGAGTATTGTGTCCAATTCTGGGCACCACACTTTAGGAAGGATGTGAAGGCCTTGGAGATGGTGCAGAAAAGATTTACAAGAATGGTTCCAGGGATGAGGGACTTCAGTTACGTGGATAGACTGGAGAAGCTGGGGTGGTTCTCCTTAGAGCAGAGAAGGTTGAGAGATCTGATAGAGGTGTTCAAAATCATGAGGGGTCTGGACAGAGTAGATAGAGAGAAACTGTTCCCATTGGCGGAAGGGTCGAGAATCAGAGGACACAGATTTAAGGTGATTGGCGGAGGAACCAAAGGCGACATGAGGGAAAACTTTTTTACGCAGCGAGTGGTTAGGATCTGGAATGCATTGCCTGAAAGGGTGGTGGAGGCAGATTCAATCACGGCTTTCAAAAGGGAATTGGATAAGTACCTGAAAGAAAAACATTTGCAGGGCTACGGGGAAAGAGCGGTGGAGTGGGACTCATTGAAGTGCTCTTGCAGAGAGCCGGCACGGGCTCGACAGGCCGAATGGCCTCCTTCTGTGCTGTAACCATTCTATGATTCTAAGCTTATATTGTGGTTAATAACAGACAAACCCTGTTCTTTCCTCTGATCTGATTACAGATTCCAACCAGTCAATTCAGTGAATGGAATGTCTTATCAGTGTTGCCATGACGACCTGTCTGCAGTAAAATGCCTGTTTGAGTTTCTAACTCAGACTAAACTTCTCTTTCCCATAATACACATTATATCAGACATTTGATGTCAATGTATTTTAACCATGTTATGTTAATATCTCTAAAATCTACAGGGAGATCAGACACACAAATCTTTAGAAGTTGGAGGACAAGTTTATAAAGCAGTTTAAAAATAACCGAGGTTTTTTATAAATGGGGGGTAGAAAACAAAATCATCGGTTCGGCTGCAGTTAGAATAAGTTTTGGGCCTCTTACACAAGGCAGGATGTCGGGGCCACAGAGAGGCTGCAGAATAAATTCACTGAGGTTATACCATGGATGAGAGGCTTTAGTTATCAGAGAATCATACAGCACAAAAGGTGGCCATTCGGCCCATCATGCTTGTGCCAGCTCTTTGTGAGAGCTATCCAATTAGTCCCACTCCCCTGCTCTTTCCCCATATCCCGGTAAATGTTTTCCCTTCAAATATTTATCCAATTCCTTTTTGAAAGTTACTCTTGAATCTGCTTCCTCCACCCTTTCAGGCAGTGCATTTCAAGTCATAATAACTCGCTGGGTAAAGAAATGTTTCCTCATGATGGCCTGTCTGCAGTGAAGCGCCTGTTTGAGTTTCTAACTGAGGTGAACTTCTCTTTCCCAGGAGGAGAGACGAGAGAAACTGGGGCACTTCTCATTAGAACAAAGCAGGGTGAGAGGAGATGTGAGCGAGGTGCTTAAACTTGATCAACGACACCGAAGAAAATATCAGTGAGACTCCCTGTCCTTCAGGACCTGTGTCCAGGGGAGAAGCTGATGGGTTTATCAGATCATCTTTGGGTTAAATGTTGTGCTCGTGGAGCTGAGCCCCTAGTGTCAGCATCAAACACTCTCCAGTCGGGTACAGCACAGGTTAGATACAGAGTAAACCCATCAACCACTCCCCGACACAGATACCGAGGGACAGGGAGTGTCCGGGACAATTACATTTCTCACACAATCTTATATATATAAATGGATACATCTGTCTGTCTGTCTGTCCATCCTTCGGTGTGCATCTATATACTCGAAAGTTATAGAGCGTACCTACACGTGCGCTACATCAAAAGAAAGCTTAACATTCCAAAACGGTCGTAAGCGTATTTACGTTTCGGCCGGACAAAAATTGCGCCCGCGGTATCCAAAAAACATTCACAATTCCGCTCATTAGCATCTCATTATCCGCTCATTAGCAATAGAGTGACGTCGAGGTCGACCAATCGTACGCCGGGTTCCTGGCGCATGCGGGCGGGCCCTCCTACAGTCGAGTGACGGGACGATTGACCAATCCTACGCTTCGGTGACCTGATGGTCGACCAATCGGTGCGTGTGTGGGCGGGCCTTATCGCTCTGAACAGATGTGAGTCACCGCCATCTTGATTCCAAACTTTTCCTTTCTTTTTCCCGCTTTCTGCGTGTTTCTTTTCAAATCTACATTTCCAGCAAAAAAAAAAGTTGCTTTTAAAAGACAAATTGTTTTTTAAAAATGTTAATTAATTTGGAAATCTTTTGTCTAACCTCTATAATTTTCCTACCTTTCACCGTTTTTCCAGGCCTCCATGCCTGGGCGTCTGTTGACCAGTCACGCAAGAGCTAGGCGCCTCCCGTCGCGATCGACAAAAGGCCAGCAATTGCCGCCATCTTTGTGAAGGCTGGAGGGGACGGGCCTGAGCCGAGCGTCGCCAC